>NC_091802.1:17904696-18207727 GCF_041296235.1 Equus asinus
ATGGCACTGCTCATCAAACCACGCTGAGGCAGCGCCCCACATGCCACAACTAGAAGGACCCACAACGAAGAAAATACAACTATGTACTGGGGGGCTTTGGAGAGAAAAAGGAAAAAAATAAAATCTTTGAAAAAAAAAGGGAAAACCATTTATAAAAAAAAAAAGGATGACTCCTGAGACTCAAGAACTCTTATTTATTTTTAAAATAATGGCAAGATATAAAGCGACAGTATGCAAGAGCTTCATGAAAGTCAGGATCAGCAAAAAGATTCTAAATTCATAGCCATTTTCTTTGAGTGCCTTTGAATAAGCATAATGGTACATTAACGAAATACAGAAAACTAAGTACCCTAGTGGTTAACACTGAGTACCTCTGGGACTTCTGAACACGAAGAAAGAAAACACATCCTATACCAAGTGTACGCTCTCCCGCTGAAACGGTGTCATGCGGGAAGGAGCCCAGTCTAGTTCAGGATGGGGCTAGCTGGAGCCCTGGAGCCCCACATCCCGTCAGAAAAAAAGAAGACCCCCACACACACACTCAGAGATTTGTTCATCCTGCAGCCCGGCTGTATATAACACAAAGCCTTCTTTCTCAGATTTGTGCAGATATTAAAACAAGACCTTCCAGTAAAAGGAAGAGTGATCAAAAGAGGGTGGGAAAAACAAAAAACTGGAATAGAATGAAATCAATGATCTTAACCTCAGAACCCAGTGCTGGGGCTGGCCCCGTGGCCGAGTGGTTAAGTTCGCGCGCTCCGCTGCAGGCGGCCCAGTGTTTCATTGGTTCGAATCCTGGGTGCGGACATGGCACTGCTCATCAAACCATGCTGAGGCAGCGTCCCACATGCCACAACTAGAAGGACCCTCAATGAAGACTATACAACTATGTACCGGGGGCTTTGGGGAGAAAAAGGAAAAGAATAAAATCTTTAAAAAAAAAAAACCCCAGTGCTTTCCTATGTGCTCTGGTCCACAGCCCAACCCAGCCCAGAAGAGAAACAATCAGCAAGAGCTGTGGCCAGCAGTTAGTCCGGCCTGTGCCGCTAGGTGGGTATGAAGCCCGCAAGTCTGAGCAAACCCATCCTACAGCATTCCAGAGCTGGGGAGGGAGGCGGTTCCCTGTTAGGGGGTGAGGTTTCCACTGCTCCTGAGCTGGGGCACCGTCTGTTTCCCACGTGAAAGAGAAGCAACCTTGCAACCTCCACGCTGCCCAGATTTAAGCAGCCAGGATCAGGGGAAGACACACCTAATAGCTTTGGCAAACCACAAAATGATCACCAAGTACATAATTAATCTCTCTCAAGAAGGGTGCGTCACCATCTTAAAGTTGTTACCCTTTATCCTGCCCGCACTTCATCGATCTGCTGTCTCAGGTTTCGCTGGCAAATATAAGGAGGGAGCTCAGTAAAGATCAATACCATCAGTACTTTAAGGAAAAGTATTTTTTTTATATTCTTTTGCTTTTGTTTCATTCTTCTAGGTCTTTCTCCTCAGTTACAATCTCTTCTAAGGCAATTCTTTCAACTCCTTCACCATATCCCCTTGTTTGCTTGTAAAAACCATTTGTTTGAAAAGTTAAACAATACACCTCACCACAGTTTTGCAATTCTGTAATTGATACATTCCAAAGACTCACACTGTGAAATGAATTACTAGACTTCATGATAACTTATTAACAATTAATAATAGCTAGGACTTATGGAGCACATACTATATGCCAGGCATGTGTATGTTATCTTTACAACAATCCTGTAAGGCAGGTGCTAATATCACCGGCATTTATAGATGAGGAACCTGTAGCACAGAGATGGAGGGTAACTTGCACAAGGTCACACAGCTAATAAATGGCAGAGCCAGGATCTGAACTGGCAGATGGACCAGAGTCTGATTTTCAGCCACTACGCTAGACAACTTCATTATGCAAAGAAAAATGAGATTAAAAAAGACATTAGAAATAATGGAATGATGAAAAAGCCTCTCAAGGAAAATTGCTCTTATTACTTTAAGTGGACCGTTGTCTTTCATTAGATAGATCCAAGTCCTGGAAAAAACAGGCAACAGAGGGAGCCTCTCCTGGCTGGTCCAGGCTCCTTATGCAGAAGGCAGAAAACCCCAGTTTTCAAAGCCATGCCTTTTTGTCATCTTTTGCCACCTTGAAAGTGGTCGGTCAGTGTTGCAGAAGTTATTCTCTGCGTGGCCAGGGTATTTAGAGTTGACGGAGGAAGAAGTGGAAGAGATGTTTGGGTTGGTACCAAATCTGGCCCCATCCAAAGAGATTCAAGTGAATTCTAGGCCAAGCCTCTCTGATTTAGTCTGAACCAGAAGAACCACCCAGACAAGCAATTCACACAGCGTAGCAGGAAGATTTCACTTCCCCTGGCTGGAGCAGGTAGACCAAGGATACCGGACCAGAGCCCCCTGACACTGCTTGCCTCCCACTCCGACTTTCTCCTCCCCTTTCTGTCAGGCAGGAGGTTCTGGGACCAAGCCAGACCCCAGCAAACCTGTCGAGCGCAAGACCAACGGTCCTGCGCCCTTTGATGTAGAGCACCCGCACTGACCAAATGTTTTCCATCAGGCATCCAGCCCAGGCATAGCTGAGTCCTCCGGCTTTAAAACCAAAACCAGTGCTCTCCTCTATGATGCTGAAGCAGATCCTGGAGATAACTCTCCAGTTTTGACAACTAAGTAACTTATAGTAATCTAAAGGGATAGATCAAATTCCAAAAGTCTAACTCTTCACCACTTTCCAACTATGCATCACATCTTCTCTCTCCAGAAATCTGAAAAAACTCTACCAACAAAACAAAAAACAAACCTACTTATTAAAACAAGTCTAACTGCCTTAACTTCAGAATTATATGTTTCCTGGCAAAACTGCTCTTATAAACGCACTCAAAGTTCTATTATCATCTAATTACAATTTCTATACAGCTATTTATATGTGTGTGCTTGGAAGCCAAAAAATGAAGCTCCAATTACTTTTGCACCTACCACTAAAGCAAGCAGAAACAGGACAACCTTCCGTAAATAATTTTTTTTTAAAGATGCTGGAATTCTGTTATTTCGTGTTTTCTCAGAGCTCCAATCAAGGTGAGAGGAGCCAGGCAAAGGGCAGGCTTAACAGACATGGTCATCCCCAGACTTTCTTACTACATAAAGGGGAAATTAATAAAAGAAGACAAAAAAAGAAATACCACACGGCATTTTCTTTCCCCACCATAATTTTTCAATTTTCTTTACAGAAATGCCAGCCAATAACAAATTAGAACCATACTCTTTGTTATCCCATTGGGAAGAAGTACATAAATGGTTTTAAAGAACAAACGTTAATGAGAACATAAAAAAATTAGTAATCTGGAACTTTGGTTTCCCTTCAGTGTAAAACAAAATTCTCTTCTTTTTTTAAAAAAGATTTTATTTTTTCCTTTTTCTCCCCAAAGCCCCCCTGGTACATAGTTGTATATTCTTTGTTGTGGGTCCTTCTAGCTGTGGCATGTGGGACGCCGCCTCAACGTGGCTTGATGAGCGGTGCCATGTCCGTGCCCAGGATTCGAACCGGTGAAACCCTGGGCCACCACAGCTGAGCGCGAGAACTTAACCACTTGGCCACCAGGCCAGCCCCCCAAATTCTCTTCTTTAAAGCTATTTTTAGAGTTGGTGAAACAAAATCAACAGGGTCCATCAACAAGGAGGTGAGCATCCAGCCAGCCAGCACCCTGAACTAGGCGTGCCCGGCGCTCTTCACTGTTTTTATCAGAGAATTCGCATCACAAGCTCACAGACTTCTAAGCACCCCAACTTCAAACAAGGGAGACAAAAATTCAAAGTTACAGAAAAGGAATTTGTTCTACATCCCTTTGGTTTCAAGGAGGAAAACAGTTCCTTTCAAAGTGAGTACACTGCTCTTGTAATTTCCAAGAGTACGTTTTCCATAAGAAACACAGCTGGAGTCTTTTTATCTGGGATATTACCAGGAGGAATAAAACAGCATCGGATCTTGAGGGGCCTATTCATGAACATCCAGGAGCGGAAACTACCTTCTCGAAAACTGTCCTTACTTTAAAGAACAAAGTGAACTAGTGGACGTGTCAGAAAAACTCTGAGCAAAAAGTAAGTTTTTGAGATGCTAACCCACCATGATCTGGGCAGGCACAGCATCAAGTGTATTTTCAAATGAGGGTCTGCTCACGTCATCCAGACTCTCATCCTGGCGGAATGAGCAGGTCCAGGCTAGGGCCACAAAACATTTTTTTTCATGCAAAAGGACTGACCAGGGCATAGAGAACCAGGCATGGCCCACGTCAAATCAAATACTCTCCTTTTTTGAGAAAAAGCTCTAAGCATTTGCAAAATATCTCAATTTGCTCCATATTTTTACTATCCAGCAGATTTATATCCCTCACTGTGAAAAACACAAGAATAGGCCTTAAGTCTGTAATATTTTACCATCATCGTATGTTTTCAAAAGCCAGAAATCATTTGTATTGCCCAGTAAGGACGTTATTCTACAGAGACTTCGGTCTACAACAGAAACTTGCTGTAACAATGAAAACATTTTTTGGTAAATCACTTTCTGAACATTACTCCTCCCCGAAAGGATCATAAAAACAGCCAGCAAGGAAAACAAAGGATTCCCATATTTTAAAGCAGAAAAGGACTGGCTGCCCATATCACACACTATCAAGCATATAAATCAAATACGGGCAAAATCGCCTAAAAAGTAGTTAAATGCCAAGTTTTGCTTCTGTGTGGTTCGTGAGCCAATGTTAACTTCACAAACCGTATTTGTTAAACTGTATTTCATACCTTAAATCCTAAGTCTGTACCTGCTTTGGAAGGGATGATTTACTTGTGACATTTGGGGTCACAGTATAAGCCATTTGCTCTCACTAAATCTAAATCATGCTTCTCAGCAAGATTTTGTACACATAAATGAAACACATGGCATAGCATTACCATGCTCCCCAGAGGAACCGAACCGCCCGGAACAGCCCTTCTCCTGTCCACTCCATAAACTGAGATTCGGATTCCAACGTTGCATTGACACACTAACTAAGCAAGAGCAGTCCAAAACTTTCTGTTTTGACTCATAACAAAATTTCCTGAGTTTGTTTTATTAAAACAGACATTTGCACCCAAAAGAGATACTCAAAAACCCAAACTAATTTCAGCAACAAACTGGGAAGAATGAGAAGTTGACAGCGAAGTATAAATTTCCCCAAATCCTCGTTCTTCCGGTCAATCTGCACCTAGGGGACCAGTTCAGCATTTAATTCTAAGTGTGCCAAGACGACAGTGGCCCACCAACCAAGCAACCGAGATCCGCGAGGAGGGGCTGCTCCCGTGCCCGGGAGGCATCGGGGGAGGATCGCTGGTCAGCCACACAATGAAAAGCTCCCCGGTGGCCACTCGTTCAGCCCGGGGGGCGGAGGGAGGGCGAAGGCGAGAGGCGTGAGCTCCCCTCTCGCCCAAAGCCACGGTCAGCGGCCGCCTCCCCAAGGCGCCGGGCGGCCTGACCCCGGCCTCGGCCTCCGGGCGCCCGGTCACAGGGCAAGGGGCCCGAGGAAAGCAGATTTCTCTCGGAAAGAAAGGAAACTTCCTGGTTTGAGCATTATGGGTAGGGGGCTAGCGCCCTCCCCCACCCACTACAGGTATCCGCAGGGAGTCTAGAGGCCGAGGGAAGAGAGCCCCTCCCCGCGCCTCCGGCCGGGGGTGGGAGTCACGGAGTGGGGACCCCCGAGAGCAGCCACCCCCTACGCGAGGCTCCCAGCGTGTGGGATGGGGCTCTCGACTCCTCGGGACGCGAGCCGGGGTCCGGGGCGCCGAGGGGTGTCAAACTTCCCCCGCGGGCGCGGCCTGGCACAGGCACCGAGGAGTTGCCGCGGGAGCCCCAACCGCGGGGTCCTGGGATGGAGGGCGGGCAGAGGCAGGGGACGCTGAGGGACAGGAGGGGAAGCGCGTGCAAAGATGGAGGAGGGGGCAGAAAGGGCAGCAGGGTGGGCGGGCGGTGGGCGGCGAGGACCCGGCTCCCGGGAGCGCGCGGGCTGCGCACACAGGTCGGGGGCGCCGACGAGGCCCGCGCCGCTCACCTTCCTGTGCTTCTCCTTGTAGGGCAGCGCCAGCCACGGCATGTCCCGCACGAAGTCCTGCCACTGCCGCTGGTCCTGGTCCGAGGACACGAAGACGATCTCCAGGCGGCGCCGCGGCTCGGGCTCCGCCGCCGCCCCGGCCCCCGGCCCCGGCCCGGCCCCGGCCCCCGGCCCGGCCGCCGCGTCCCCCCGCAGGCGGCCGTAGAAGGCGGCCAGGCTGGCGCTGAGCTGCGCGCAGGGGGCGCTCAGGCTGCAGCCGAAGTAGAGCCCGAGCAGCGAGATGCCGCGGGCGCCCAGCGAGTGCACATCCACCTCCTCGCCGCCGCCCGTCACCAGCTTCTCGCCGAGCAGCTCCTCCAGGAAGCCCGACATCCTGGCCCACCGCAGCCCCGGCACGCGGGCGGGCAGGCGGCGGCGACCCCGCTCCCTTGGTCCGCGCGGCGGGCGGGTGGAGGCGGCGGCTGCGGCGGCGGCGGGCGCGGGTGAGAGGAGAGCCCCGCCCACGCGGCCCCGCCCACGCCACGCCCCCTCCGGCCCGCCCTCGCCACGCCCCCTCGGTGGCCGTCCCGGGCCGCGCGGCCGCCTGGGCACAGTCCGCAGCAGCTGGCGCGCGGGGCGCGGGCTTCCACCGCGTGGCCAAAGCGCTCGGGAGACAGCCCCGGCGAGAAAGCTGGCCCGAAACGCTCCGCTCTGATGGAACGCCCGCGGCCTAAGCGAAGAAAGGAGAAGGGTCCGCCGAGCCGGCCTTTCCGAGGCTGCGGTCCGCGCGGAGCTGGACTTGGCCTCGCCCTTCCCTCCGTTTCCTCTCCCCTCCCGAATTCTAAATTCTAGCCCAACTTCTCCAGATATTCCCACAGTCGTCCCCCGCGAGTTCTTTTACCCCTTCTTGCTGTTTCCCCTCCTTCTCTCTGTCCCCCTACGCAAAGAGTAACACTTGGTCCATTTCGTACCCCACTGACCCCTCTTTAATGCCTACAGGACTTACCATCTTCACCGCACAGTTATCACTTTATCAGGCTGGCACTTATTTCTCTGTTTGTGTGTTTTGTGTTCTCTAGTGTAAAAGGATTGGAGGATGCCACCTCCTGTTTTTCGTGTGGCTTCCGATCTGGTGCTAGGCACAGGTGAAGGAATCCGTAAATACTTGTGGGTTGATCGCAGGTCGCGCTGTGGATTTTAGTCCACAGGTGGCGGCGGCCATTCCCCACCAGCGAGTGGCTCTCGTCCATCTCCACGAATGTATGCAACAGATGCCGCGGCATCTCTAGATCAATGCTGGCTGCTCTCCTGAATCGGTTCCATAGCTTATATCAAGTCTTGATAGTTGGGAAAAATACTAGGGACTTTTCTTGCCAGCTGGCAAGATGCTACCCTATGCCTAGGAAGAACCTGGATTAAACAGGTGGCCTGTGGCAAGTTTTCCGGCCTCACACACACACACACAGGAAAAAATAAAATGTATACTATGCCCACCCGCAATGGAAGACCTTCAGTGTGTGTGTCAGCTCAGCTGCCAACAACCCAGTGAAAGGAAAAAACGCCCCTCTCACTGCCCTCCACCAGCCCTTTGGAAATTATTTCTTGGGCATCTACTGCCATCTCATGGAAAGAGTGAAAAAGAAAATGAGGTTTACCAGAGCCCAATATGTGAAAAGAGATACTGGCAGCCAAGCAGAATATTTTTGTTATTTTATAGCAGCTTTCTACACACACACACATCACAGCACACTTTACAAGAGTTCATTTAAACCTTAGAATGTAACTGCAAGCTTTTGGCACAGACATAAACTTTCATGCCTAAAGTTCTCAATTTTTCTAGGACAGAACAAAGAATTGTACTGGTTCTCCACTCAGTAAGATGTTACCACACAAACCGGTGAAACAGGTAGAGGTGGAAACCAAGAGCGGATTGGCAATTCCTAAAAATTGTATCCGCCTTCTTAGCATCCACCTAATATCACCACTCCTTTCCCAGGCAGCATCTTTGGATTGAGGACTGCCTTTCTGCAGGCAAGTACCCTATCACAAAGGCGAATTCCAAGTGAATTCTTAGAGTGTCATGCCAAAATTCTGTGCCACTGCAGGGACAGTATTATTATAAAACACGTGGAAGCATCACTTTTATTTTTATTTATTTACTTATTTGAGGACGATTAGCCCTGAGCTAACATCCATGCCCACCTTCCTCTATTTTATATGTGGGACGCCTGCCACAGCATGTTGATGAGCAGTGTGCAGGTCCATGCCCGGGATCCAAACCTGCAAACCCTGGGCCACCAAAGCGGAGGGCACGAACTCAACCACTACACCACTGGGGCTGCCCGGAAGCATCACTTTTAGTGAAAACATTTTAAAGCTATTAACATAAGAGACATCAAGTTATTAGATACCTTTAAAAATCCTGAAAATGGGTTAAATTGCTTTATCTTCTCATCCAAATCCTATTTGAAATACCCGGGAGTGGGTTATGTTAGGCCCCACGGAAAGCGTGTGAGACAGATAGAGTCCTACACTCTGACATTTTCAAATGAACCCTGAAGAGACGGAAAAGGACCCTAAGGGTTTACATCCTATGGAAGCCAAAGAGCAAAGGTTTTGGTGTGGAAGCGGGTGAAGAGGGAGTTGGGGGGATTGCACATATGGGTAAATGGTGAAGTCGTTACTGGAGCACTTAGCCTGGGTGCGCTTGGTGCAAGTGTGATATAAGGAGGCGGTTTGTGCAGCATGTCACTTTTACGTTTTGCAGGAAAGCACTTTCCACTGGAGTGTATCCAAACCAGCATCTGGCACCTGCGAAAGTGAGAGTTCAAACATACTGTGCACGAAATATAAATAAAATTTAGAGAATTGTGGGTGCAGCAGGCTTTGGTTAGAAGCCAAATATCGCAGCTGCCTTTTAAAGGGGTGTGGAAAGAGGGGATTTGCAATGGAAATGATTCCAAAATCATAATTCTAGTGGATGTTTGTTACAAGAAGAAGCCCAAGGAGACTCATTTGGCTTCCTGTAAAGAATGGCCAACAATCTTTGGCTTGTGGAAAGAACTCTCTCTGCTTAAGCAGTTCAAGAGAGCCACTTAAAGAGAATGTCCCTCCTGGTATTTAGCCGGTTACGTTACATGAATTGACTGACTATTCTGCAAATTTTTATTGTTTTAAAATATATATTAAGGAGCCACAACATGTCTGACATTGTACAGGACATACACATTACAGAGTTTTCCTTTGGGGAAATTGCATTCTAAAGCACATGATGTCATACGAAACTTGCACAGAACAAATACGTATTTATCACCTTTAAGATTCGTAAGTCACATTCCTTGGTCTTCAGGTATAGTAGCGTTCATCCACAAAGATGTATGTATACAGATATTTATCGATACTCTGATGCAATTAGAAAAAGACTGGAAAACTGGAAAGAGCTTAATTGTGTATCAATGAGGATGATTAAATTATGGAACATTCATCATTTGGAATGTAATCTGGTCGTTGAAAAGAATTAAGGAGATTTCTATTTATACCGTATTTGTCTGTGTTCTCCAGAGAAATAGAACCAACGTATATATAGAAAGAGATTTATTATGAGAAATTGGCTCACATGATTCTGGAAGCTGAGAAATCCCAGAAATCAGCCAGCTGGAGGCCCGGGAGAGCTGATGGTATAGTTCCAGTCTGAGTCCAAAAGCCTGAGAATCAGGAGTGTCAGTTTTAGTCTAAGCCTGAGTGTGAAGGCAGGAGAAGACTTATGGCCCCACTCAAAGAGAGGAAGGGAGTGAATTCTCCCTTACTTCACCTTTTTGTTCTATTCAGGCCTTCACCAGATTGGATGAGACCCACCCACACTGAGGATGGCAAACTGCTTGACTCAGTCTACTGATTTACCTGTTAATCTTATCCGGAAACACCCTCACAACACACCCAGAATAATGTTCAACCAAATATCTGGACGCCCCATGGCCAGTCAAGTTGACACATAATATTAAACATCACAAGTGTACCCCTTGTCACCTTGGCACAAAAATGCATCTCCTTAAACCATACTTATTCTCCAGATAAAGACAATAACAAGGTCACAATTCCGCCTAACGTGATACAACTATCCTGTGTACAACCAAAAATACACGAACCCACTCCCCAGAAGGGGAGGTAAAGTCCTTGAGTGGTATTTGTTCTTCTGCTTGATATCCTGTAACTTAAACACTGGGATGTAAAATTAACAATAGTAAATAGTATGACATAAAGGCAATATATCTTATGTTACATGATAAGGGAATAAGCGAGGAAAGAAACAAATATTTTTATTATTTCTGGCTGAGGAAGATTAGCCCTGAGCTTACATCTGTTGCCACTCTTCCCCCAGTTTTTACATGTGGGATGCCTCCACAGCATGGCTAACAAGTGGTGTAGGTCTGCGCCCAGGATCCAAACCCGCAAACCTAGGCCGCCAAAGTGGGGCACTCTGAACTTCGCTATGCCACAGGGCCGGCCCCTACGAAGATATTTGCTATTCACACACACAAACATATTCGTGACAAAATAAGGCAATTATAGCCGTCATGACAGTTATAGCCCTCATTTCCATAACTGGTCCTGTGATGATAGCTGCTATGTCTAACTTCTTCTATTACCCTTTCTATATTCCCTTTGCCGTTAGCAAGGCCCTCAGCTGGTCATGGTTCTTTACCTGGTGGAGTGACTCAAACCTTCATTCCTGAAGGGTCTGGGCCATTAGTAGTCCTGCCTGGATTCGGTTGCTGTAGTTTTCTACTGCCTTGATCACAGGATATAGTAACTAAGAGATGCCCTAAGGGACCTCCTGTGTTCCAGATGTACTCTTCCTTACTGCCATTGTACAGCACAGTAACTCCCTTCTTTGCCTGTGGATTCACAGGCACAAGGAGCCCAAAGTGGCTGGGTAGCAGTCTCAGCTCCAGGGCAATGGAATCATTGTTGTGTCTCCTGGTGGAAGCATTCTTCCCTTTTTATTTTTAGGAAGATTAGCCCAGAGCTAACATCTGCTGCCAATTCACCTCTTCTTGCTGAGGAAGTCTGGCCCTGAGCTAACATCCATGCCCATCTTCCTCTACTTTATACGTGGGACGCCTGCCACAGCATGGCTTGCCAAGCAGTGCCATGTCCGCACCCGGGATCTGAACCGGTGAACGCCGGGCCGCCGAAGTGGAACGTGAGCACTTAACCGCTGCGCCACCAGGCC
The DNA here is from genome assembly GCF_041296235.1 of Equus asinus. Lineage (NCBI taxonomy): Eukaryota > Metazoa > Chordata > Mammalia > Perissodactyla > Equidae > Equus > Equus asinus. The sequence continues at coordinate 17,916,004 of NC_091802.1, forward strand.
AGCCCCTGCATTCTTCCCTTTGGAACTAAGACCTCTAGGCCAGCAGGTCATAAGGTCATGGGAACAAGAAGCAAAAAATTTGCTAGTGGGTAACTGGGTGATGGTGAGTGATGCCACTCCCATTTCCACCCCTTGATTCAACTCAGGAATCCTGGGTATGGGAGAAATAGCCATATATTGAGTCCTAATTCAGGTCATATGCAGCCTTCTGGAGAATCTTGCCCCAGCCATGCAAGGTACTGCCACCTAGCTAGCACTGTAAACTGAATCTTCAAAAGGCTGTTCCAGCATTCTATCAAACCAACTGCTCTAGGATGGTGAGCAGTGAGTTCCATGAGCATGGGCCTATTGCGACATTCCTTTTGCTGTGAAGTGAGTTCCTTGATCAGAAGCAATGCTGTGTGTAATACCTTGGTGATGAATAAGAAATCCTGTAAGCCCGCTTGGCAGTTTTGGCAGAAGCATTGTGGGCAGTGAAGGCCAAGCTGTGTCTAGAGTAAGTATCTATTGTAGTAAGAACAAAATGCTGCCCCTTCCATTATTGAAAGGGTCCAGTGTAATCAACTCGCCACTAGGGAGCTGGTGCATCACCTCAGGAAATGGTGCCACATGGGGACTTGATGTGGTCTCTGCTGCTGGCTGACTGGGCCCTCAGCAGTGGCCACAGCCAGGTCAACTTGGGTGAGTGGAAGTCCACGTTGCTGAGCCCATGCATAACCTCCATCCCTGCCACCATGGCCACTTTGTTCACGAACCCACCGGGTGATGACGGGGGTATCTGGGGAAAGAGGCTGGTTGATATCCACAAAATGGGTCATCCTAGCCACTTAATTATTAAAACCCTCCTCTGCTGAGGTCACTCTTTGGTAAACATTCACATGGGACACAAATATTTTCACTTTTTTTCCCCAGAGAGGTCTATCCACATACCTCTTCCCCAACTTTTCCTGTCACCAATTTTCTACTCATGTTCCTTCCAAGCCCCTGTCCGTCCAGCCAAACCACTGGACTCAACCCATGAGTCAGTACATTATCGCACATCTGGCCATTGCTCCCTCAGAACCACAGATGTACTGCTCAAAGTTCTGCCCTCTGGGAGGATTTCCCTTCACTACTATCCTTCAAGGAGGTCCCGGAAAGAGGCTGTAGTGCTGCGGCTGTCCACTTTCAGGTGGTGCCTGCATATCACGCAGAGCCGTCTGGAAACCAGGCCTGAGTCTTCTCTTCCTGTGACAACTGACCACAGGCACAGGCTGGGAGAGGGAAAGTGATGCAGCAGGAATGGGGACCATGGGCACTGGGACCACTTCTTCATGTAACTTACCTGTGCCTTCAGGGCCTGCTCAGGCCCAATCCCATATATATCACTTCTATTTGATGATGGAGTGTGGCTGTGCACACCCAACTTTATGGCTTGATGGGTTAGATATCACCCCGTTCACAACGGACAGCTCAGGTAGCATGGCAACTTCATGGCCGGTGGTTAAGCTTTCAGCCTCTATTAAGACCCAGTAGCAGATCAAGAGGTGTTTCTCAAAAGCAGAGCAGTTATCCACAGAGGATGGCAGGACTTTGCTCCAAAATCCTAAGGGCCTCACTTCTAGGGGCCTGCCAAAGGCTCAAAACAGCATCGCTATCTGCCACTAACAGTTCAAGCACCACTGGATCTGCTGGATCATGTGGCCGAGTGGCAGAGCAGCTCACACAGCAGCCGGGACCTGCTGCAGAGCCTTACCTTGTTCTGGGTCCCACTCAAAACCAGCAGCTTTTTGGGGCCGGCCCGGTGGCGCAGCGGTTAAGTTCGCACGTTCCGCTTCTCGGCGGCCCGGGGTTCGCTGGTTCGGATCCCGGGTGCGGACATGGCACTGCTTGGCAGCCATGCTGTGGTAGGCGTCCCACGTATAAACTAGAGGAAGATGGGCACAGATGTTAGCTCAGGGCCAGGCTTCCTCAGCAAAAAGAGGAGGACTGGCAGTAGTTAGCTGAGGGCTAATCTTCCTCCAAAAAAAACAAAAACAAACAAACAAACAAAAAAAACCAGCAGCTTTTTGGGTCAGAGTAACACACCCAAGTGAGAAATATGTTGCCACCAGATATCTGGGCAGCCTGTGGCCCAGTCAAGTTGACACATAAAATTAGCCATCACATACACTGATACGAAATAGCTCTAAGATGTAGCACAAGAGAAAGTAAGGTGCAGAATAGGTAGGAAAGACTAAGCCCCACTTGCAAATTTTTAAGTGAAGAAAAATACATATAAACACACAAATATAATGCTTACTTATGGATTAAATATATCTGGAAAGACATTTAAGAAATAGTAATAGGTTGTTTGGGGGATGGAATTGAAGAACTGGGAATTAGATGTGAGAAAAATACAGAAGGTATTATTCTGGTCCAAGAAGAAAGTACTTTTTGAATGTTCTCTTAAAAACTTATTCAAGGATAAGATCTATAAGTGGAGAAAGGAATATTTAAAGTACATTAGGACATCTCAGAATGAAAGAGAAAAAATGTCTCGCACGCAAAAATTCTAATTCCATTATAACAAAGCTTTTAGAACAAAATGAACATTTTGATTACAAAAGCTTTCCAAGTCCATGTAGTGCAAGAAATAATCGATTCAACAAAATTTGAATCAAAATTGATTCAAATAAAAAATGTGTTCCATTTAATTGGGAATCCCTGTAAAAGATTTTACCTGCAGATTAACGCAGTTTTTACATCTGTTTTATCTTTTCCTTTTTCAAAAGTTGGTGTTTGGGGGCAGATCCACTGATAAGAGAAATTGCTTGATAGAGAGGTGAGTAAAGCAAAATATGGAGGTGAGATCTGACAAGGATCAAGAGGAAGGAAGGGAAAGAAGGGCGCTCTCCTCACGGGTAGTTGCAGAAGTGTGGTGCTTATCTTATGTGACTTTGGGAAGTCATCATTATTGTTCCTGTTCTTGTTCATTTTATCCCCCAGCAAAGCAGGAGGAGTGGGATCTCAAGTTCTCGAAGTCTCCTCACTCTTTTCCGAGTCAGAAGTTCGAGGTGCTAGAAAAACATTATGCATTTTTCTATTTACCTCCAATACTTTCAGATCAAATCTCAGGATCACAACTTGTCATCAATGTGACCCTTTTGCAGATATAGCCAAAGCATGTGGGTCATAACTGAGTCTGAGGTGGGCCCCAACAACCCACCAGCCTTCCAGACTGTTTGCTGAATCTCCAAACCAGGCTCACGTCTAAAGATCTGTCACTGGAAACAGTACAGGATACCTTTGTTCTCACCATGGCCATCACAAGGCAAAAGTCAAATAGAATTAAGAAATAATAATGACAACTACTTTCTAACATTTTACAATTGACTGAGGACAGGGCACAAGTCAAAGAAATGACACAAAGTCAAAAAGTCCAAACTCGTCTCTCAAACACTAAAGAACACAAACTATTTGGGATTCTGAGTCATCATTTCTAGACCCCAAAGAGACATTGAAAGCAGACAACTGGGAGGGAAATGTTCAAATAAGAACTAAATGTGGACTGAAGCATATGTGTCTTCTTGGGTACAAGTTGTCGGGGCGACACATTGAGTTTAGATTTTACCCTGGCATGGAAAAGAATTCTGAGCAGGGGACATGATCACGCTTCTGCGCTGAAAGGTCATTCTATGGACGATTTGCAGAAGAGCAAGGCAGGAGGCGTGAAGACCAATTTAAGAGTCTAGTAAACGAGGGGCCAGCCTGGTGGCACAGCGATTAAGTTTGCGCGTTCTACTTCTCGGCGGCCCGGGGTTCGCCAGTTCGGATCCCGGGTGCGGACATGGCACTGCTTGGGAGGCCATGCTGCGGTAGGCATCCCACGTATAAAGTAGAGGAAGATGGGCACAGATGTTAGCTCAGGAGCAGTCTTCCTCAGCAAAAAGAGGAGGATTGGCAGTAGTTAGCTCAGGGTTAATCTTCCTCACAAAAAGAAAAAAAGAAATAAGAGTCTAGTAAATGAAGAATGACTAGAGCCCTAACTGCAGCAGTGGCGATGAGTATAAAAAGGAAGAGATGGATTTGGAAGGTACGTAGGGGAGGCAGGAAACAAGGAGGTTAAGACTAGTGGAGTGCATGGAACAGCTGTTCATCCAGATGGAAAACTCAGGAAGAGCAGGCTTGAGGAGGAGAGTAAGTTCTAATTTAGGTCCACTGAACCCCGTAGCCCCAAAATGCTTCCACCTGTTGGTGCACACTAAAAGCCGCACCCCCTTAGCCGAGCTTCTCATCTGCCTTTCAAATCTGCACCCCTTACCTTGCTCGGGAGCCTGATTTGGAGATCTGATTTTCTTTTTTGCTAATTGTTCCCCTGATAGGTTCAGGCTGTCCCTTGCTTTCTGAGGCCTCCTCTACTGGGCCTTGAAATTTCAGTCCTTTTGCTCCCAGTTCACAGCCCAGAGTGTTTCCTGCCAACCCCCACACTGGTGCTGCATCCCGAGACCTCAGAGAGCCCACCTTGGACCAAAGGCTCTTCTCCTGGGTGGAGATGGAGGGATGGGAGTTTCTCCCTAAAACCCAGGTTGGCCTCAGCATCCTGAGTCCTGATGCTGCTGTCAATTCTACAAAGTCTTCTTGTCCATAGGAGGCAGTGACGCCTGACCAGTGTGTTAGTGTCAGGCTCTTATTGCGCTGTCTGATCAGAGGTCTTCCTGCCAGTGTTCCTTGTAAATCAACAGCGCTCTCGAGTGACAGGTTACTCAGCTATGGCTGGCTGAAGAAATTATAACAAAAAATACAGAACTCCACTTGCCCTGCCTGTGCCAGGGCCCCAGCAAAGCTGCACTCCTGCTGGGCCGCTCCTAGAAAAGTTCATTCTCCACCCAGAGGACCTCCTGGCTTTCTCATTCGGCTGTGAAAGTAATTTCTGAACATGGAGGGCCGGCCCCATGGCCGAGTGGTTAAGCTCACACACCGCACTTCGGCGGCCCAGGGTTTTGCCCATTCGGATCCTGGGTGCCGACATGGCACCGCTCATCAAGCCATGCTGAGGCGGCATCCCACATGCCACAAATAGAAGGACCCACAACCAAAAATATACAACTATGTTCCAGGGGGCTTTGGGGAGAAAAAGGAAAGATAAAATCTTAAAAAAAGAAAAAAAGAACATGGAAAGTTCTGGGTTTGGAGGGGGAGCTAAGTGGGAAAAGGGATCACCAATGGTTTGTGCTTAGAGGGAAAAGCAGAGAAATGAGTCTGCTTCTTTCTTGGTCTTCCACTGGGCAGACACCCCCCAAGGCCTCCCAACAAATCAAGCTTCAAGTCTGGTTCCTGCTTGGCCCTTCGTGCTGTCGCTGTGCTGCTGCAGGACCTGTAAAGCTGAGCTCCTCATTTCAGAGCTAAACAAATGACCAGAGAGGAATTGGTGACTTTTTTCACAAGAAATTGGCCCAAACCTTTGAACTCCAGCTCTTTGAGCAAGCAAAGCTTGCCTTAAGGATAGAGATGAAAGTGGCAGTGTTCCACCTTTCTCTTCGTCTCTAGCCCACTGCCACCCTTACCAAAGGACCCTGGCCCCATTATGCACTCCAGGCTTCAGTTAGCTGAATGGTTGTTCCCCATCTCAATGGAGCTCTGAGCCGTGCGAATCTACTTTCAGTGAGAAGTAACTGTAGATAATGATGCAGACCAGTGGTTCGCAAAATGTGGTCCCCCACCAGCAGCATCAGCATCACCTGAGAAATGCAAATTTTCATGCCCACCCCAGACATTACTGAGCCAGAAACTCTGAGCCCAACAATCAACAATCTAACACTCTCTCCAGGTGCTTCTAATGCTCACTAGAGGCTGGGAACCACCATGTAGACTGATGGTGGTGGGCAGCTGCATAGACTAAGCCTTCCTAGATCCAGCAAGCCCAGCCTCCAACCAGGCCAAGACACCCTCCACCACCATGAAAATGTATAGATTTTGCTGATAAATGACCTTTACTGCATGTAGAGGGGCGTAATCTACAGTGCCACAGAGCTTCACGTGGGGAGCTTGTCCAAAGCCTGGTAGCTGCTATTAGTCAACTGCTGCCCATTAAAACCCAAGACCCTATGGCTGGAGATCCCACACCTTCTGCAGCCAACAATACCAAGCTCTACCCTGTCTGTCACCCCACGTCACAATAAATGTCCTCTTGTGGGGAAGTGACTTCAGAGAGAAAAGCTAAGAGCTGCTCCACCCTCTCACATAAGAATGTATACCTATCTAAGAATGGACACGTGTCTCTATTTCCACCAAGCAGTGGATTCCATCTCTAAGGCCAGGGCAGGGGGTTCCAAAAGTAGGTCAACTCCAGCAAACAGTAGGAGCTCATTAGGTACCACCCACTTCTCTGGGGCCCCAGAGACCCTTAAAGTAAGGACGCTCCACTGCCTGTCACAACTTCTCAGATGATGCCACTGGGCTGTGTAATGCCCCAGGCCTCTTGCAGCCCTTGATGAAAATCGTCTTGGGCAACCTTCTGAATCTTTACTTAGAGGAGCCCTTCATCTTTTTTGACCAACATCTTCTGAGAGACCCTGGCCCAGGTCGCTGGGTGTCTGCTACAGCACTACCCCTAAGAGCAAGGAGGGTGCTTAAAAGGCCCAGCGGAGTTCCTGGGCCACATATGGTTCACACAGGGGCTCCAAAACGGTGCCAGACAAGGTGCTCCATTCAAGGAAGTGAGAACCTCTCTCTTTCTAATGATCAGTTGGAACATTCGACATTTCCTGGCATTATTTCCAGCAGTTCATTCCCGGTTTTTCTGTCCTACTACCTCCAATCACTGGTTTCCTCAGAAAGGAGAAAGTGTTCTTGGTTCCCAAAGTTTGCTTGTAGTGAATGGTATGCCGGCAAATGCTGAACAACAATAACAACAAAAAAGCTCTGACTTACAGCTTTTGCCAATTTCTGTGGTGTAAATATTTGCATCAGGGCCGATTTCCAGCTACCAACACGATGTTACTGATCGCAGAGTTGAGAAGAAATGCACAGCAATACACCTTTATATAGTATTTCTGCCGCACAGATACAATAGACGCAAGTAACCTCAAGAGCACAGATCATGGTAAAATGTAGTAAAGTATTTAGGAGGTGATGTGTTTTGAGTATATATTACCCTTTGTTTTTAAGATAATTTAATTTTAAACTTATGTAGTTTTAAATAATGGACATGCTTAACAACCAGTTCAAAAAATTCCTGAAAATTTAATAATCAGCTCTTGTGAGTGGGCAGGAGCTGGCCCCAGCACCCCACTTCCGGTAACAGACTCTCTTGAGATCCATGGCTGGGACAAGGTCGATGAGTGAGGCATTCACCTCAGGTACAAAATTTCAGGGGGTGCCAAAAATCTCAATAACCAAGATAAATAATATTTTGATGCCATATTTTTTTAAATCAAAATTACAGAGGAAAAAATCCACAATGAACAAAATATCAACATTTTAAATAAATAGAAGATTAGTGGGAGCTGTGAGGGTGTGAGCCTGGAGCTGCAGGGGTGGGGGCTGGGGGCTCTGTCTCCATCAGGTGAAGACACCTCTCTAATGAAGAAAAGAGAATTCAACCTGGAGTCCTGAAGGATCTCCCTGAAGTTCCCGGGCAATCCTGGGTCCTGACCTTACCAAGATTTGGCGGTTCAGTTCCTCCTCAGATTCTGTGAGTCACCCGCTATGCTTCCATAAATCCCCCTTTTTGTGGGATCTGGCCAGAGCTGCTTTCTGTTGCTTACAACCAAAATAATATTTACTCTGCAGTTTAGGAAATTCTGATTAGCGATCAGGGGAAGCTCCTTTCTATTTGCTAGGCCATAAATTATTTAGTTGGTTCCTTTTTGCTTGTTATCGCAGAGATTTAGAACCTCAAAAGATAAAGATCAGCAAGGAAGGAATTTCAAAAGTCTCTTAATTTTCTGCCCTCAGTAACAGAGTAATATTTATTAACAATCAAATTAGCTATACTGCTTTTTCAGCCTTCCTCTAGAAAAGTTTATTTTATTTCTTTTGCTTCAAGAGTCCACACAGTAGAGAACTCGCCCTGGCCCTCTTAGAGGGGTGGACAAAAGAGATTTTACACCGGACACGATTTGACCACTGCTTCCAAGAAGTGGAGTGACTTAATTTCCTTTTTAAAACCCAAATGATTAGATAGAAATAGTTTCCAATATAAATGACTTCCAATCACAACTTTATTTGAGGCTCTGAAAAGTATTATTATACAAGTAAATAGCTAGCGTAATATCTTAGGATATGGAGAAAAAGATGTAAACTTTGCAAAAACTCTTTGTGCTTTTGATCCCTTGCTTTCTTGTAACTTGCATGGGTCTTTTCTTTAGAAAGACAAGGCCAAGGCCATGTGGAATGATGCTCTTGGAATACTGGTGACAATTTGCCAAGCCCATCCCTTCACAGTTGAAGGAACAACTGCCATATGGCAAATGATTGAGAGGCTTGACTTGCAAGTACACATTTGTCCCAATGGGCTGCTGGCATTCCACGGTAGCTCTCCAATGTTGACCAGTTACTTTGCATCCCAAAGTTTATAATAATTCAGATGGTGCATCTTTTCCCAAACACTTCAAGTTTACCAGTCAAAGCTTCTGGCAGAAATCCAGAGGACCAACAGGAGTGAAAATGAGTTTAACCTTGGATCCTCTGCTTGGAAAAATTGGCTGCTCTTTGCCTCACCTGCTGCTGACCCAAGAGATGTTGGATAGACATCTTTGAGGGATCCAGGGCTATCCAGGAGGGACCTTTGGGGAGACAGAGATAGGTGGTATGGCGGTATCTCTGCCCAGGTGTGGTGTCTGGCCCCTCATTCCTTCCCAACCAGCAACTCTGGCTACCCAGGTCTGCAGGGCTTCAGGTGGCCCTATGTTAAAACTAACATCTTGTTTTATGTGACCACATGTGACAGGTGGTGCATGGATTGTCCCAACTCTAGATTCCTAAACATCCTTGGATTTCGCCTCGAATTTACACTCCTCACATGAACACAAAGCCATCCTGGTGATGCTGGTGGATGTTGTCATCTTCTCGGGGTACTTCAGCTCCTGCTCAGCCCAGTCACAGCCACTTATTAATATCTTCTCCTTCCATGAGTTTCTCAGCTCCCATATTTCCATCCTCAGCTTCTAGTTATCCTCTGGTTTTGGGGGACGCTGATCAAAGCCTTTTAAATACAAAGTCACTTGTCCAGCACCCACCATCTACAGTGAATCACTTGGCTACTCAGAGTATCTACGTGGCCATGCCTCCTACCAGCGACAGGACTATTCAGACCACTCACTGTTACCAGTTCACATATAATTCAAAGCCACATATGACACACTACACTTCTCAACTTGGACCTCCTCATTCCACCCCAACTTGTGCTACTTCTTTTACTCCTGGGCTCCAGTGACCTGCTGAGAGAACTACAGGCCAGCCAGGGGCTCCTGGGTACCTGATAAGACATAATCAGGCTCTACTCCAGTTCAGCACCTACCCATCTGTGCCACTACCTGGAGTCCTTTAAGTGATGGCTCATCGACTCAGAGTCCTCCAACTCTTCCTACAACCCTCCCTGTGACTCTAACTCATCTTTAACTGTCCCCTGTTCTCTCTGACCCACTGAGATGCTGCCCAAACCCTGTATCCTTGTGGCCAGAACAGACAACCTGGGGAGAACCAAACAGTAACATGAGAGCTGCTGGACTCCCCATGATGCCATGGCCAGATAAAGTCCCTAGACTACTCATGCAGGTTCAGCCCAGGGAAACAGACATGGGAAACCACTTATCACTTTCGGAATATGCTTGAAGAGGTTCAAGTTTTCCATCAGGTGAAACCTGTTCCACCTGTGGAAGGCAATAGGCCAGGGTGGGATGGGGGTGGGGCTGATACCAGATTAGTGTCTGTAGCTGTTCTTTCTCCATTTATAATCCAGGCCAAGGATGTTCCATAAAAGCCTCCCTCCCTCACGTACCATGGCCACAGGGAATTTCTCCATGTGCTGACTCAGATCTTACCTGAACTGTGAGGCAGACCCTTCCTTTGGGGTTTGATTATTGCTCTCTAACTAGGCCCATGGATGAGCTGTTTAGATCATTCCTTGCCTTCCAAGACCAACTTGCCTGGGATGTTCCTGTCCCAGTTTCTCTCAGTTCCAACCTTGGCTCTTAAGACCTCAGCATGAATCAGAGCCCTGGACCCCTCATTCCTCTGGAAGGAAAGGGTAGTTGGCAGGGTGTGTTGAGTTAGAGGCACCTATGGAAAATGTCTGGTTCTTGTGCTTATGAGAAAGGTCTAAGCTGGGGATAAAGATTTGGGGGTCACTAATGCTTATGGGTAGTAGTAGAAGCCACAAACGTGGATGAGTTGCTCAGGTAGTGTGAGCTGCATGAGAAGGGAATAAAGGATGAAACCCAGAGAGGACCAACAGGAAAGGGTCAGGCAGAGGTGCCTGCCAAGAAGACTGAGCAACTGGAGAGGCTGTAGCAAAACTGGGAGAGAAGGGCTCCACCAAAACTGTGAAGACACTTCAAAGAAGCAAGGAGGAGTCACCATGTCAAATGCAGCTGAGAAGTCTGTTCAAATGAGGTCCCAATTAGATTCAGCAACTGGGAAGTCACTGGGGACCCTCAGACTGGCTCACTCCATGGCCTGGGGGGAGCAGAAGCAGGGTGAATCACACACTGTCTATGCTCAGCAGCACAGAGAACTCTGGGTACCAAAGAAGCATCTCTGCCTTTGTTGACTGGGTACCCTCCACCTCCTTCTGTTGCCATTTATGTTTCTCTTAGCTGCAACACCCAAATACAATGCTAGTCTGGATCAAAACAGTGGTTTGGGATCTCTTTCTTTTTTTAACCATAAAAATTACTGCAAAAGCTTTTCTGGGTTCATATATAGTACTAGCTCACCGTTTACCTTCAGGTTCTGCGTTTGCAAATTGGTAAGCACTTTAGTTGGTTCAACATAATATAAATTTGGTTTTCCATGGCAATGTTAGTCCCATATCACTACTTCCATTGACAACAACCGGCTGGAGTGCGCGGCAGCCTCAGCCTCCCTCGCACTCTCCATCCGGCCACAGTCACCTCCACTTCCTATAACCTTTCCTGATTTTTCTTCCGCTTGGTTAGCTTCACTCATTTCTTGGCCTCCTCTCTCTCCTCAAAGGTTTAATTACTGAACAAAACATGCATCTCATACATTTATGTCAGACCTTCAAGTTTATTTACAAAGCACCTTTCATCATTTACATCTCACACCATCTGCAAGGAATTACTAGGCTGGAGGGGCAGTGGCGAAGGGCCTGCGCCCCCTGCCGGCGTCCTGGTGCACTGCAGCCTCGCGGGTGCGCTGCGGCTCCACACCCACCGGTCCGCAGCTCCAGAGGAAGCCGAGATGCGAATGCCCACGCAAGGCTTCCTGGGAAATGTCTTGAGTGTACGTGTTAGAACTACAAATCCCGGTAGGCACCGCGCTGCAGCCCCGATGATAGGGCGCTTTCTGGTGAATCTGAATCTTGTTTGTCAGGGCCACTGGGAATTGCTACACAAGCCTGATTCAGTATTCACAAGAGGCTTCTGGGGAACGTGATAGCTCTTCCGTCGGGTGCGCACGAACGGACTTTGCTTCTGCAACTTCCTCGTACTTGCTCGACGTGGCGAATCTGCCACTGCGGTACAGTGGCTAGGCTCGAAGGCCCTAACGTGAAGCGTGTGGAATCAGCTGTGGGAAAAGGAACGCGGGGGTTTCTTGGCGGCTGTCGTCATGGCGGCGACTGCCCCCAGTGCCGGGGGCTCCGCGCCTGAGGCGGCGGGGTCCGCCGAAGCTCCGCTGCAGTACAGCCTTCTTCTGCAACACCTGGTGGGTGACAAGCGTCAGCCCCGGCTCCTGGAGCCTGGTAGCCTGGGCGGGATCCCGAGTCCGGCCAAGAGCGAGGAGCAGAAGATGATCGAGAGAGCGATGGAAAGCTGCGCCTTCAAGGCCGCGCTGGCCTGCGTGGGCGGTGAGGCGGGGCGAGGGGGCGCGGGGGAGGCTGAGGGGTGGGGGGCAGCGGGGCCTCCGCCGAGAAGGCCACGTGGTGGGAGGCGAGGGGCCTGTGGGCCTCGACCTTGACCCCGCCCCCGCCTCGTCCAGGGAGCTCGAGCGGCGCCCCTCTGCTCCGTCGGGTTAGCTTTCGCCCCTGGAATTTGCTCCGAGAATCGGTACTGGGGGTCGGGGCCTGGAGGTTGTAAAATGGCTGACTTCATTCATTCATTCATTCGTCTGGTCACTTTTAAGTAATCATTTTTTTCAACAAATTGTTTCTGAGCGACTATCACGTGCCAGGCGGTGGAGAGACAAGAGCCTTGTTCTCGTGGAACTTTTTTGTGTGTAGAGAAAGGAGAGTGTTGCGAAGGAGTCTGCCTGGCAGAGGAGAGCTGCAGACGGGGAGTAGCAGGTGCAGAGGCCCGGCAGGAGCTGGCTTCAGGGTTAGAAAACAGGCCAGTGTGACCAGACAGCGGTGAACAAGGACGAGAGAAGTCTGGACTTGGCTTTTTTTTTTTTAAACCCTTTTGAGAATTTGAGAATGTAGCGTACCGTTGTGCAGGGTAAAGAGGTTGACCACATTTGCAGATGAATTTAAATCTCATTGAGGGTGAAAGACATTTAAGAAACAAATAGAATGAGAGTGCCATTGAGAAGTGTAGTAGAAAGAAGAGCTTTTTTGGTTTGGGGACGGCCACAAGAAGAGGTGAGGCCAGAGCTGTACCCTGAAGGGTGGAAAGAGTGGAGGTAGACAAGGAGGAAGAGAAATGTCATTTCAAGTTGGCGGTGGAGGTGGGGTTTGAGCTTTTCGCCTGTGGGCATTAGGGCAGTATTTGATGGTTTTTTAGGAGAGTGGTAAGTGGTAATGAGCGTGACGACTCAGGATGGAGTCAGGTGAAGGAAAAAAAAAGTCTGTGGATAGGGAGACATATAGGAAATTTGCTAGACTGAAGCTCTGTGAGGCAAGGACTGGATCTTTGTTCATCAGTGTACCTGATCCTAAGAAGGCATTTACGTGTTTGTTGAAATGATGGCTGAGTCTTTGCAGTGCTCCAGGGTGGAAGTGATAAAGGCCCTAGGCTGGGATGATAGTTGTGGACATAGACAGGGTTGCAGGAGGAAGCAAAGAAACCGTCAGAAATGCCCCTGGTTTTGGAGGTTTGGAGGTGGGATGACTGGAAAGAAGGAGCCATAAGCAAGAAAGTCAGGGTGGAAGGTGCCTGTGATTTCATGGAACATACATTGACCTTGAAGTGGTGAGAGAAATCCACACGGAAATGTCCAGCAGGCTCAGCAAGGTCAGATGTGGACAGCCGTGTGGGGTTTGCCATTGGTAGCTTTGTGACCTTGGGGAAGTTACTTAACCTGAAAGAGGCTGAGTTTCTTCAGCTACAAGAGGTGAGGATAATAGTGTCTACCTCACAGGATTATTGTGAAGAATCAACGAGGCCGTGACTATAAAGTGTCAGAGCAATTGGCACATCGTACTTGCTAAATGACTATTATGAATGTCACCATTGTCGAAGTGATTTGCAAAGTTGATAGCTGAACTTGAGGGGGACTGCTTACATATGAGGGTGAAGAGAGAGAACACAGAGTTAAAGACTGAATCTTGAGGAATGTTGGAAAATGAAAGGAGGAAGAACTCCAAGACGAGACAGAAGAGGGTGTCACCAAGATAGATCCTAGATTGTGTAATGTGGAAACCAGGCAAGTGCAGAGTTGGAGTGGCCGGGGGCGGTGTCCTCTTTACTGGTGGCCCCCAAAAGGTGCTATTCGAGTGTGACCCCACTGCAGTAATCCAGAAGACATGCCGAAGAAGTTGTCGTCTCTGTGTTTGTTTTTAGGATTTGTCTTGGGAGGTGCATTTGGGGTGTTCACCGCCGGCATTGATACCAACGTGGGCTTTGACCCCAAGGATCCTTACCGGACGCCCACGGCAAGAGAAGTTCTGAAAGACATGGGCCAGAGAGGAATGTCCTACGCCAAAAATTTTGCCATCGTGGGCGCCATGTTTTCTTGCACTGAGTGTTTGGTAGAGTCTGTAAGTGTCTCTGTCTCCTGAGAAAGCCTTGCCTGCTACCATCTAAAGAGAAGTGCTTTCAGTGTTATTAGAAAGCAGATCGGAACCGCCGATACTTGCTAGAGTGACTTTCCATTAGATGGTCCCTAATGTAAACCTTTTGTGTGTTTGTGATTTGGGCTTGCATTGTTTTTTACTTCTTTTTGTAGCTAGAAGTTGGTTAATGATTTTAAACCTGAGACTTATTGGGGAATCAGAGGAGCTTTTGACTAACTTCTCAAATGCTGCGCTTGGTTTCAGCGCTCTGGTGCCACCTGCAGGAAGCATTTATGACCACATTCAAATTTTAAGAACTGTCCTTTGAAAGAGAAAAAGATTACGTTTCCTTTGGGGTGGGACTGAATTAGCCAGCTAGAACCCCTGTGTTTCTTCCCTTCATCGCCTTGTCTGGCTTGTTTCTTTGGCTCTAAACTGCACTTCTCCACCCATAGTACCGGGGAAAATCAGATTGGAAGAACAGTGTCATTAGCGGCTGCATCACTGGAGGCGCTATTGGTTTCAGAGGTTAGTAAACAACTCTCGAATGGTTTTCTTTGTGGCCTGGGACAACGTGCTGAAGTTGACATTTCCAAACATGTGAGTGTGCCAAGGCCAGCCTGAGGTGTTATGTGAACACTTGATACTCTTCCCTTCTGAATCATGTTTGCTTCTGTGTTAACTCAATTTTGGGAAGTTTTGGTATCTAGATCAGGGTTTCTCATCCTTGGCACTTTTGACATTTTGGACAGATGAATCTTTGCTGGGGAAGAGGGGACTGTCTTGTGCCTTGTAGGATGTTTAGCAGCATCCCTGGCCTTTACCCACTAGATGCTAGTAGCACCCCTTAGTTGTGACAACTAAAAGTGTCTCCAGAAATTTCCAAGTGTCCCCTGGGTGGCAAAATTGCTCCCAGGTGAGACCCACTGACAGATCTAGGTCTGTCTTAGAAATAAGAGCAGCCTGCATATTGAATATATGGGAAAGACTGCCTCACAATAAGTAATTCCTGGAATGTGTTGATGCTCAGGGTATCACGGAAGCATAGCTAGGTTGCATGCAGCCCTGGGAAGCCCATTTGTCCACGTATCAGGCTCTACTGAACTTTCAGCTCCATGCTTTGCAAGTATTAAGACATTTTTATTAATAATATTATAAACTGTCAGTTTTAATTTTGTGTATGTTAGTGTGGTAATGTCTTTCTGCAGTTGAAGATTCTTAGATTTCTACCCATTGAAAGCCAAATATAGATATTCTAGAAATGTTGGATTATCACCTGTAAATAACGAAGAAAGAAACCAGTTCCCTGCCACTTCTCCCTGTTGACGTGTCCATCGAGAGTGTTGCAGGGTGTCAGTGACATGACTTTCCTGACAGTGTCTGTTGCTGGGCCACTTTCCATCTGCTGTGCCCTAACTCACCCAAAGCAGAAAGCCTGTTGTCTCATTTTGTGAGATGCAGGATGATTTGCTATCATTAAAACCTGCCTTTGCCCCTCAAACAGCCATTTATGATTTATAGAGTAACTTCTGCTTTGGTCTGCCCATCGCTCAGCTTCATCAGGGCCTTTGAGAAGCTCAGCTCCCTCTGGGACTGCTTTGATCACCTTCCCAGGAATGTATTCCGTAAACAAATCAGAGTAACAGGCCATATGCTTTCACTTGATTCCAAGAGCTGGTTCTCTTAACAGTTTCCTGCCTCTAAGGGGCTATTTTCATGAGACTGGAAATATTAATTCTTTGGAATGAGAAAAGTTAAATGAATGTACAGTTAGATAAAGCGCAGTGAATTAAATTGTATACACAGCTTCGTTGAAGTCTTAACAGATCTCTGGTAGGTTGAATGGCTTAGAATGCTTAAGCTGGTTTCTTTGCATCTGTGGGTATGCAAACTTTTTGTGACTGCTGCCTGACCCAGCATCTGTCATCACAGGTAATGTCATTTCTGTTTGCTTTACAGCTGGCTTAAAGGCTGGGGTCATTGGTTGTGGAGGTTTTGCTGCTTTCTCTGCTGCAATTGATTATTACCTCCGGTGAGAGTAATTGCCTCTGGGGAAGGACAACGCCAGCCCAGGATCAGAGCTCTGCTGTGGAGGGCAGTTTCTGCACCATTCCAGGGCGCTTGCTTCAGAGACTGAAGATACTTGTTTTCCCTCATATAGTTGGTGTCATGAGGGACCTGCCTGGCTGCTGTCTGTCTGCATCCTCTGAGCAGCTGCACTCTCTGCTCCTGGACTCCTGCCAGGCTGTGCAGGGGATGTGCCATGCCAGCCTCTCTCTTTTGGACAGACCAGGAGACAGTGTGTTGACTTACATGAGGAATTAAGCTCCACAAAACTTCACTCCTGACCACAACTGGCCCTCTGGTTGTTTGGTGCTGTGGGAACAGAGGTGACTTTACATATCCCCAGGAAGTACCCAGGAAGCTGTCCTACCTTGGAACTGCATGCAGTCATCCGTCTGGCACATTAGGGCAGGGGAAAGTAAATTTATGCCATCTGACCAATTGTGTCATCATCTTTAGTGTTTCTGATTTCCTTGTTAAAAATATATATATTTATATTACAGTTTAAAAGGTTGGTTTATTTTTATTTTCAAAGTCCACACTTCTCGGAAAATGGTGCCAGATGGCCCAAAGATTGAACATCCAAAGGGAAAGCATAAGAAGGCTCCTGAGAAGTCTGAGAATGTTAGGTTCTCAGGGTTTGTAGAGTAGTGTTACCCTTACCAAGACTGCTGCATCGGCCAGGGCCTTCTCCCCGGAAGCCCTGCCTGGCCACTTCCCAGGATGCAGTGAAATTCCATGCATAAGCCCTACTGGCCTGTTCTGGAAATTCTTCCTGAGGGCTGGCTAATAGGAATGCCTGCACTCTGAACTGCACATTTGTTTTATGCTCGGACCACTGGACCAGGCCCGGCCCGAGGACACGAGGTGGGAAGGGTCCTGCTAAGATCGTCCTGATGACTGAATCACAGCAGCTCCTGGGTAAGATCAGACCTTGTTGAGGAGTATTCACCACTCCCCTTGTTCTTGATATCAGTGTTGGTTTGTGTTTGTTTTTTAATGTCTTAGTGTTTTTCACTTGACCCGCTAGCCTTTTTCTGACAGCAGAAGCTCAGCCTAATTGTGTGCCATAGGCAAAAAAAATCACCTTTTATGACGGGTCTGCCACGCGTGCTGATTTACTCTGATGCTTTGGTGGCGGGATGAAGTTATGATCTCAGGCTTCTACTCATGAGGGCAGGCAGGTAGGGTTGGAGGGGGCTGTGTAATTCTGGCCACCTACAGCCAGTAGTAATGACTCCTTTTTTCTACTGTACAGTGACTCCTTCGCCTTTCTTTTTTTGCTTCTCCCTTGTGTGCTGTCTTCTAGCCCATCCACCCTTACGCAGAATTCAAAGACTCAGCTGAAACATCCAGGCATCCTGAGTGTGTGTTTGTATGTGAGTGATAATGTCAAACCCAGGTGGTAACACCTTCCTCTATACATGTCTGCTGTTTCTTTTGGAATGAATGTGAGCTAGTGCACAGGGCTCATGCCCTTCTATGGTGAATTCTATGTAATGCCCGTCCCAGTCTCATAGACATGAGGCTTCATTGCTGCTAGGCCAGCTGGAGTATCCTCAGGGGTCTGAGAACAAATTCAGGAGTGTTTCCTATACTGTCCCTAAGTAAGTCACCCACAAGCACTTTGAGAGCAAGAGCAGACACTCCTAGCTGGCATGTGTCAAAGTTTTAGGATGCCCGGCATCTTCCACCAGTGAGTCTAGTGTGTGGGGTCAGATACACAAACCGACCAAGTACAAGACATGCTGCCCTCTCAACTGCCTTGGAAGAGATGAGCCCTGGGGCTGTCAGTAGCCATCAGTTCAATAAGCCAAGCATTGTCCACACTGACTATTCAATCAAGAGGGGAGATGAATAGTTTCCTGTTTTAGATGGCTAAGGAGCCAGTGTGAGCTCATAAACCAAACACCAATTTTCAGAGACATCTGTTCCTGATCTCCAGAATAAACACAGTGTCTAATGGCCGAGGCTGGTGGGAGCCTGTGTTAACCCACTGGCTCTCCTAAAGGCAGGCTGGGGCCTCGGGTGCATCCAGCTTCTCCGACAAGCACATTAGGCCAAAAGGCTGCCCCAAAGATGTGCTACTTCCAAGGAAAATGTAAAGAAAAGTTCACATAAAACAAGCTCCACTTGAATGGACAACTTCCTACCATCTCCCTGAGGCCTATCGACGGCCAGGTCCCTGCAGGGGCATTTGTACGTCATGAAAGGAGCTGCCTGGCAGCTGAGCAGAAAGCCTCTGAAGAGCTGGAAAGGGCTTGGGCTCACCTCCCCCCAAACTCCGCCACAGTCCCCGCGGGCTGAAGGGAAGCTCAGGGAGAGTTAACTAGGTAAATAGATTCCTGGAAACACATCTGGATGCAGCTGGAAGAGTGAAATATTTAGATTGGTGGTCTTCCCTGGACTGCTAAGAACATAAGTGTCCACACCACAGGGCTGAGTTGTGTGCAAATGTTGGGGCTTTGCATTTTTTTATTAACATTTTCCTGTCACGTGGTTTACATCAATATAATAATCTACATAAGTTGAAACAGAACATAGACAAAAAAAATATATCCTTACCAACTTATTAAAGTCAAATATTAATGAAGGGTCCCATCCTACCTGTTATCAGCAAAACCCAGCAGCCCACAGCCATTGCCCAGCAAGGACAGGCTCGCTGGGATTCCCGTGGCCTGTCTGCAGGGCTGTTGGCATGGCTCGCCCTGCTGGGCACCGTGGCTGGGAGTTCTGGGCTGCACAGTCCCTGTCTCTCAGGAGAACTCACGGGCTCTTTCGTTCGCGCAGTCCAGGTCTGGTACCCGCCCCTCCCCACTCGGGGTGGGATTTATAAATATTCTGAGCCTTTTGCATTTCTCAGCCCTTCCAGCCTTCCTCCCGTTCTCCTGCTGCCAGAGCAAGCTCGGGGGCTGCGGGAGCTACCTGCTATTGAGAAGCAAACAATTGTTGGGGGCGGTGGGAGGCACCCAGTTTTGGCTGTAACTAGCTCTTAGCGGGACCTCCAGTTCATTCCCGTCAATGGCTTTGGAAGCAAGAGCCCTTCATGCCGCACACCATCTCCTGAGTGCCAGGCAGCAACTCCGGATGGTCAGGTGCTGGGTTCCCTGGACTCAAGCGGTGGTCTTTCTCCACCTCTCGTCCCAGGGAGCAGGGCTTGCTAAGCTGCTAACAGGCAGCTAGGTGGTGTTTCCCTCCTCTTAGGCATTTCCTTCCTCCAACGTGCACAGAGCGTGTACCGTTCTGCCCAGGATTGGGCAACAGGTGTAAACAAGATCAGAAAGGGCCCTGACTCACTGAGCAGGTGCTGCAGCTTTAGGGCCAGCAAACCCTTTAAAACTCAGCCCTGAGCACAAGCCACAGGAGCCGTTCTCCCCAATCCCGAGGGCCTAGAGTCTCCTCTGTCACATGGGAGCGCCAGGTAGCTGTGTACCACAGCTCAAGCCCGTCAGCCAGGGAGGGTCTGCCCTCCCAGGCTGCTGCAAGCTGGCAGCCACTGCCCAGATGGGAAGAAGTGATGCTCTGGGGACTCATCTCGCTCCTTTCCACTGAGCAGTGCGTCTCAAAGTAGGAAAAGAACCAGCAGTCCAACCCGCTGGAACCTCCTACTCTGGAGCAGAGTATCAGTAATGAGGGTCCCCAGAAAAACCCAGTCCCAAGAGAGGCAGATGCTCATGACTCCTCATCCTTCCCCAACTTCTGGAGTTTCCCAGAGTTCACCCAAAAGGCTGCATCTAGAAGCCAGGGGCGAGGAGGCAGCACCATGACAGCTGGCTACTGCTTGACTGTGCCTGCCTTTTCCAGGCCCCAGAGCACACGTGGTCTTGGGAGCTGCCCTGTGGCAGTGCTCGGCTGTGGAGAAGGTAAAATCTAAGGCAAAGGTACCGTGAGGTACGTGAGGCACCAGGAAGGGCTTGTCTCCTGGTTGGAGCCTTCCTGTTTCTGGACGCCGGCTTCACCCATGTCAGTTGCCCTCCTGGAAGCCTGGCTCCACTAGACAAGCCACTACGACTCCTGCTGCCGAGAGCTGCTCCCCCAACTCAGGACACCCTGTGCTACGTGGCACTCCTCCGAATGTTCAACCTTGTTTCCCTGGTGGCCTGACTCTCCCGCCTGCCTCTGACTCTTTCCTGCCCCTCTGGCTGTCTTGACAGCAGGTCACCTGTGAGTCTCCCCTCAAAGAAACTAGAACACCAGGGGAAAGGGAACTGAAAAGCAGTAGAAGAAACAGAGATGCCTCACTGGTAGGCAGGAGACAGAACAAGATAAACCCCAGAAATGGAGATTCTCAGATGGAAAATTCCAGAAATCCGCTCTCCAGCTCTGTGCTAAGCTGAGAATTAGTGTGAGTCTGTCTCCACGTCCAACATTTGCACAGGCAGCAAGGCAAAGCAGGTGTGCTTCTACAGATGAGGGCGAAGAGAGCGCTGGGGAGCCAGCAGCAAGCAGCAGCATCTGACGGGCCACCACCGCCACTGCCACCCAGGGCCTCCTCAGAACTTTCAAGGTGATGGAGCGAAAACTGAGGCTGCACATGCATGTGGGCAGGCTGGGAGGGAAGGGAGGGTGGAGGGAAACTGAGGGGAGGCTGCCAGGAGACTGCAATCTGGGAGCAGGGCCAGGAGAGGATAAGCTGGCAGCAGTTACAGGGCGCAAAATGAAAGCCCTTGGACTGGACTCGGGAGGAAAGAAAGTGTTGGAGGAAATGAAAGAACAAAGCAGGCTGTCCGTGTGCCCACACCCGGTCGGTCACTACCTTTTCTGCATGACAAACAGACATAAAACAATTCCGGAACAGCACAGAGCATTAGACACAACTAGAGGTACAGAGGGCAGGAGCCCGGGGTGTGGCGGTGAGGCTGGGGCTGGGTCAGCTGGCTTTGTACAAGGTGGCACAAAAGATGCACATATTCCAGTTTTTGGAAATCTGCGTCCCTTGGAGTCCGGAGTGGTGGGTTTGGGAGTTTTAAATTGTAGTCTTTCAAGTCTTTGTTGGGTCCCCTGGCTGGAGAGGCTGGCTGGGGCCGCCCCCCACAGCACAGCTGCTCCCACCTCCGGCTACACATCCGTGGAGAAGTACAGTGTGTTCCGCTTCAGTTCTGCGAAGGAAATGGGGGGGTGCTGCAGGTAGTAGAGGAGGACCTGGACCTGTGGGGAGACAGGGGAGACTGAGGCTGGGGTCCTTGTCCTCGTGGCCCTCCTCTGATCCGTTGAGAAGTTGCTCCCCAACCCCCACCTGGCGCTACCCCCCAGGCTGGCTCTAGCAGCTTCCCCTTCTTTGGAAGCCCAGCTGTGCCTGCTCACTTGCAGCAAGAGGGGGCGCTGCAGGGCAGAGGGCGGGGAGCCTGGAGCCACTTCCCCAACCTCCGTCACTAGCTTCTGACCTGCTCCGCGGGCTGGTTTTGGCTCGACAGCCCTGCCTCAGACTGGCCCCTGCCCTGGGTCTCGTAGGGATCCCAGGAAGCTTCCTGACCCCAGAAGCAATCCTAGAGCTGCCACACATGAGGACAAGGCCTCCAGATGTTTCCTGTGCCCCTGGGCTTGCTTTCTGAGACCAAGGCCCTCCTGAGATTGCGCCAGCAGCTGGGACAGACAGTCTGTTCCTTTTTGTTTTGGTCTGGGAGGGGCAGGACTGTGCAGAGCCCTGCCTCCCTGGTGACGTCCTAGAGACCATCAACCTGGCTGCTCAGGAGGGAGGGCCGTGGGACTCGGAACTGTTCTCTCTCCAGCCCTAAGGGGGCTTGTCTCCCCGCTCTGCCGGCACAGGCCTGGGCAGTGCTGGTGGTACCTGTGCCATGACATCATGGGACCAGATGTCTGCTGCCGACGTGAGGTGTGCTTTGCTCTCCACTTCTGAGGGTCTCAGTAACGTGGGGCCAAACACGGTCGCCAGATTGTGAAGGGACATTTTGTTGATGGGCTCCTTCTCAGCAACCCTGCAAGGGAGGGATGGGGAGAAAAAGAAGTCACTTCTCAGGAGCCGCTCGGCACTTTGGACCCTTGGCCTTAGTTATAAGAACCCCTGGAAGGATTCCTGGAAGGTGGTTACTAGCCTCCCTCCCCTAATAGTGGAGACCTCTTGGTAGGGAGGGGACTAAGCCAAGGGACCATGTCCCCAGGTCTGTCCCAGGACATTCCTATAACAGATTCCCAGCTCCTGGGCCACCTCCTGAACTGACGGTAAACTGCCAGAGCCAGCTCCCTTGCCTTAGAAATAGTATTACTGGCCCGAGAACTTTCCCTGTAATAATTCATACTCATCACAATCCTTTGAGGCAGGTATTATTATCACCTCCACCGTACAGATGAAGAAACCAAAGTACAGAGAGGTTAAGTGACTTGCCTCAGGTTACACAGGAGGTTACACAGCTAGCGAGTGGTAGGGCTGGGCTCTGAACCCATGGTCTGCCTGCAGAACGCATGCTCTTCACCACCCTGCGCTCCCCCACCATCGGTCAAGCTGTGGTGAGTAGCCGGGAGGAAGGGTCACAGTGGGTGAGGCGGGGGCCGAAGGTAGGAGCTGGAGTCCTGGCGCAGTTGCTAAGCAGACCTGAGGCTCTGCCCACTGTGCTGTGGCAGGAACAACCCTAATCCCAGATGGAGCCCAGGGGCTGTTCTCCCACACCTTTCCAGAAGGGTCTGCCTCATGGGACCCCAGAATTGCCTCCCTTTGGATGTTCCTCTGCTTTTCTTGCATAATAGGCCAGGTGCTCTGTAGATACTTCCCCTGAGTGACAGCACGAGCTGCCATCTCTGGCTGGTGTCAAGGCAGGCCCAGTACCACCCAACTACATCAGAGAGGCCCTGAGCCTCCCCCAGTCCTAGGAAATGTTTCAGGGCTGAGACCCACCACCCGAGCAGCACCTCTCACCCTCCTCCCAGCTACTCTCCCATCATTACCACCCTCTAGGCAGGAGCCGTGGATGTGCCTGCTGACTGCTTTGGAAACGGGCAGACAAACACTGCCATGCCAGGAGGCAGCTGTGTGGCTGGCCCAGCCCCTCACCAACCCCACGGCCCCGGCCAAGGGCCCAGATGTGGGAACAGACTGTGCCCAGTTCCCAGGGTGGAAAACCTAATGAATTTTCCCTTCCCACTCCTCTGTGTGTCCTCCCCACAGTGCTCGCCAAACTATTTGGGAATTGGTTGGGGCTTTGGTCCTGGCCAAACCAGAGGGAAAATGTCTCATAATGGGAAAAACAAGACAGCGGCTCCAGGCGTTCCCAGGTCTCTGCTGGCCCTCCCGAGCCAGCCTGGCTGAGCTGCAGCCGGGAGCCCAGTTCTGAGGGCTGGAGCGGAGCGCAGGGAGGACCTGGCCTGCAATGCGCCCCCTCTCCGGGGGCTCCCTGGTCCTGGGTGGCAAGTGGATTTAAAAGACAGCCAGGGACTCTCCTTCCTTACTCACACCGGGGACCAGTCCTGGGCTCAAGAGTGAGTGACCAGGACCCTTCAGGGCCAGCTCAGTTCTGAACGTGGCTGCAGGCGTCCACATTAGCAGTTCTCAGATTGACCTGACTGTAGGAGGGGCAGGGGAGAAGGTGGGAAGGGCCTTAGTGTAGGATTTGGGAGATGTGGATTCTAAGGACAGAGCTGCTGCTAACCCCAAGCAAGTCCCTGCTGGGCTGGAGACTCAGTTTCCCCGTCTGTTAGATGAGGTGTGAGTCAAGACCAGCAGGTTTCAAACTTTTTTGACTGTGACCCACAAAACAAACACTTGGCATTGTAACCCAGTACACATGGCTGTATGTAACTGAACAGAACAATACACATGCCTACTGCTTGCCATGCGCCCTGATGCTGCCTGTTCTATTCCATTTAAAAAGTGCGAAAGTGACTGAATGACCCACTGACTGTAAAATCCATCTATAGTCCTTGGCTCTAGGCCTACCTTTCTAAGCATTATCTGGCCAATATTTGAGGTTGCTATTAGGACCCAAATATTATTCAAAACAGAAGGATTTGAGTGCAAGAATTTGAAAAGCAAACTCTCACCCTGCTACAGGTGGCCAGCAGAGGCCAGCACCCACGAGGAATTGCCAAGGAGGTACCTCCCACGGCAGATGTGTCCTCCCCAGCGGGGGCCTGCCCTGGGCTCCCTGGCCCCCTGGACGGGCCCCTGCCTGTTACCTTTTCAAGTGTTCCAGCAGGAAGAGGAAGGTGATGAGGTTGGGGTCGGGCAGGGAGCGGAGCAGGTGCATCATGCAGTTTTCCTTGGCAGCAGGGTCTGACAGGGCTGTGGGGAGAGACGGGCTAGGGCGGGGCTCGGCTCCCGGGCAGGGAGGCCCTAGCCAGCGCCCCCGTGGTCAGGAGGCTGCGGGACCCTGAGGGAGAGTCCAGGCTGCCAGGGGTCAGGAGAGCAGACCCTGCAGGGAAGGGCCTGGTATCTTCCTGAGGGCGGGCTATTAACAGCTGGTTCCTAGAGGAGGCCCACCTGTGACCTGTAACTCCGCCAGGAGGCAGGCTGGTGGGGAGCAGTTACCTCTCCTCCCCTCCCCGCATGGGCCTTTGCGGCTGGTGCCATTCCCCATTCCCGGTCTGTAAGGCTAGGTTTAAAACAACAACAACGTTGATGTGAATGTTTTCTCTCAACCGCCTCTGAGGCTGGAGCACGGCGGTGGGCAGCCTTCCATGGGGCTCCTCATTTCGGTGGTGGCTGAAGCTCTGATCTGCCCCAGGAGAAGAAGAGACAGGCGGGATGCACCCAGGCCTGGATTTGGCCCGTGGGTGGAGGCTGGAGCCCTGTTGGCCAAGGCCTGCAGTGTCCTCCCCACCCGTGGATATGTGAGACGAGAGTTTCCTGGAAGGCTCAGCACCAGCCATCTCAAGTACATCCCAGCTCTACCCAGGCTTCTCTTTGGCTCTGGGGCACCAGTCCCTGACCACCCACCTCAAGTGAGATTTCCCTGGACACTTGGGTTTCTAAGCAAGGAGGTCAGTGTCCAAGGAGGAAGCACAGGGAGCAGCCCACTGGGACATGTAGGGGGAGAGGCAGGTGAGAGGGGGTCCAGCCTCTGGATCAGGCCCCAGCAGGCCACACCTCGTCCTCCAGGCCACTCAGCCACGCAGCCCCGGTCAACGAGCAAGGGCAGATCAACGAGCAAGGGGAGCCACAGATCTCTTCTCTTGCTCTTTAGTTTGCTGGTCAGGGAGGTCTGGCTCAGCCCAGCCCTCAGGTCCCCTGGAGCCTCACCGATGCCCTCCATGAAGGCTGGGTAAAGTCTGTCTGTGAGGAGGGGCTCGGGCAGCTCCCGGAAGTAGAGCTTGAGGGTGCCAGCAATGGCGTTGATGTCCATGTCACTCAGCATAAGCAGGATGTCCTTGTTATCTGTAGAGGAGGTGCGAGGTCAGGGGCCGTGCCAGCCCGAGCCATCTCTCTCTCTCATGTGGCCCTCAGCTGGGTTGGTGGCCTTGTTGCATCCCTTATCCATCCTGAGACAGCCCACCCATGGTCGCCCCCACCCACCCCATCTCCAGTCTGGTGCCCCAGAAAAGCAGGCTGGAGGTAGTGCCCGCAGGTGGTCCATGATACAGCTCCATGGGGGGAGGAGTGGGGGACACAGTTCATTGTCCAGAGTTCTGGAGCCACATTCACACCACATGTCATACACCCTCCTTCCAGCTGAATCTTCCCACTGCTAACCCCGTCTCTGGGAGGCACTGCACATTTTTCACACCTAAAATCATGTTCCGACAAAGCCTCGGCTTCCAGATTGCACAGGGGAGCCATGTGCCAGCCCCTAGCCGAGGCTCCCTGACCCTGTTGGCCCCTCTCAGCTCCCAGGGAATCAGTGCTGCCCAGCCAGTTCAGGCTCCTGACTACTGGACATGCTGCTGCTGTTGCAGAGTGAACAGCGAGACGGGGGAGGGGAGAACCAGAGAGGTCAGGCCCATCGCCAAGGAGCTTAGAGTCAAAGCTGGAGGCAGCAGTACCCTCCCAAAGGGGCCCTGGAGACAGCAGAGGGGAGCCCGAGCCGCCAGCCCAGGCTCCAAGCTTTTAGTTTCCTTGCAGCGCACCAGGCACCCGGGAGCTAGCAAGAAAGCCAGGAACAGAGACTCTGGACTCAGAAAGATCTGAGTTTAAAAAGGCTTGAAACCTATAAGCTGGGGTAATCCTGGGCAAGTGACTTGGCCTTTCTGAGCCTGTTTCCTCATCTGTAGCAATGGATGAGAGACTGGAGGGCAGGGGGATTACATGAGAAAATGCAGGATGAGCACTTGCCACAGGGACTCAAACGGTCTACCCCACGCCATGTTGGACTGCAGGTCACAGACTGAGGCTCCTCCGCCATCACTTAGCTGGGGCCTCTCTGTGGAGAAGGCATCCTGGTAACACTGGCTCCTACCAGCCCTGTGAGTCTGCTGGAGCACCCTCTCCCCGCCAGCCCCGGGCTGGGCCACCCAGACTCACTGGCATCGAAGACGGCCTTCAGGGCCTGGATGTCCGTGGCCACCCCTGATATCCGGTAGATGCCGACCTCCTCGATGCCCCTCTTCTCCACCTCTTCCACACACTGCCGGACGATGTAGGGCACCTTGGAGCGCTCCCGCCTGCGGGGGAGGGGATGTGAGGGTGGGAGGCTGCCCAGTGATAGCCAGACAGCCCTCTCCCTGCATACCCTGGCCTTGCAGAGCTCCAGCCTCTGGGATCAGGAGGGTGGCAAGGAAAGGGCTGAGAAAGAGGCCATGCGACTCCCATACTCCCCCAGTCCACCCAGGGCCTGCCTGCTGAGGGACCAAAGGCAGGAGAAAGTCTGCGGAGATAAGCCCAAAGACTCCGAGGAAAGAAAGTTCCCTTAGAACAGGGGTCTCAGGTTCAAATGCTTATGGGGTATGCGGGACCCAGCAGGTAACCTACACGAGGGAGGTGGGTCAGGCCCTGGAGACAAAGGGAGTGGAGGGGATGGCAATGGCAGAAGGACACGTGCCACCCCTTGGATTCTAGCCTGCAACTCCCAAAATGGGGGTCTAGAGTTGTTGAGTCTTCCCATTTGTTATGAGAAGCTGACGATCTGGGATTTTCACATGCGATCGCCTGACATTTAAATGCTGGCTCATTTATCTCTACAGCATCATGTGAGCCAGAGAACACAGCTCTGTGGGCCACTTCTGGCCTCCCAACTGGCTGGCTGTGACTACTGAGCTGGAAGGCAACTGATTAGGGGCCAGGCCCTGGCAGGGACCCGGGCGCGGACACCAGCACTAGGACACCGGGGGCAGCACCCACTTAGTCACCACGCTGATCTTCACACCAAAGACGCCGGTCTGCTTTTTGGATGGGGTCCTCTTCAGGCTCATGTCTCGGCTGGTGAATTTCATGGAGAATTCCACTTTGATCTGGTTGGGAGTGAGGCAGGCATAAGTCCCTCTGGGCATGAGAGCTCGAGGAGTGCCCCCAAAGGATAGGGGTCCCCTTCCCCAGGACTACAAACAAGGGCCACCTCTAGCACCAAGGGCTCCCTGAAACACCTGCAGAATGGGAGAGGGGAGGGTGCAGGCAGAGGAGAGCGGAGAGGGGCTGGGCTGAGGGGAGGTAGGGGCAGGACAGCAGCCTGAGGAAACCAGCAGAGGGCGGGCTGCCCACCCACTGCGCAGACATCTATCTCTCCAGGCTCACCCCATTCATCTCAATCACATCCGTGTGCCAGTTCTTGGTTTCTACAGTTTGTGGATCCAACTGCAAAGAAAGAAGGAGAGAGAACACAAATGAGAAAGCACTGACGGTTCAGAGACCAAATCAGAGCACGGTTAGCAATGCTCACAAGCTGCTAAGTGGTCAGGAAGGCAGAATTGGCACCTGATGCTTACCTTGAAATGATCCTTCAGCGTGGCTCCAGCCCCAGCTAGTGAGGAGTCCCCCCACCCCGACTCCCACTGTGAAGGAGGTAGGGCATACTCTTAGGCATTTTTGCCCAGCACATCTCATTCACTCCTGACCACCACCCTGTGCGATGAGTATTATCACCCCATTTCACAGATGCAGATGCTGAGGTTCACAAATAGTAAGTGACCAGCTCAACCAGTGATGAACAGGAGTTGTCAGGAGGGGATGCAGCTGCGCACGTAGAGGTCTGTGTCCAGTCTGGGAGTCAGGCTGCCCAGATCCAACTCCAGGCTCTGCTGCTTCCAGCTGTGACCCTGGGAAGGTGTAACCTCGCTAAGCCCCACTTGTTTCATCTGCTCATCACAGCAAGCAACAGAACCTGCCTGGCTGGATTGCTGTGAAAACTCGATGAGATGACCTAGCGGAAGCGGTTGGCCCCCAAGGAGGCAGACTCTAGGTAGGGGAGGCCCCCGGATTGGGCAGGAGCCCCAGAGAGGAGGGGAGGACAGGGGAGGCTCAGAGACACCACTCACGTGGGATGGCGTGGGCCTCCGTTTCCCTAATTCAGTCGCCTCCAAACTGTTTTCCCTTGTGCACCCACAGAATAATTTTGAAAACCCAGGCGCTCCCTGGCACATTTTTCAGTCAACATCTGAATGTTTCCAAAGCAAGTTGAAATAGTTGCAAAGAATATAATTTCCAGAATAATGTAAACATTTACATCTTAAAAATAAAACCGTTACATCATTCTTTTAAATGTAGTCAGTGGAATCCAAAAACCATAGCGATCTGATACCGGCCGTCAGCCACTGGAAATCCAGGAGCGAGCCCTTCTCCCCTTGTGGAAGCCCTGCTTTGCTGCTTCTCCTTGAATTTATCTTTCTATTCTATTTCTCCCAAATAATTTTGTCCTAGTTTATATTTTCATATTTTAAAGTCTTTCATTCATCACCCTATTACATTTCGCCTCAACAAAAATATCTGTGTAGATGGAAATGAAAATTTTCCTGAGACCACAGGCTCCAATACTCAGACCCTATTCTGGATTAGTTCTTACAAAGATTAGCAGTACACAATTAAAAAACCCAACACATTACAAATTTTAATAAATTTTCAGCAGCAAGGGACCGTTTTGGTGGAATTGCCTGTCTTAATGAGATGGGAAGAGCATGTTTTTCTCCTGTAGTCCATGTATGTATACGGATAGGAATTTTTGCTGGGGTGAAATGGGGTTCAGTGTCAATTCTGCTCAAATTTTTTTTGGTTTTGTTTTCAAAGACCTAAAGGAGGAAACATCCTGTTCACATAAATAAGTAGATGAGGCTGAAAATAGTTTTATTATAGCAATGTTATGCAATTCTTTAATCTCTTTCCTCGTTATTTGCCTCAAACTGTGTATATGCCTATTACTAAAATTTAAGCGATCTTTCAGCCAAGGATTTCCCTCAGATTGCAGAAAGCAAAGAACTGGAAACACCTGACTCGTGAAAGGATTTGTCACTGGCCGTTAGAGTCTTTCACCTTCTCAACACATACACCCACATTTCAAGCGGCCCCTCTGTCGGCCACCCAGGAGGCCTCGGTGCCGGGCAAGCCCCGCAGGGAGCCCTGGGCAGCTCTGCAGAGGAAGGGAGGTGACGGCGAAAGGCCCTTCTCAGGCAGACAGCACCTATGGTAGAGTCGGAGATCTGCAAATAGGATCCCCTAACTCTCCCTGCCCAGGGACCCCGGAGACAGTCTGCACCCCCAGGGGCATGGGCACCACCATTTGAACGCTGCTGCTCTAACAGGCTCCTCATTGCAGAGGAAAACTAGATCTGGGTCAGCCCAGGGTGGGCTTGGCCCTGGGGCTTCCTACAGCTCCATGTAAGTCCTTCCCACACCTTCTATCACCCACGTACCAGCTGGGGACAGGTAGCACCCAAGCCCCTGATGGGGTCTGGAGTCTGCATCTGGGCCACTTTGGCCCAGGCTCAGCCCTCAATGGTCGAGTCCCTGCCGGAGGAGGGGTGGAATGGAGGGCAGGAGAGAGGGAGAGCAGTGTGGAGAGAGCCAAGCGGCCCCCTCCCCGGCCCAGTACCACCCCAAACACACGAAGGACACGTGCGGGACTCATCAGCCCGGCTGCCGCCCAGGCTGTCTACTCCAGAAAGCTGGAGGCCAAGTGTCCCAGTGGGTCAGAAGGAAGCCCCTGAAACCTCCCTCCCCTCTAAACTTCTTTTTGTCCCAAACCCTTGGTGGCCTGTAGCACAGGCTGCCCCTTATAGTTCCTCCATCTCATCCAGAATGCTGTTCTTGGACACCTGGGTCTGTCCCCAGCCCCATCCTCCAGCAGTGGCCACCTGCAGCAGGGAGATCTCAACTGCTCTGTGCCGACTGAGGGAGATGCTACCCTGGGAACACACATTCTGGAGTGACCACCCCTTTTTACGCAGGTCTCTTTAGACATCAGCATAAGCCTCCGGCCAACTCCATGGTCGAGGCACCTGGTTGGAGTCACCTATCGCCTCTCCTCCGTCCCAGACTCCCATGAGCTGGCAGCTAGCATGGGCTGAGCCAGTGGTCCCTCTCTGGGTCCCAGAGTCGCATCTGGACACAGCCTGAGTGGAGAAAGTGCAGGGAGTAGAGACAAACCAATCTGGATCCAAATGTTCGCTCTTCCACTCAGCTGTGTGAATTTGGGCAAGTCGCTTCACCTCCTTGAACCTGTTTCCTCGTGGGGGTGTCCATACCTACCTCAGAGGGTTGTGATGGGAAATAATAATAGCAACTGATGGATTTTGAGCATTTCCTTTAAGTTTGGCACCATGACAAACCCTTTACAGACAGCATCTCAATTCAGCATCATCAGGAGCCTGTGAGGTTTAAGCCTTTCCAGCTGCTCTGAGGACACTGAGACTCAGCGAGAATGAGACTTGCTCATGCCACATACCTGCGAAGGGAGAGCAAGGGGGACAAAATCAAGTCCCCCTCATTCACCTGCTCTGTTAATCTGCAAGAGAACATGTAAGCACCTCGCCTGGCATCTGACCCCTCAGCCACAAGGCAGCTGCTATCACCATTATTTATCTAGAAAGAGACATCAGGCCTCCCGGCACGTGGTCTGGCTTCCCGGGCAGACCTGGGTGCTGGCAGGCCGCCCCGTACAACTGCCATCCCTCCTCCCCGTCGCTTCTGTTCTAGCCGCCAAGTAACAGCACTGTGTTTTTCTGGGAGCGTCTGAGACAGGAAAAGCGACTCCTGATGCTAAAGCCCAGTTCTAGCCCCGCTTCTTCCAGAAAGCCATCCTGGATAACGCCAGGCCTCAGGAATCTTCAGTCACCCTCTGCTTTCCTGCGGCACTAGGACCCTGTCCCTCCGCAGCCTGCTGGCACCATTCACAGTTGTTTCACACGCCCCAGCCTGTCCGAGGCCAGGTCTGGGTAAGGTGGCACTTTTGTGTTTTACTGTGAATCTTTACTACTGCCGAATTCCAGATCCCCTCCACAGGTGTGGCCCTAGTACCCACGCAGGGAAGCCTGCCTGGCCCCTCGGTGCCCCAACAACAAAGCTCTTTCTCCCAAGAGGCCAGCAGCCTCCAGAAACCAAGTCTATTTCAGGATATCATTTAAATACAGAGAAGGGAGGGTGCGGAGTGGAGAGGGACATGGCACATTTTCCAGAGAAATGATGCTGCCTGAATTGCTGTGGCTATTTATAACCCCTGGGAAATGTGGACTCTGCTATTTCCTGATTAGATTAGTGCTGGGGGTGGAGGAGCCAGCCCCCGGGGCGTCAGTGGACAGGAACACCTGATGGCTCACCCTCCAGTCCCAGCAGAGAGGCGCTATCCACTGGCCCTGGGGAGCAGGTACCTGGGGGATGTCAGATCACCTGAGGGAGGGAGATAAATGGGGCTGCAAAGGCCAGGTTGGGGGAGACCCCCAGAGGGTACCTCCTTTACCCCACAGGTAACACACACAAATGGGGCTCCCCCAAGGCAGGGTACAGGCAGGAGACAGAAACGGGTCATAGAATATCCTGGAGAAGGTTATGAACGAGTGGGCCATACACAGGCACTGAGGGCAGGCCGCCTATCTCTGTCCTTTTTTCCCTTTGCATTCAGACTCAGTCAGATCATGGCTGCACAGTCAGACCTCTCCCAAGAAGAAACAGTCAGACCTCTCCCAAGAAGAAACAGCTGACCTTTGGGACTGATGCCCACGAGAGAACCACCATGTCCCTTGCAACAGAACGCTGGGCCCCTGGTAGGAATCCTGCACCCCAGGTAAGGAGCCTGGGGGTTCTCAGGGAGAATCTGGTGGGTAGGTGGGGAGGCCGCCTCACCTTCTCAGCCTCAGCAACCTCAGGTTTAGGACAGGAAACACCCCAGCGGCCTCACAGGGGGCTGAGAGGATCTGAGGATCCGAGGGCAGGGGAGTGTGCTCTGTGCACGTCCGGGCATCCTCCAGATGGTGGGTACCGCCTCAGTTCAAGAACAGCCTCAGCGGTCCCCTGAGAGGTCCATGCCCTTCCTCCTTGCCACCTGGGGTGGGTGACCCTGGCACTTCTCCTTCCCTCTGGCTCGGTGGCTTTTCATGGCCACCTCCAAGTGCTTGGGATTTTGGAGGCAACAGCAAGTTTGGGGTCCCCATTTGTGCTCCTGCTGCTAGGCCACAGAGCCCATGTTCAGACCCAGGTCCTTCTGACTATGGGCCCGTCTTCCTAGTACACCACACTCCCACAACCATGCGGCTCGCCCAGAAGTCTAGTGATTTCCGCCACCACACCCTCCCACAGGCCCTCGCATGGGCTCCTTTAATCTGCAATGAGGAGCCTGCTGTGGCCCCGACTATGGCAGTAGGGATAAGCAGTCAGAACAGAAGCTGTGGAGTGGGGCACAGGCACAGAGCAGCTGTCCACGTGTTACTGTGGGATGTAACGCACGGGCTCACTGGGTGATGGGGACCCAGGAAGACAGTACGCATCAGGGGCCCCAAGGGCTCCCAGGCCTCCACTACCCTCCCCACAGCCCCTCGGCACTGAACCCCTTCCCTTGGAGCCTCATCCTATCATTTCCACAGCACAGGGATCCTGAGGCCCCGAGGAGCCCACGCCCCAGGCTGGGCCCGACCTCCCATGCCCTTGGGCCTGGCTCTGCCCTTCTTTCCTCCAGCGTGGCTCCAGACTTGGCTTTCAGAGCCCAGGGCCTGGCATCCCGGGCCTGTCCTGGGTGGTGGGGTAGACTTTCTCGAAGCTCAGGGTTGTTTTTAGGGCTAATCAAAACTAAGCACTTCTTAACAGCAAGGGCAGTGAATGCAGTGTACTGAAGTTGTCACCCTGAGGGAAAATGGGGCACTGAACAGAAGGTGGAGGGGTCTGGCCGTGTTTCTGGGGACACCTGCCAGAGGCCGAGCGCTGGGCTGAGGAGGCCAGGCCCCGAGCCAGTGTCCCTTCTGACAGTGGGGACACTTCCTGTGCCTCCCAGGCCAGTGGCCACGGTGGCGGCCCTGGGCTGCCTTTCCTCTGCCCTCTCCCAAGTGCATCCACATGCTCTGGGCTGGGTCCCCTGGGACACCAAAGCCGGCCTGTCATTGGGACAGACCACAGGCGTGAGAGGCACGGTAGAGCTGGCAACTGGGGGACAGGGAGCTGCCAAGAGCCTGCCTCTCCTCCCTCTCAGGGAGGGTCTGGAGGATTCCGTCAACGTGGCCGCTCTGAGAGGAACACAGGGAAAGGCAGGGCCGAGTGGGAGGGGGATGCCAGGGCCCATAGCCTGGCTTCCAGCTCAGCAGCTGGGTCAGGGGAGACCGGGGTCAGGCTCAGTAAACCCACCCCATCTTCCCAAAGGCCGGGGCCCCCACCATAACGCCAAGCAAGGTCTGCCCGTCCAGCTTTCACCCTGCGGGGCCAGGCCCCCTTCCCCAGGCCAGCCACACGGCAGGCTGTGCTGACTCTGCATGCCAGGCATGGGGGTGAGGCCACTTCACCCGGCCTGCCGCCCCCCTCCCCTCCCCAGAACTTTGAAGTTCCCCGGGCCCACATATGGAAAGGGTTTAGCGGCTCTGAATGCGGCTTTTATTGAAGCCAGGTTAGCCTCGTGGCACCCACCGAGACCTGCCTTCCCCAGCACTCCGAATTCCAGCTGCCCTGTGCCTGCCACATTTTAGCCCTTGAGCCAGCACAGCTGCAGACAGAACTCAAACCTGGGCAGCTCTAGGAGCCCCCAAGGCTGGGCACATCTCTCCCAGAGCCCCGGGACCCCATCCTGCTCAGAAATGGCCCACCTACCACCCCCTTCCCTGCCCCACAGCCTGGACACTTCACCCCAGAGCCAGGCCTCAAACTAACAGCCAGAAAGTGGCCTCGCCCCAGCACAGGGCCATGTTGGGGGCACCAGGGTAGCAAGGACAGGGACACTCTTGGGAAAAGGAATTGGTCCAGGCCAAAGCTACACAGAGGCAGCCCCCAGCAGCCCTGTCCCCAAAGGGAAGGGGCCACCTTAGAGGTCAAGGTCGAAGGTGAGAGGCTACCTGAGGTCCTGACTGGGAAGTTTCATGTGAGCTGCCACGGCAAGGCCAAGGGCCTTCAGGACTGGCGGCCTCCCTCTGGACTCCAAGTGGTTTGGTGAGTACTATGAAAGTCTTTCTCTGAAGCTGACTTCATCCCGCCCAGGCCATGAACGCCACCTGGGCAGAGAGCCTGTTAGTGAGAACAAGAGGCGCTGACTATTGTGCCGCCTGTGCCCGCTGTGAGGAGCCTCTCGGTGGGCTCTTCCCTGGGCCCCACATGCCACGAGTCTCACAGTCACTAGACAGCATCGCAAGTTACCAATGTGTCCATTTCTATGCACAGCACACTAGGCTGGGTACCACATGTAACAAGGCTCCTGGCTGAGACCCCCACCTCCAGCAGCACCCCATCCAGGGCACGCAGCCCTGACCAACGGACTCCATGACCGCTTGGAACCCTGGATGACTCCAAGTCCAACTGGACGACTGGGCAACAGCCACACACCCCCGGGGGCCCTAGGCCGCCTCCTTGGCAAGGTGCCATCATGGCTGAGTACTTGCTCGGGGCCGGGCTGGCTCCTGCACAAAAGCCACTCAAGTGACCTCACCTGTGTCCTCTCTGTGCCTCAGTTTCCTCATGTGTGAAATGGAGTGGATAATAACAGCACCTGGGAGGTTATCACCTAAGTCACATCAAAGGGCTAGGAATGGTGCCTGGTCCTCGCACGTGCTCAAGTGTGTCAGCATCACCAAAACTGTGCTTAAGCTCCCTGGGGGCTCCCGCTGCACTTGGATGAAAAGCGAACTCCTTGTCGTGGCCTGCAAGGCCCTACACAGCCTGGCCACCGCCCACTCCCTCCCTCCACGTGGCCTCTGTCTGCCTCTGAACGCACCACAGCCGCCCTAGCTGCAGGGTCTTCACCTGGCCATTTCCTCTGTCTGGAACACTGTCCCCGGATCTTTCAAGAATCCTTCTTGTCACTTAAATCTTAGTTCAAAATGATCTCTTCAAGCAAGCCCTCTCCCCTCCGCCTTACTCTCTACTCCATTACCCAATTTTATTTTCTTCACAGCACTCATCCGGCCTGACATGATCTTCTTCATTGCCTGACGACTCCTAGAGACGGAAAGCTCATGAGAGCGAGGCCTCTCTGCCTGGGCCACCTCTGGAGTGCCCAGCACATGAAGGTGCCCATCAACATTCGGGGACCAGATGAATGAATTGGCACGTGGGGGATGGAGAGAGCAATGCTTCTGCCAGGGCTCCTTCAGGACAGGGGTCAAGGCGGCCCACATTCCTGCTCGCCTCTCTTCTCCTGCGTTCAGTGAATGGCTGGCCTCGGCCCAGGGGCAGCCCTGTGACCTCTCCCACCCAGACATTCCCAGTGTGTTGAGAGTTTAAGGCTTAGGAATAGGAATCTTGAGATACGGCCAAAATCATCATATGAACTGGATCTAGGAGATCATCCTGTTCAGCTCCTTCATTGTACTGATGCCAGAGAGGCGAACAGATTTGCCCAAGGTCACACAGCAAGTTAAGACAGTAGAGTCAGGATTAGGAAAACGAGGCCTCTTGACCCCTACCAGCCTGGTGTCCTCCCTTCTCTGGCATCCTGTGCCACACGAACCTGAGGGCTGGGGGTGCTCAAGGAGGAAGCCAGAGCATGGAGGAGGCATTCAGGCATCTGATGGGAAGGGGAGCTGTGGCTGTCACTGCTCTGGCTATGCCCACTTGAGGACCAACCCTGGCTGGGGTCACTGTCCAGGAGAAAGATGGTTCTAGCATCTGGCTTGTAGTCAGTTGCACTCTTTTTCAGCCAAAGCAGAACCAGAGAAATCACTGTGGGGTTCTAGGGCGCTCCAGGTTCCCTGCAGAGGAATCCCAAGGGCAGCTCCCAGGGTCACTTCCCACCTCTAAGGCCCATGCTGGGGACCACGGACAATGGGCCTCAGTCTAAGCCTCACTGGGACCCAGGACTGACTCTGGCTTTCTCTCGGGGATTGGGCAGGCAGGTTCCAGGCACAGGGATGTATGTTCCTCTAGGGTGCCAGGGAGCTGTCAGAACACAAACACCCTTCCTGCCCCCAGCACGATTTGATAGGGAAACGGAAGCCAAAAAGCACCTGCTGACCAGCTCCCGGCAATGCAGGCAGCTGGCGAGGCCACACAGCAGAGGGCTGGGCCTTTCCAGACTGTGCTCCCTGACCAACGCCTGGCAACTCCCCTAAACCAGCACCTGCAGGAGTTTTTGGGTTCTTTCCAAAATGTCTGCCCTCCTGGGGTCTCAGTGCTTCTGGATCTTTCTGTATTCTGGACACTACTGGATTCTACTGGGCTCAGGCAGCTTAGGCCTTTTAGGAACCACCTTGGTTGGCAGGCTCAGCTCCTCCTGGTCCTGGGCCATCCAAAAGCTGGGGCACCAAGCCCAGCATGGCTGCCTGGCCAAGCCACCTATGGACCATGGAGACGGAGAGGGCCAGGGCCCCTTCTAACCTCCTCAGGAGCCAAGAAACAGCACCTCGCCAAGCTCACTTAGAGCATGGGTTCCCACCTTGGGATCTGCAACCCTCTCTGACACGGCTCACAGTTTGTGCATGGGGGTGGCTGTGTCTGGTGGGGGCTCCACCACCTTCGAGATTCTCAGAGTCGAGGAATCAAACAGGCCTTCCAGGGGAGCTGGCTCAGCAGAGAAGCGGAAGCACTGGGGGTCAGGAGACCACCCCTGTGGCCCCAGTGAGGTCCTCACTCTAGAAGAACGCAGGTCATCTACTCCCTCTTCCAGCCCTCCAGTTGGCCTGGTCACAATCCTGGCCCACACAGAAGTCCAGGAGGAAATGGGCTGGCCACAGGCGTCTCCAGCCCCAGGGTGAGGCACCACTGCCCCTTTCCTACAGCTGAGGGATCACAGTGGGGGTGTGAGTGTCTGTGAATGGTGAAGACACCGATGCAGGTCCTTTCCCTCTAGCAAATAAGGTGGAGGGGGCAGGGCAGGGGAAGCGGGGGCAGGACCACGGGCAGCCAGGGCAGGATAGACGTCTGTTACATGAGGTTTCAAGATCTTTCTTGATGCCCAGAGCAAGATTATGAAATAAAGTAAAGGAGCCCAAGACATGTCTACATCTTACACTATAGCACCCTTGTACCCTTTGCGCCTGGAACAGCCAGTGAACGGCTGAGTGAGGCTTGGGGATATGCACGTGGTTTGCATACCTGGTGCTACCTGTTAGGAAGAACTGTCGAGTTAAATGACAGACTCTGGGAGGGACTAGGAGCTGTCCTGTGGTCACAATGAAGATGGCAAAGAAAGGGACCCTCCTGAGCCCCCAAATTCCCCAGACAAGTGGCCCAAAGGGGGCTCCCTATCCTGTCCTCCCTCAGGTAACGCCTCTGACCCTCCTTAGAAGTAGAGGGCAGCAAAGCCCATCACAGAGCAGGTGGACTCACTCGGGGGCTCAGAGGAAACACCTCGGTTCCCTTGTCAGCCTACAGCTTCTTGAGGGAAGCTCTTTGGAGGCAAGGTTTCTCAAACCCACGTGGCACCCCCTTGAAGCAGAGACAAGGCCATCAGGAACTGCCCTTGACTCTCCCCCACTCCCCTGGACCCTGCCAGTTCAGCAGGAGTCCCCGCCTTGGCCAGTATCTGGCCTGCTCTGGGTCGGGACATCTTTGCCTGGGTTGCAGTGCGACAGCAGGGGCCTAGGCTCCCCCCTAGACAAATGCTTCTGGCCTGGCCTCCCTGGGGCCCTCTGAGGCCCTCTATGGCTCCCACAAGTGACCCCCTTCAAACCTTTGGATGCTTCAGGGGGTGGGAGGTGGGATTTCTCTTTCAGCCCCTCTCCCTCCAAATTGCAACCTCAGGATCTAGAAGCAGGCAGGATGGGAGGAGGCCCTGAGCCTGGGCTCCTGGAGGGTGATTTGAAGCAAAAAAAAAAAAAAGAGGAAAAGGAAAGTAGGAATGCGGAGTAAAACGCCGGGAGCACTGGCAGAGCCCACAAACCCAAATGCCACGTGTCTCCTCTTGCTGAATGCTTGCACAACAGACCAACTGCCACGGCAGAGGCCTCAATGAAGCTTCAGCCCCAGAACTCTCCTTGGGGACAAGAGCAACCCCAACCGTAGCCCCTGGGACCCAGAGGAGACCCTGCATGGTCCCGGCCTCCCCTCTTCCAGCAACTGCAGACTCTTGGGATCAGAGGCCCCACAGATTAACACTGGGACTTTTCCCGCTGAACAGATTCTTCAGTCCCAGCATGGGGTCCCCAGATGAGTCACATAACACCCCCCACCCCCAGCATTTAATGACTCTTTAGTTAAATGGGAGCAGGTGGGCCACAGGTGTCTTGGGCGTCCACAGCATCAAATCCTCAGGGCAAAGTTAATGAGTTAACGAGGAGATCCCTCCTGCCAGGCTGGGCAGTGCCTGGCACCCTTCCCCCACCCCACCTAGGCTGCTGCCTGATCCCAGCCCCCTTGCCTGGCAGGGAGCCTGCTGCACTGAAAAAAATAGGTTAATGCAGCTGAAGAAAGAGGGGGAATGGGCAGTGGGCCTGGCCCCATGAGCCCACCTGCTCACCCACCAGCCTGGGCACAGCAAGGCAGGCACAGCAGGGTGAATGAACATCCCTCTGTCACTCACAGTCCAGACCCTTGTGTCTGTGACACCGACATACTTTGTCACACAGCAGGGGCTAGAGGACTGAATCACCTGCCACACACCAGTGCCAGAGCCACCCTGCAGTTGCACTGACGCCAATCAGCGCAGCAGCCCAGCGCCTGGCTGGCCCGCCACCCCTGCCCGGTGAGCACCATCGGACACAGTGCTATCAGATACCATCAGAGGCAAAGCTCTGAAGAGTTCCTGGAGTGGCGTCTTGATTTTTCCAGTCACAAATGTACAGAGAAAGAATGGAAAGTCTGAGGTTCTAGGGTCTAAAAATTGTCCCCTACCTGCCAGGCACCTCCCCAAAGGGGCAGGTAAATGGGAATAGGTATGTTTGGCTGGCACTGGACCAGGACCTGCTGGGTCAGTTTCTTGCCAACCTCGAGGTTTGGGACTGGGCTGGGCTGGTGTCTGCTGGCCTCAGCAGGGGCTGGGGGTGGGGGGGGAAGGATGACTCCATGCTGCTGGGCAGACAGCTGCCTCAGCACAGAGGGGCTCTGGGAGCAGCTGAGGCCAGCAGGGCTCTGCTAGCCAGGTCCCTGGAGAGGCTGAAGGTGACACAGGGGCCAATGCAGGACAGCTCAAGTTGCTGCCCTGCCCAGCACTTTCCAGGACTGATGTCATTTCTGGGAGGTCAAGTATGCCCCACTGGCAGGGGATGAACCTAGACAAGGAGCCAACGGATCCAAGATCACTTCCTCTCAGCAGGTGCCAGGAGCCTCCATGCTGGCTGGCAATGAGGACTTGTGTAAAGGGTCCCCCTCTGAGCTACAGGAGGGCTTGCAAGTCCCCATCAGCCACTCAGACTGGCCAAAGATTCCCTTATCACTGCCTCAAGGGACGGACACAGCCCTTGCTTGGGCGGTTAATCCGGTCTGCAGTCATCAAGCGCTTATTGTGTGCTAGAAGCTGGGTCTGGCTCTTCCTTGGACGCCCGATGCCAGAGCCCAAAGCCAGCCCCGAGGCA
Source organism: Equus asinus (assembly GCF_041296235.1). NCBI lineage: Eukaryota > Metazoa > Chordata > Mammalia > Perissodactyla > Equidae > Equus > Equus asinus. Next base: position 17,956,082 of record NC_091802.1, read on the forward strand.
GCCTGCCCAGCTGCAGGACAGTCAACTTCTATCTCCAATTTTAATCCCACCCAGGTCTGGGGCTGCAGGCGGACGGGCAGTCTGCCCCGGCATAGCTTGGTCTAAGCTGCCTGCTGGGTCAGGAAACCCCTGGCACACTGATGGAGTTGCCTGGTGCCTAATTGGCACTGGGCCAGCAGCCATCTGGGTGGTCCCTGAAGAGGCAGCCCCTACAGCCCCCAGACTCAGCTACCTCCCCAGAGCCCTCCCCTCCCTCCCTGCTGGGGAACGAGGCCCACAGGCCTGCACAAGAAACCCCACATGGCTGATGGGGTTGAGGCGCCTCTGCCAGGGCCCGTCAGCAAAGCAGCAGCCAGCACTGTCCACTGGATGCAGCGGGATCGGGCCTGAGCTGGGCACTGAGACCCAGGGGCCCCTCACCTAGTCTGTTCATATTCCTGCTGGTATAGACTCAGAAAAGAGGCAGATAGAGTCCTCTCCCACAGAAGACAACCCCCCTTTTCCCAAGACAGGGACAGATGCAGAGAAAGCAGCCAGGGACGGGGGTGGGGGCAGCAACCAGCATTAATCATCAAATTAAGGCCACTTAGGGCAGACCCACACACATACCCCACCTCTGTCCTAGGACTCCACAGTCACGCAGGAGCTGTAACGGAGCTCCAGAGGGACGGGGGCAGAGCGGCCCCAGCAGCCCCCAGCCCTCCCTCAGTCCCTCCAGTGCACCCCCTCCGGCATCCCTGGTCCCCCGCTAGCACCTTTTGGCGGAGCAGCTTGCTGCGCACCCGGCCCCAGAGCCGGGCGCCCGTGTTGGGGGGCCGCTTGCTCCCTGGCTCCTCCAGCCGATCCAGGCAGCAGCGCTCCAGGGGCTCGCACACCGCCTTCAGGCTGCAGTCGGGCTGAGGCAGGACGTCGGTCATGCCGGCGGCAGCGGCAGGGCCCGGCCCCGACGGTGACCCGGCCTGCGGGGCCAGCTCCGGGGACGCGCGGGCGGCGCTCGGCAGGAGCCGCGCGGAGAGGGAGCGCGCGGAGCGCTCAGCAGGCGGCCGGGCTGTTACTCGAGCCGGGCAGGGAAGCGCATGGTGCGAGGCTCCACTCTCTCCTCCCCTCCCCGGAGACGGCGCGGCTGGAGGGGCACATGCGGCCCGGGCCTTTCCTCTGCCTGCTGGTCCCGGCGGCTGGCGGGACAGGGACGCCGGGGTGCGTGCGCCACGGACTGCCCGAGGCCGCGCGGGGCGCCTCCCGCCTGCACCGAAGGAAGTGACTCAAAGGAGGCGCTGGAGGCTGCCCCCTCCAAAAACCCAACCTCCGGGGTTTAACTCTTGACAGGCTGGGGCTCTCCTCACCGACCGTCGCCCCTCCCTCCAGCCCCTACTAAATAAAGTTTGACAAGCAGCTAAATGCGATCCAGTCCCTTTTCCTCTAGATCCCCGGTTAACCCTTTCACCACCTGGCTGCTCCCTGGGGCCTCGGCATCCGAGGGAGGCTTGGGGGAAGCCAGAGGGGGTCCACAGGGGCTAGGGCTCAGGGGCAGGAGCTGCGTTCTGGCCATCAACAGCAGCCCTCACCCCGGCCAAGGCGGGCACCCTCCCACTGCCCTGGAGTTCTACCTCCCCAGCCCCCAACCCCACCCCAAGGCACCCCCTCTATGCCAGCTTGGTGATAGGGCCAGCCACTCACAAACTCTTGTGGGAATGTAAAGAGTGAAAAAGCTCCCTAGGGGGGGCAGCTTCCTGGGTTTCAGCAGCCTCAGAGGGTGTTGGCCACTATGGGCCATCTCCTGGGATATGAGCAAAAGCCAAGGATGATACTGGTCACACATTTCTAGCAAGAGGTGCTCCTCACATGGCCACTTTTGACCATGGCCCCCAAAAGGCCTGTGGTGCCAGATGCAGAGGATGCCCACCTCTGGGCCAAGGGGCAGTCAGCCACTTTGTCTGTGCTGGGTGCCTTGGGAGACAGAAGTAAGACCTTGTTCTTCCCCCTCAAGTTGGTGAACGAACACTAACCAGAGTGAGAACTGAATCATTCTGCAAGATAACAACACCGAGTTAGAGCATGGTGTTCAGAGATAAGGGAAAGGCCTGAACCTCAAGTTAGCATACACGATACTCAGCGGTGCCCAAGCTGTCACACCACTGCAGAGCCAGGCACGGGGTAGGAAGGAAACCAATATTTCCACATGCCAACCATGAGCTGGGTCCCACGCAAAAGGCTTTCAAATATCTGACTGCATTTAAGCCTCGCAACTTTTGTGATGATGGTGGTATTGTCCTTGTTTGAGAGTTGTGAGGCCTGGGGCTCAGGGAGGTGACGTTCTTTCCTGAAGTCACGCAACTGAAGCTGGGGAGGGACAGGTCCCTTCCAAAGCCCCTGGTGCTCACGACTGCTGGGCCTCGCTGAAGTGGGGCTGGTTCTTTGGATTCAGGAAAAAGAGCTGGGTCAGGACCCTTCGTGGTTGACCCAAGGGCAGGGGGGTCAGGGCACAGAAGCAGCCCTTGGCATCTGGAGTGCTCCTGCTGGGTCTCAACCAGAATACAGGGCTTGGGGTTTAAGCTCAGAGCCCTTGGTGCCTTTTGAGAAAGGGGTGGCTTCAGCACAGATAGCTGGGACCTGGTCACGATAAGAGCTGCCCTTTACCGAGCGTTTACTATTCAACAGGCACCATGCTAAACCTCCGCGTGGATTAACTCACCTAATGTTCCCTCAAACTTATGAAGTAAGTACTAGCGTCCCCGTTTCCCACTTAGGAAACTAAGGACACAGAGAAGGCAAGCACCTTGCCCAGGGCCAGGCCGGGCAGTGAACAGAGGTCTCCGACGCCCTTACCGCTGTGACATCTGGTGGGGCAGGAGCTGGTCCTGCAACCCCCTCTGCCTGGCTGGTGGAGGCAGGGTCCTGGGGCTCTGCTGGGCTCTGGGTGTCCCTGCAGGGTGGCCAGGCCAGCCCCATCTCTTCCAGGATGCCACCCTCCACACCCTCTTGTGCAGAGTGCAGACAGGGCTGGGCAGCAAAGGCTGCACAGAGCCTCTTCATTCCTGAGCCAAAGTTACCCAAAGCCACTGCAGCCACACGGGGCTGAGCCACACAGCCTTCTCAGCACTCCCCAAGGGGAGAAGAGACCCACAGAGGCAGGGACACACCTCTGTCCCCTGCCCAGCGGAGGCCTGAGCCGCCCTCCCTGACCCATTGCTCACCTGCGTCTCCCAGGGCACCTGGGTGCCATCTCTGAAGAGTCCTCCTCCAGCCCCACCAGGAACCAGGCAGCTTCCCTACCCCGGCTGCCACAAAACCCATTTCCTCCAGGAAGGCTTGGCTCATTCCTCCAGTCTTCATTTCTTCATCCCATTCACTGAGGGCCTGGCTAGGTGCCTGACCCTGGGGGAGGGGCTGAAGAATCACAGAGGTAAATCAAAAGTCTCCACTTGACAAAGCTGACAGCCAAGAGAGGAGAGGAGCCATGGGCATAAACGCCTCTTAAGAGGAAACAGAAAGGCATTCACGAATCTGGCACATATCAACTGTGCACCTACCAGGCATCATACCCAGATGGACAAAGCACGGTCTTTGCCCTCAACAAACCCAGTGTGATGCCATAAGAATAGTACAGATAGGGTGCCACGAAAGATGAGAGAAAATTTCTAGCCAGAGGAATCAGGGAAGGCTTCCTGGAGGAGGATGGGTTGGCACGGGCCTGAAGAGCTGTGGAAAAATGCCATCCACTCTGGCTTCACTCTGCATCCCTTCAGCTATGTGCAACTGCTGGTTGTGTAACCAGCTGGTAAGGTGCCATTAAAATTGCTGACCACGTTCAGCCGCTGCAGACACACGGTCAGCGCCTGGCACCAATGGCTGGTTAACTTCAAAACTGGCTCCTCGCTGGCTTTCTAAGGTTCTCTTCCCTCTATCTGGGTCACATTCCACAGGGTGCAGTTTGGGGGAATGTCGTGCAAGATGTGCCCCCCTTGCTGGCTGTGTGGGAGAAGGGGGGCAGTTTAGATCCTGTTCCCACAGCCCTACACTTGTCTGTCTTAGGAACCCCAGGCTCAACACTTGTCTGGGTAAAGCAAGCTCCGATTGGATGAAAGATGGCCAACTGGTCCCCATGGCGACAGAAGCGCCTTAGCAGATGGGTAGCCGAGTTGGGCGGCTCCTCCCTGGAGATGCTCATCTTTCTCTCCTTCACCGTGGGCTGGGGGCTCTCTCTGGGGACAGCACAGACTTGCCTCCTCTTCCCCAAGCCTGACTCACTCCTTCCTGGAATCAGCGGTCTAGGAGCAGGCTGCAGCACGGTTTGTGCAGGACACATGTTCCCAGCAAGTTCCTCAAAAGCAGGAGTCTGAATTCTGGTCCCTCCAGCCCACCAAGGACCCTTCCTCATCTTTGCTGGATGGGCAAGGCTCAGGCTGTCCTGGCCACCCAGGAAGTGACTGCACCCCCTCCTCCCTCTGTCCATCCTTTCCAGCCAGCCACACCTGGCAGAACCCGCCTCTGAGGACGTGAGAGCCCCCCTGTCTGGATAAACAGAGCCTGGGCGGTGAGGCCCACACAAACAGATGTCGCCGCCTTCAGAATTAAAAACATTCCTAGCAGACTGTCCCGTCCGCCCTCATCCCCTCTCCAGGCTCTTTGCCAGAGGAACGAGAGGGGCCATCCCCAGAGAGATGCAGGGCAGGACCCTGGGTTATACCTGGGGAGGGGTATACACCTGGGGTGGCCGGGACCAGCCACCCAGCACAGCTGTGACTAAGGCAAAATCAGGTTAAAGTGATCGGCAGCCGCATCACTGGCGGAAAAAAGGTCAACAGGGAATATATGCAGCCTGAGCTGTGTGGGCGGGAGAGGCAGGGACTGCTACCATGCTGCCTTGGTGACAGCTGGGGGTAGGGACAGCTTCCAGGCAAATCCTCCAGCCTGTGAACACAAGGAGGAAGGCTCTTTCTCAGAAGCTCAGAATGCGGCTGCTGCTTCTCTGGGGTGACCTCCTTTTTCCCACTGGAACAACTTTCATCTTCCCCCCAGCATGGACTAGAACCCCAATTTCCTGTCCCTGTCCTCTAGCCAAATAACTCTAAGCCAGGAAAGGGGGTTTCTGAGCAGCCAGCTAGACCAAGACCACCGCAGCCCAGCAAGGACAGACTGGGAGTGAGGGGGGAGGGGAGAGTCCCAAGAGGCCACCCAGGGAGTCCTGGGTGCTGGAGCGGGGAGCCCGAGATGAGCCTGGATGGTGCTGAGGACGAGGGCCGGGAGGGACATGGTTGGGGTCTGCCGAGAATGCTCCTTCTCAGCCCCAGAGAAGAGCACAGAGCGGGCCCCGCAGGGGCAGAGCGGGAGGGAAGGTGGCGGGGCAGAGCAAGGTCGCTGTGAGGCCATGAGGGCTGCAGAAAGGAAGCCCGCAGAAGTCCCTGTCCACAGACAGGCACAGAGAGAACCAGCAGGGCTGGGGCAGTGCATGGGAGCCCAGAGAGACGGGGGCCCATGCAGAGGGTAGGTGAGGGGGCGGGGAGGGTGGCACATCACGGGGGAACTGTGAGAAGCAGGCATGGGAGAGTCCCCTTAAGATCAATGGCTCTGCAGCCCCTGCATTCCTTATGTGTGTTCTCATCTTGCTCTGTAACCATCCTAACCCAAAGCTGTGGGTTGGAAAGGCAGAGGTCCTCAGAGAATGAGAAGGTGATTTTCTGTCTGTCCATTCACACTCTCTGAATATCTGCTTTGTTTAAGGCCTGCCTGAGGCCCGGGATAGGAACACTTTGCTCAAAGTCACTGAGCAGCCAATGGCAGAGCTGAGCCTAGAGACGACATTCTCATTCATTACTCATTCATTCATTCATTCATCCATCATTGAATCGATATCCACCACGTGCCAGGTGGGAGGACCCTGAACAGGTCATAGTCTAACTCGGCCAAACTGAGCCCTGGCCACCCCACCACTGACCCACCCACCCCTCTGAGAAGAGTGTCAGCAATCGGGGACTCTGTCAGGTAGGCCAGACCAGAACTGCCCAGGGTCCGGGCCCTGCCTGCTAAAGAGCTGTGCATGGGGTGCAGCTCTTTAAGCTCTGGAACCTCAACTCTGCAGCTACGGAGAGGCTGACACAGCCAAAGGCCTCGTCACTGCAGAAGAACCGTCCTGACGGTGCATCCCTGGCAACCCCTAGTGATTCTCATGGCATATTTGGTCACGGAAAAGGATGGAAAATCAAATTGAGCCTTTGGGAACACCTTGCTTATCTAAAACACACCCCTCCCCCCCCCAGACAGAGTAGGCAGAGCACACTCACCATGTGTCTATCCACTCCTTCCCTACTCAACGCATGGACATAACTCGCGGCCAGGCCAATGCCCAGAGTCCCTTGGCTGCTGGTCGTTCCTTCTCACAGGAGGTGGCATGGCCAGGATCTCCCAGCACAGCCAGTGGGCAGAGCACCCCAGGTGGCCTCCTGGGCCACGGGCTAAAGACAAAACAGCCTCAGGAGGTTTGAAAGAAGGCCAGGGTCCACTGAGCCGCCATGCTTTTCCGCTTTCTCTGTTATTAAGCAATGCTTTTCCACCCAACTCTGAGCTCCAAGTGCAAAAAAGAAAGCTCCCGGGAGCCAGGGAACCTGAGAGCAAGTCCTGCCTGGGCACCCTGGTCTCTGGGACTCAGCAGACACTTTCTCTCTCTGGCTCTGTTTCCACATCTGCCAAAACAGGAGCTTGGACCAGACAAATGGTCATCAATGATTTTTTTTCTTTTAAGCAGAGGATACTCCCCACTGACTTTTTTCCAAATGAAAGCTTATGCCAGTCTCTCTACTCCCAATCAGATAAAAGCAAAAGCAGAGCGGAGGCCCTTGGCTGAAGCGGGGATTTCAGACCCCACCTGCTCACACCACCTTTGTCCACCACCCCGTCTTGTGGGCTCTTCAGGTCCCTCCCAGTGATCCCCAAGCTCTGCAGGCGGAATCTGAAGCCCCTGATCCTTCTTTCAAGGGGACGCCTCAAACCTCAACTTCTATGGGTGGGCTCCGAGCAGTTCTGACAGGCAGATCTCATGAGAACCTCTGATTCTCTTGGCCACGGCCAATGGCCCTCACTCTCCATCAGGGCGGGATGGATGTGGAAGCCGGGGAGATTAGGCGCTTTTTAAGGAAACTTCTGGGTCAGAGTCCTGGATGTGAAACTCATGTCTTATCTCGACTCTCTCTGCTTCACTGGTGTGGGTTCCTCTCAGTGGCCTTAGCACAGGATAACGCTTATCTCATGGAGTCAGCCAGGCTAGTGTTTTCTGGGTCACCTTGGCCCTGCAGCCAGCACAGCTCAGCGCTTGCCTCCAAGGGTACAAGCAGGCTGCATCCAGCCCTCCCCAGCCCGGGTGCCACCAAGTGCCACCACTGCCATACCCCTCAGTTCCACGGCAAGGCTCACAGTGAGGGAGGCCGGCGGAGCCCACCTAGTGTCCCCTATCGGCATTCATGCCCAGCCTCAGCCCTAACTCAGGGAGATCCCTGGCAATTCTGCTAAGTCCTTTTCCTAAAGGTTTTGAAGAAAATCAAAAGCGGGACCGCCCTAGGGACCAGATTTTTGCATTCCTGTGAGCAGAAGTTGCGGCCTCACCTGCAAAGAGGTGAGTCATTACTGAGTGTGCAGTAGGCTGGGCCTATCACTGCCATGGACTCATTTAACATCACATGAGAGCACCCCTCTTTGGGTTTGCTGAGAGGCTGGATGTTCTCAGGGCCTGAATGAATCAGTTCCCAAGGGCCGCCCTGGATCGGCTCCTCTGCTTGCTGCCCACACCTCAGCGGCATGCCTGGGGTGCAGCCACCCAGCCTGCCTGCCAAGGTGGCATTCCCAAGCAGGGCAGGAGGGAGGGAGGGAGACTCGAGCAGCCATCTGCTCCCCATTGAATGCTTCCTGTCTGCAGAATCCACTGGGCAGAGTCCAGGCTCTCCAAATCATGAACACCTGGGGCTTGGAGGCTGAGCAGGGGCTCGGAGAGAGGCTTGTACTACGAGTGTGGGACAGCAGGGCGGGCCCTCTCATGGGGTCCTGCCCCTGGCTTTCCCCATCCTGCTGCTGGCTCTTCCAGTACAGCTGAGGTGTCCAGACCTGCCTTGAAGAGTGACAGCAGGTGGGTATTGGAGAACACGTGGGTGTGAAACAGCTGGGGAAGGCAGGGCTGGGGTGGGACAACGGTTCCAGTCCCTCAGGCCCCTGGGAAGTGGTGGTGTCTGAGACAGGGAGTGAAATAGCCCTGGTGCCCAACCTCCCCTGTCCCTATGTGCCTCTGGACTGGCACAGCGGTGATGAAGGTGGCAAAGGGCAGAGCCCCACGTGGGCTGGCTGTGAGAGCAGCAGGCAGCAGGGACATAAAACACACACTCTAGAGGCAGATGCTTCCCTGGATGTGCACATATGGCCCAGGCTGAGGGCACGAGAGGGGCCCATCTTGCAGGGGAGAGGCTGTGTCTGAGGGCAGGTTGCTGCCTAGGGTTGGGAGGTGCTGGTCTGGGGGTTAGAGGCTGGGGTGGTGGAATGAAAGGGAGAAGCTCTCTGGCCAGCCCCACAGGCCAAGACTTTCTCACAGTTGTCCCTTCCCCCTTAAACCTCCCAATCTTAGTCAAAACCAGGCCACTCCCAGGGACCAGGGACCCAGCTATGGTCAGTGGAACCTGAAGGATGAATGTGAGAAGGTGCCAAAGAGTCACATTAATGCCCCTCTGTCATCTCACCAGGAGGGACCCAGGCACCTCCTGGGACCAGCCATGAAGAACCAGGATGGGTCAGAAGTAGAAGAGACTCTGGGTCAACCAGGCCAACACCCCAGAGCCTGGGCTCCCAGGGCAATGAAGCAGGCACGCTTGACCCTCAGGCAGAGTCCAACGGAGACAATAGACTCTTGGGGGCCAGAGGGAGGGTCTGGGGTGCAGGAGCCCTCAACTCCTGCCCTAGCAGGCTCCTGACCCACGCTTGCTCCGAATTTCCTCACACTCTGCAAAGTAATTGAAACCAGAAGCAGCTCCCAGCCGACAATGGCCCCTTGTTCCCGCTCCTCGCTTACTCTGCACCGTGGGCCTGACTGCACCACACCACGCTGAGAGCTGCTCCAAGGGGACAGAGCTAGAGTGGCTCAGCCCCGGGGGTCATGGCAGGGAGACCTTGGGCAGCAGGCACGGAGGGCCCCAACCTTGACCTCCCTGACCACTTGGAGGTCGGTTCATCAAAACCAGGTCTGATTCCATCTGCTTAAGAAAACAGATGTGGCCTCAGCCAGCCAAAGGCCCAAACACAGGGGTCACTCAGGTGACAGCTTTTGGGGGCACTGCTGGACAAGCTACACCCAGAACCCCTGCAGGAAGGCAGGGGACGGTGTACCTGCACCTGCCAGCTTGGTCAAAAGGCCATTACCATTAGACAAGCAATGACCGTGCCAGGCCCTCTGCCAAGGGCTTCACAGACTTCCACAGTCAGCTCTCCTTAGAGTCCATTTGACAGGTGAGGAAACTGAGGCTCAGAGAGATAAAGTAACTTGCCTGTTCTCCCAACTAGTGAAAGGAGAAAGCTTAACTCTGAACCCCAGACCTGCCTGGCCTCAAAGCTGCTCCAACGTTGGAAAAACTATGAACACTCTCCTGTTTTCTTTACTGCCTGGCAAGGTTCTGTTCACTCTTTGTATCCACAGCACAGTGCCTACCACTCAGAGGGTGTTCAAATAACAGAAATGGACGAAAGCAGGGACGTGCATGTCACAGCTCTGACCAGCTCTTTCTAGCACGTTCCACCCTTTGAGCCTCACAACAAGCTGATGATGAAGGCAGAGTGGGAATAATTACCCCCATTTAACAGATGAAGAAACTGAGTCTCCCGGAGGTCAAGGGGCCTGGATGCGGACTTCTGACCCTCAGCCCAGTGTTCTCCCCAGGGTGTCAGGGTAATGGCACTCCACACTTAACATATCTAAACCACTGACCGAGGGGAGTGCAAACAAGAGCTAGGAGGAAAGAATGGCCAGGGAGTCAGGGAGGCCTAACCTGGAGGGAGAAGGTGCAGGTGTGAGTGGGGGAAACTGCTGCTTCAACTAGAAGAAGCTAAGGGGGATCAGGGGTGCTCCAGCGTCTTGGGGTCCTGCTATCTTGTCACAGCGGGAAACAGATGAGCAATTGGTGATAGGGGGAACCATGGGCCTAGAGAGAAGGAGGCCATGAAATCTCCAACCTCCGAGACCAGGCTCTTTTTCTCGCTTAAAAATAAGAAAGTCTAGGGTGGGAATAACCTAAATGTGCCTCAATGGATGAATGGATGAACCAAACGTGGTATACACAGACAATGTGATTCAGCCTTACGAAGGAAGGAAATTCGGATACACACCGAGTGAAATAAGCCAGTCACAAGAGGCCAGGGGCTGGGGGGAGGGAGAATGGGGAGCTGCTGTTCAACGGGGATGGAGTTTCAGTTTGGGAAGATGAAAGAGTTCTGGGAATGGATGGTGGCGGTGGTTGCCAAACTATGTGAATATACCTAATGCCACTGGACTGTACACCTAAAAATTAAAATGCTAAATTTTATGGTATGTATTATTTAGCCAAAATTAAAAAAAAAAGTCCGATTTGTCAGTCTGGGCTCTGTGAACACTCCCAGTCCTGAAGGCAGGGGACTGGCCCGAGTTTCATTCATAATAGCTCTGACCCCTCCAAGCTTCCAAGTGGTCAGGTCAAGAATGTCAAAGAAATTACCCGCCTTTCCCCTTCAAACATAGGCTCCAAGCTTCAGAAGGGAAGAGAGTAGAGGGTGAGGCTTTCCCATCAGGCCTGAACTTTGCAATCAGGGGCAGGGGGAGTTAGCACCCTAGGCGTTGGGACAGCTGGAGCTTCCTTCCTGGCCTGGAACCCCGCCCCTTCCCACCCCAGGGTCTTGAGCGCCCCTCTGTCCAGGGAGGGCTGCCCCTGGCAGGCTCATAGGAGAATGAAGCTGCCTCTGACTCGGGGAACAGAGCTCGGGGGGGTGGTGTCCCTAGGCTTGTGCCTGAGCTGGGAATGGGGCAACAGGGCATGGAGGGGCTCCTCTGGTTTAAAAACAGCTCCTACATCTCTGACCCCTGTCTAGTCTGGAGTCCTTGGCAAGAACTAAGCTGTGGGGTCTCCAGAGAGAGCTCTCCCCTCTGGCCCAGACAGCCAACAAAGGCTGGACCCTGGGAATATGCTAATCAGCTAGTGAGTAGGTCCCAGTTGGGGACAGCACATCTGGATCCTGGAGCAGCGTGGTGGAAATAGACTGGGATAAACATACGGAGTCCCCTGGGGCCAGGGAGCCCAGGCAGACTAAGGGGGCCCTCCTGGCTGAGCTGTTCTCGGCCGGCCGGATGGGGGTGGGGCAGCACAGAAGCGGCGGGCAGTGGGGGTGGCCTGGATGGAGAATCTGGAGGTAGTGGCCCCTTAGGTCTGGAGAACAAAGGGAGGACTCCTGAGCCTGGAGGAGGAGAAAGGCACCAAGCTGCTGGGATCTTCCACTAAATTTGCAGTGACAAGGGACAGACGCCTGAGTCACAGATCCAAGCCTGCCTCTGCCTCATCTATAAGCATTGTCCTTCACTCATTTACTCAGCAGCTGACCAAGCGTGACCAACCTGGGATTGGGTCCCTGAATTTGGAGCCCTTGCTCAACCACTAACGAGCCGTGTGACTGTAGCCATGTCATTCACCCCTTCTGGTCTGTTTTCTTCTCCCTCCAAAACAGAATTGGATTAAATGCCCTCAAGGATTCCTTTTGACCTAAAACTCTCCTGCTCCTCTTCTTGTATTCATCCCTTCACCCTCCCTCTTCCTTGCGTTGCTCACACCGCCTCCTGCTCCTTAATCTCCCGGGACACTCCTTGCACATTCCTGCCTCCTGTCCTTGTCCATGCGGCCATCCCCCGGAATGCCCACCCCACTCCTTTCTGCTGATCCAGAGCCTGCCCACCTTGCCAGAATAAACAGAGCCTTAAAATGGCAATTAACATGCTGGCCATTATGTAAAACAATTTTTACAAAGTATATGAAGTACTTATGACAATGTATCGAAAAAGGCAATTATAAAGACTACATACAGCCCTCGAAAAATGGGGGTTTATGATAATACTACACGACAATAGAAAAAACGCAAAATACGCACCGTGATTAAAACTATATAAAAACTTGTATACCCAAGGAAGGGAAAAGGCACAAAATAAAATGGCTGTTTCAGAGGAGTGGGAGGAAGGATGGTTTGTGATTTTGTTTCAAGTCTCTACAATTACTGCAATTTTCCTTCTAATGTAAACATCGCTTTTGGAATTAAAAAAACCCAGCGCTCTTAAGTCCCTCTTGCTCCACCTCCTCCTGGAAGCCTCCCTAACTCCAGCCCACGATGATCTGTCCTTCTTTGAATTCCTGCAGCACAAGTTTCCACCTTATTACGTAGGGAACAGTGGGAGACAGAACAGCACCCACAGAGGGCGAGGCATGGGCCCTGGTTCCAGCCTGCCTCAGCCCTGGTTCAGTCCTGGCTCCCCAACCCACTCTGCCTGGCCTGGGACAGGTTACTTAACCCTTTAGGGCCCTGGCTTTCTTATCTTTAAAATTATGATAATATTCCTACTCCATAAGGTACTATGAAGATCCCAAGATAGCAGCTGTGAGCATTAGCCCAGTGCTGGGCTCACAGTAAGCTCTCTCACGTCATCACTACCACCACCACCTCCACCTCCACCACCATCAGCAGTAGCAGCACTTTGTTCTCTAGTGGCTTTGCATATATCGATACGCAATCATGTGCCACATAACGATGTTTCAGTTAACGATGGCTCGCCTACATGATGGTGGTCCCAGAAGATTAGTACCATATAGCGTGTAGTAGGCTATACCCTCTAGGTTCCTGTAAGTATACTCTGTGATGTTCGCACAATGACAAAATTGCCCAACGACGCATTTCTCAGAACAAATCCCCATCGTTAAGTGACACACCACTGTACTTGTCTTTCAGTCTGGCAGCAGATTCCTTGAGGCCGGGCCCCTACACCTCTCGGAGCAGCCAGCCTGTGCTGGGCACACTGCACATGCACGGTGAGTCCCTTCCTCTGGCTCTTCTCCACATACGCTCATTCTGCTTCCCTCCAGGTGCACCAGGCAGGAGTGTCCCCTGCCCAGAGGGAAGAGGACTCCAGACTAAGGAAGCCTTAGGCTCGCCTTATGCCATAAACCGGGATGCTGGGTGGAACGTCACCCAGGCTGCTTCTCCAGGACACTAGCCATGCCAGTGCCCTCCACGCAGGCTGGAAGATTCCTTGATGAAGGCCTGGGGCATAGGGACACAGCACAGAGGAGAAAGCATGGGCCTCTCTGCACCCTGTCAGCAGAGGCATCTGGATACTCCATGTCCTCATGTGAGAAATGGGGAGGATACAACTGCATTTTCCTCGCAGAGCTGTTGCAAGGGGCACATGAGATGAGCCCTGGACACACGTGTTGCTGATCAGTGCTGCCATCTGTCTGTCACTAAATGCTGCCCTCCTCACCCCCAGCCTGCACTCCAGAGTCCCTGCCCCCATGGCCACAGCAGGCAACCCAGAGAGGGAGATTCATTTTGGAGCAAATGCCTGGAGCTTAGGAAACTGGGTCCCTTGCTGTTCTCTGGATGGGCTGAGCGATGGGCCTTAGAAAGAAGGGGGAGCCTTTCCTTCAGGCCACCTGAACATCCCCAAGGACTTGGCCTCTATTCTGAGGCCACCTTTAGCTCCATCCTCGGCGCCTGCTGAAGGGGAGCAGAACTGAGTGCCAGAGGCTGGTGCCAATTCCCTGCCTTGGACATGTGGCAAGAAGGGAGGTGGGGGGGAGCTGTGGGAACAGACTGTCCTGTGGCTCCGTGGGGCCTGGCCATGTGGGAATGGCTCAGTGCAGGCTCTCCACCCAGGCCGGTCATCCTCAGTGGCTCCAGGTGCAATCACAGGGCGAGCGGGACATTACAAGGCACAGCACATCCCTGGTAGGGACAGCCCACCCCTCCCTGATTCATGGAAGGTGGGTAAGATGGTCAATTCTGAGGGGCCCAGGGCTACAACGAAGGGCCGCACCCCGGGGAGTTGCGGCTGGGAGACTTCAAAGGCCTCAGAGGACGCTGGCTCTGCACCGGCTGCTCCCAGGCCCAGGTCAGCTGGCAGCAGGAAGGTTTGTGTTTCTTTTAATATCAACTCCCAGGCATTTAACATTCCTCGAAGCTTAAACACAGAAACATTTTCCTTACCAGACTGTGCTTTCTGCTTTGCCAAACATAACCTGGCCTCCTCCCCTCCCCCCACCGCCTCCATCTGCTCCTGTCTCCAAGATGTAATGATTTATGGTTTGTTTCCCCCAGGGCTTGTGCGGCTGACAGCAGGGAGGAGGAGGGAAGCAACATGGCTGGAAGCCCAGGTGGGGACAATGCCATTGAGCCCTATGATCTGGTTTCGGGGGGGGGGGGGCCTATGATGCTCACTGAGCTGGCTGCCCTGGACCCCCTTTTTAACTCTTCTATTCCACGGCCACCAAAGGCCTGGGGAGCGTGGCAGCCAGTCATGTTTCTTGGCTGCGTATCTCCTGGGGCTGGATGGGCCAGCCCAGGAGCCCTTCCCTGCCTGTCCCTCCAGCCAGCCCAGGGATGTGGAGATGGGGCTCTCCTCCTCATCCCTGCGGGAAGTAGGTTCCTGGACTGAATTTAGAGAGCTCTCCCTCCTCAGCCCTCATTTCCTAAATAATGAAGGACTGGCTTGTGGTTGCCTGGCAGCACCGTCTCCTTGGCAACAGTGCTGCAGAGCGAGGTGCAGGTCCCACAGTGTTAGGCAGGGACGTGCTCAGGAACACGGGGCGACATGAGGCAGACAGCTGGACCTCCACTGAATGGTGCCATCCCTCTTATTCAAACTCTGGAGCCCGAGACAGGTTGGGGGAGCAGAAGGCCCACACGGGTCCCCAAGAGGGCACTGCCACCAAGGATACCCAGCCAAGAGCCAGATACCAAACTCTGCAGCCTCAATGGTGCATCAGAGAACAAACATTTCCTGTGAAAAAGCATCACCAGCTCCCGCACCCAGGTCAGACCTGGGGCAGATGTTCAGAAGCCCAGAGCACCTCCTGCCCACGGCTCCATCCCCGTACATGCCAGTTACTGCTTCCCTTGATGGCATGGTCACAGAATCCATCCCCAAACCAGCCCACTTGTGTCAAAAGCATGAGGCCACACAAGGTGCCAGATGGAGTGTGGATGGCTCCATGCTGAATGTCAACCCTCAAACCTGCATCCTCTTGACCATAAGTGATAGCAGCCATCTTCAAAACCGACAGAAGTTCCAGAGACCCAGGCTGCAGACAAGACCCTTTTCCCCACGTGCACTTTTACAAGGTACCAAGAAACGCAGCCGAGGTATATAAAATCTTAGCGTGACTCAGGACCTGCCTCTGAGAAACTCACAGAACCCACCCTAAGCCAATGAACTCCCGGCAGAGGTGAGTAAGGCTCAGTAACCTAGCAATAGGTCAGAGATCAGCCCTCAGCAACCCAGCCGGATCCTAAGTCCTTCCAGGCCAGGGGCAAGTGCTCAGGGCCTCTCTCCTCCTATGGCAGACATTGCTAATCTAACACAGCACAAATGGATACAGCCTCAGAATCCTTCTCAACACAGTGTTCCTAGAAAAGGCCACCGGAAGACCAGAGTTGGGATGTGAAAACAAAGGGAGCTGTCATCCTTCCAGTCCATCCTGCAGGAGTGTGGATGATCCACCTGAGCCAGGTGTGGAAGCCCGAGGAACCAGGCACATGCAGGCTTCTGGGGCTAGAATAAGACGCCACATCCAGCAGGGGAGAATCACCGTCTTGGGAAACTTTTCTCAAACCAGCTTTGAACCCAAGTCACAAAAGGCCAAGCACCTTGACCAAGAAGGTGGGTGAGAACTGGCACCACCTCCCGGCAGCTCCCCAGGCCTTGCTTGGTGGCCTGGCTGCACCTGGACCCTCACCTGGATCTGCCCTTTGCCCATGATCTTGTCCACGATCTCGTTGTTGTCCTTGTTGACCTTGGTCTTGTCATAGCACTTCTCGTAGCACAGGATCCTCAGGGACTGAGAGCCCTCCAGCTCGATCTCGAACTCCTGGGGAAGGAGGGACAAGGATCCTGAGCCTCTGAGGCTGGGAGACATGGCTTCCTGGCAGGTGTGGGGCCCAGCTTTGCAAGGGTGAGAAGGGGGCAAGGAGGGCCACGTCATGAGGCTTCGAAGAGCCTCCTCATTTTCTGGAGCTCCAGAGGCCCCAAAATCACTGAGGAAGTGGGGTCTGGGGCCTGAGCTGACCCCTGTGTCTAGACACAAGCCCTGCAGTCAGAAGCCAAATGAGTAGGGACCAGAGGGCAGAGGGTTAGAGAGACAGAGCCGACCCAACTAACAGGCTTGGCCATCCCCAGCCAATGAGACACAGAGAGTGGGGTGGGCACAGTCACGACAAGCTCAGGGGTCCCTGAGGGGACACCAGTCCCCTCCACTCACCTCGTCCCACTTTGGCTCTGTCGTGTCCCGGAACACCCTGGTTTTGGCTTTGCTGACAAAATAGCCAAAGGAATCCACCTCCAGGGTACAATACAGGTCTGCGGGGGGACAGGCAGAGACACGCTGAGCGAGGCCCGAGCCCAGGAAATCGGGAAGGGAGGGGGATAAGGCATCTGCCCCTCTCGAGATCCCATGGGCCACACTTGGGTCTGGCCCCTTCCCCCTTCTCCGCCCTCTTCTTAGAGGGCTCAGCCCGCCCCGCCTCATTGGCCACCCTCCAGCCACGATGGCCTCCTGCCTCCAACGTGCCCAGCTGCTCCCACCTTAGAGCCTTCTCTGTCGCTTTGTCCCCGATCTCTGCGTGGCTGCCTCCTCACTATGAGGCCTCATACCAAGGCCTTCACTGACCATGCTGACAAAGCGCCGCCCCCCCATCCCTGGCTCCACAACAGGGGTGTCACTGGCATTTGAGGTGGGAGTCACAGGAGGGCATTTGGCCTCTGAGTGCTGAAAGCCAGGAGGAACCCCCAGTCACTGCGACAACCAAGAATGCCCCCCACGTCCCAAAAGCTCAGTTTGCTGTTGCTTCTTCATAGCACTTAACTTTAACCCAAGTTATCTTTTCTGTGTGTTTTTTGTCTCCCTTCTCTCCCCTATATCAACACCACACAGGCGGAAGCCTTGTTTTCTCAGCCACCGGTGTACCCTTGGTACCAAGCACAGGGCTTGGCACATAGCAGGCACACAGTGAGTTTGTGGGATGAAGGAATGAAGCTCTGACTGCCCCCAAGTGCTTCAGGTAACAAAGCGATGGAGGGCTGGGCGCGTTGTGGGGGGAGCCTTCTCTAGTGTTTCCATCTTGAACCATGGCCCTGAAGGCCAAAAATCTTCTCCCCTCTCTCCTGAGACCCAAGTGAGGAGGCCAGAGCACTGGGTGGGCGCCCCAGACACTCGCAGATTCACACTCTCCCTCTGGGGCTCAGACCCCGGCAGCCTTCTGCCTCCGTGGGAGCTGCCGAGGTTGTTTCCTGGGGTAACAGTGTGTGTTGGGGGTGGCTTGGGGGCACTACAGCCAATCCTCTGCAGCGTGAATCAAGGGGCAGAGGCCAGAGGGTGGACGCACATGCCCCTCCCAGGCCCCAGGAGCTGCCTAGCTGGGCAGTTCTCTGTCGGCAGGCCTTTCCCACTGAGCAGAGCGGACGGAGCTGCCCCAGGTTGTGCCCAGCTGGTGGGACGCAGACTCACTGTCACTAGGATCAGAGCACACTGGGCTGCGCGTGCGGATGACAATGCCAGAGGTCAAAGCACTGCAGCCTCTGCCGGACCAGGGAGCAGGTCTGAGTGGCTGAGATGGAGGCGCGTGAAGTGCCGTCACCATTTATAGATTCTGGTGTGAGTGCACCCTCGTCAGGGGCCTGGGGATGGTTCATGGGATAAAGGGGAGGGCTTTGCACTGACAGTCGGGCTTCAGATCCCAGCTCTGGACAGTCACCTAGCCCCCCGCCTCCGTGCTTCCACCTGGAAAGCAGGAACAACAACAGTGCCCGCCCCCTAGGCCTGGCCACACAGATGTCAGGAGTTTACCAGGTCAAGAAGCCACAGCTGGAGATGCATAGGGCCTAACCCTCCCCCGAGGCAGAATGAACACGAGTCAGGGTGAAGATCCAAGCGGGTCAGGGGGCCAGTGGAGGGAGGAGGTTAAGACAATCTGGACGTGAGGAGAGATTTCATAGCAGCCCACCCCACGTCTAACCACCCGACCCAGTTTGGGAGGGGGACCATCTGCTCTGGGGGAGTGGGAGGCTCCACCCCAATGAGCCTGCTCCCTGAGGCCCTACAGGAAGCAGAGGTGGGGGGCGGGACATCTGGGCACAGTCAAGACGGGAGGCCCCTGGTCCAGCTCAGCGGTCTGCAGACTTGGGTGTGTAGCAGCCCTATGTAGCTCACTAACCAGGAATATTCTGGGCAGTGCCCCCTGGAAGGGGATGCCATGGGTCTGGGGAGGGTCCAGGAAGCTGCCACGTGTACAAGCAGCAAAGCCCCAGTGATGAGCACGGTGGTCCTGGCCACACAGAGAGAAATGCTGCTCTAAGGGGAAAAGTGTGGGCTGTGGTGTCGGCAGACGGGGATCCTACTCCACCACCTGTGTGACCTGCCTGGGTGACCCGGGGAATCCCGAGCCCTCTGGGCCTCAGCTTCTTCGTGCGTAAAATGGGAGGGATATCAGTGACTTCAGAGGGATGCCTGGAGGATCAGAGCTGGCAATGCACCTGAGAAGGCTTTGAACATGCCAAGGCGTCGTCCACGCGCTGGCCACGCTGGTGTTTCCTCCAGCACCTAGTAGGGTAGTTGGGCACACAGTGGGTGTCTAGAAGTTAACTACTTCGTCTAGCATTTCTGAGCTCCTACTCATCCAAGGATAAGGAGACACAGTTCCTGCCCTCCAAGAAATCGTGGGAGTGAGTGGGAGAGGCAGTTTGAGTGACCAAACAGTAGGACGGGTGCTGTAAGCATGGTTGCCCTGGGGTGATGGGAACAAGGGGAGGGGAGGCCCATTCACCCCAGGACCCCAGGCTTCACAGTCCACATCAATCGAACAGCAGTTTGCGAGCCAGCGGCATAACCTCTGTGTGGCGCACTGCAGGGACAGAGGCGAAGGGCAGCCCTCGCCCGCCAGAGAGGAAGGATCGACTGAGAGGAGAGCGGTCAGAAGCCCTGGGGATCTGATCCTGTGTCACGTTAAGTCCTTTTATCTGTGACTCAGTTTTCTCATCTGGCAAATGGGGAGAAACTATTAGCTATCTGACTCACAAATTCCTATGCGGAGAAAAATCAGATAAAAAATGTAACTATATCTTGTGAAACACTAAAAACTGCACAGATTTAGTAGATGGTGATACAAAGGGGAGTAGAAGGGATGTATGTGGAGGTGTGCTGCTGCTGCACATACATGGTCACATTTAAGCCTGCTCGTAGGTCAGTGTTAACACGTGAGATTGATTGCCTTTTATGGAGAAAGAAGCTGAGGCTCAGAGAGGTTAAGACACTTGCCCAAGGTCACACAGCTTGTAATCAGCAGAAGTGAGGTCTGAGTCCAGGATTTCAGACACCCGGGGGTTGGGGAGGGCTTGGGCAAGAGCAGACCTTGGAGACAAAGGTGGGGGACAATCCCCCTGCCAAGAGGAGCTGGTTCCTGGCCTCTGGGGGAGTGCCCAGATCTCAAGGCAGCTGGCAGACCAGAGCAGAGCAGGGGGACAGTGGGAGGCCCCATGAAGTGGGTCCACAGGGACTGTCTGTGAAAGGATGAACAACGGCCCCCCGGCCTCTTCCGAGGGTTGGTGGTCAGGGGCACTTACTGGCTGACTGCTTAAACCCCTTGGCAGAGTGGACGATGACATGGAGGAAGCCATACAGTCCTGGAGACTCGTCGTCTGCAAGAGAGGAAAGCCCCCAGAGTAGGTGACGGGAGGCTCCAGCCCCACCTCGCCCCAGGCTGGCGCCCAGGCAGAAAGGGTGCGAGACGCAGTCCGATCCCTGGTCTGACAGCACCACCTGGTGGCCGGATGAAGAAGCTTCCAGAGCCCACTGCTTCCAGGAATGTGACCTGGTGCCCGGGCTCCCTGCACTCAGCCTGGGAGGCCAGTCCCCTCCTCCTGGGCTAGGGATTTCGGACCTTTCCCAGGGCTCTTTCCCTCCTGCTCCGAAGCCTGACTATCTCATGGCAGCCCCGCTCAGCCTAGCCTTTCAAAGTGAAAATTAACCAAGTCACTCTGTGCCAGTGGAAGAGAGACAGGCCAGCTCTGCCTCCTCTTTGGGACACAGGGCAGGTGACCCCCCCATCTGAGGAGGAGAGCTCACCTTCAAAACCCCCTCCCCAGGGTGGACCCCTTTCCAGCACCCATGGCCAGCAGGATTCCACCCACTCCAGGCCAGTTACCAGCCCCGACCACAGCTCTCCTCTGCTCAAAAACCTCCCATCGGCTCCTCAGCTTGAACAACAGTAAACCCCCTTGCTTGGCATTCAAGGCCTTCCAACATCTGGTCCCTGGAAACTTCCAGCCTTATTTTTCATTCACTCCTCTAATCCATCTACCCTTCCCCCCAACAGCACTGCCCTGCCCTGTTCTTCAGTCTTCTGCCTCTACTATCTGAGTACCTCATGAACGTATTAACAACACGATCCCAGTGCAGCTGGGTGCTAGATTCTTCTCTCAAGCCAGAGGGGGCCTGGGAGGAGTTGGGGCCATGTGGGGACCCAGCAGAGAACAAACCCTATTCAAGCTCTCTGTGTCCCCGGCAACTGAGTCGTCCCAGCCCAGCTGAGCAGAGATCAGCCATTTGTAGCCAAGTGTCTGGCTGCGTCCTTGTGGACGGCCCCAGCCACGCCCTGGGAGCTTGGACCTGCTGACTGGGCAAGCTTGGGTTCCAGATCTTACCGTCTTTATTGCTGGTGACAGGAATGTTGTGTACAGTCCTAAGTTTGAAACAGGATCCCGTGAGCACCTGGAGCTCCACTGAGCTCAGGACAAAGGCCTGGAGATCTGCAGGAGGAGCCGAGAGAGAGGGGAACGTCACCACAGGTCCACTAGGACCTGCTGCTCTTCCTTGGGGGCTACTGTAGGACAAAAGCTTAGCTTGAGGGGCAGAGTTGGTCACTGTAAGGAAGGGAAAGACTTCTAGACATTCACATGCGGACAGTTGTGGGTGCTGTCAGAGGGGTAAGAATGGGAGAGTCTAACTAAAGATGCTCACGTATGTGTGTATGAGACAGCGAGAGCAAGAGAGAGAGATGACCCTGGGCTCTGGGTCCAGTCCTATCGCTAATTCACTGTATGCTTTCAGCAAATCACTCAGATTCTTTGGGCTTCCATTGGTCAGTAACACAGTTAAGTGCCACTTGCCCTGGCACCTTATAGAGTGACTGTGAGGGCTGAGGAGGAGAAAGTGGACATGAAAGTGCTTGAAAACACAGAAGGCCCATGGCTGCTATGGATGCCATCGGGGCAGTGCAGAGCGGGGCAGGACTTTACCCTTCTTCTGCAGTTTCTGAATGGCTTCTCTCCACTCGGACCTCTCATAGTCTGAGGACAGGAGGAACAGATAGCTCTGAAGAGAGGAGATGAGAAGTCAGTGGGGTGACCACAGTCAGGCCAAGTACATTCCTGGATTCTGGGGCCCCCAACAAATCTCCTTCTTAAAACCCAGGTACCCCTAGGCTTGAAGAAGGAGCACGGGGAGGGCAGCCTCCTTCCTGCGAAGCCTGGTGGCAGGAGTGGTGGTGCCAGTCAGGGCCAGCAGAGGGCACTGGCTCCACACCAGCAGGGAGAGGGAGTCCAGGGCTGGAGCCATGGCAGCCTCGTTGGGAACTGGGGGCCTGGCTCCCTGATTCCCACAGGTCAGGGCCAAGAACCATAGAGAGGGCAGCCCTGGATGGAGGAATGGGGCTGTCTTGCACCTATCCCCACCCTTCCTGACCTTTCCATTCCGATTGTGGATCCGAAAAGGGATTGTGGGGGAATTGAGCAGCAGCAAGAACTCATTCTCAAACATCTTCTTTTTCAGGCGCTCAATGGCCCGGCTCTGTCCTTTGTTGGCTTTCTGTAGGGGACAGAGGGCACAGATGGTTTCCCACATTCAGACTCCACTTCTTACCCAGCGGCTCTCAGCACGACATTCCTCTGTGTATCAATCATAGTTTTTTCTTTTTCTGTATTTTATGATGCTTTGACATCCTGGGGGGCCTAGCTGGCCAGGGAGAAAACCACCCCTTCCAGAGCAAGCTAACTCCTAAGATAGCAAATGACTCCTCTGCAGGTGGACCTTTCATAGGCAAACCAATCAATCCTGAGTCCATGACCCTATCTCCTCTTTTATCCAACTCACACACCATTCCCCTCCCTGCAAGGCCAAGGTACCTAGAGAGACCCCTACAGACAGCCGGCTGACGTTTTCCAAACTAACCAGTCCTAAGCTTTGCCCCTGCCCTGCCTTCCCTTCCCACAGAAAACTCAACACAGGCTCTGGGCCATGCTTCCCCCCACGCTCCTCCAGCCTCCTGCCAAGACCTGGTGCTTCCCCCATCGCCCTGCACGGTGTGATGGGCCCCTTCTCTTGGAAACTTTAAGTAATAAAAATCTCCTTTTGGTAGCATTAGCCTTTCTGTGTCATCACTCAGTCACCTCTATAAATTGAGACACCCTGCTTAAGAACCGCAGACACCTTTCAGCATAAAGCCCCAGTCCTGGCCTGGCTCACGGGGCCTCCCAAGGCTGGTCCAGCCTCCAGACCCAGCCTGCTACCCCACCGCCCCACGCTGCCCCCGCCGCCTCAGTCTCGCGGGATTATTCCCCTTTCTCTAACAAGCCACTCCTTCTTGGCCAATGTCCCCTTCTCCTCCAATTTCTCAAGTTCATCTTTTATAAAGGACCCCTCCCTTTGATTAACTGCTATTCTGCTTCAAGTCTCAGGGCCAACGCCATCCTCAAGCTCCTCAGTTGGAATTCACGTCTGCAGAACGTTTTTACCCACGAGACGGGCAAAACTGGAATGACGGCTCATAGCCAGGGTTGTGACAGTGGGGGGAACGGGGCCTCTCACACATGCTGGTGGGAACATGATCGGAGGCAACCTTTCAGAGGTAAAATTGGCATTCAGTGCACAAGCCCTCTGCCCAAGACATCCTGCGTGCAGGGAATCTCCCAGAGAGAACACAGGGCAGTGATGTTTCCTGCAGACCTGCCTGTGAAGAGGAAAGACCCAGCAACAATCCAAATATCCAAATACGTCATTGTGCAGTCATGCCACGGAATAGGATGCTGCTGTCAAAAATAATCTGATGGATCCAAGGAGCTCTAAGGGTCACTGTTAAGTGGAAAGCTGAAGTTGCAAAACAGCACATGTAGCTTAGTCTCATTTAAAGAGACAAAAAACATATATATACACACAGATACACACGCCAGTATAAGCGTAGGAGATCTAGAAAAATACACCTCAAACTGTTAACAACAGGAGGTGGGTGACGATCAGTTTTATTCTCTACATCGCAGTATTGTACTTCTTGTTATAACAAGCCAGTGTTCCATTGGTGATTGGAAAAAAAATTGTAAGTTTAAAAAAATTATTATCAAAAGAACAAATCACTGCTTCTTCTGTGACTCAGAGAGTGACACTGTACCTCTCCAGGGACTCTCGTCACATTGTGTCACATGCTGTCGTCTGTAATGGGCATGTCTGCCTTTTCCGCCAGACAAGGAACGCCGGGAGGCACCTGGCACACCCCTGCAGCCAGCAGCCGGTGGAGCTCAGAAAGCACTGATTCGACTGAGCAGAAGGCTACATCTGCACACCTGGGGCAGGAGGGAGGGCACAAAGTCTGCTGGCTCCCAGGACCAGGTGAGAAACATGCATGCAGGATACCCCTGGGGTGGGGATGGTGGGCAGTGCCAGATGGGGAACAGGCTCAACTGAGGGCAGGTTCAGGAGGAGCAGATGCTCCCTCTGGGCAGATGCACCTCCAGTCAGACCCCTAGTCCTAAGACAGACAGTCCCCCGCCTCAAACATCCCTGAGGTTATCACTGTGGTCTTCCTCTCCTTCAAAGAGAGATGTCCAAGCTGAAATGATCCTTAGAGGCCAAGTATTCCTCAACAATCATTTACCAAGTGCTTATTTATCATGTGCTAAGTACTAGGGACATAACGCGGAAGAAAACAATCCTCACTAGGGTTCAAATTCTAGTGGTGAAAAGAGAAAGCTGACTGTGCAATGCTAATTCAGTACCAACACAGCAAAGCAAAAGGTAAACATCAGGAACCAGGAAGCAGGGCACCCAACCCAACTGTGGTGGGTGGACATCAGGGAAGGCTCCCCAGAGGAGGTGAGGCCTCAGTTGAGCCTGGATGGGTGAGGAAGAGAGATCAGGCCAACCAACCAAGCCCCTCCATGCCTTCCTTTCCTTCCATCACGGGGAAGGTTCCTCCTTGGGTGCATTCCTCTAGCCACTGTTTTCAAATATATGAATTTAAGACTACACACTTTCCTCTAAATAGCACTTTGGCTGCATCCCACGGGTTTTGGTATGTAGCGCTTTCATTTTCACACAGTTCTAAACAGGCTGCAGTTTCCATTTTGATTTCCTCTTTACCATGAAAGTTTTAACTTTCCAGACATCTACTTAACTATATTCTAGTTGCTGATTTCTAATTTTGCTGCACTATGGTCTGTGAACATGACCAATATGCTACCTTTTTTTTTTTTTTAAATCTGAGATTTCCTTTGCAGCCTAAAACATGAAAAATGTCTGTGAATGTTCCACGTGTGCTTGACAAGAATCTCAGTTCTCTATCAGGCCCAAACTTCTATGTATTTTTAGATCAAGCATGTTAATTGTGATATTCAAGGCCCTTCTTTCCTTATTTATTTGCCTACTTGATCAGTCAGTTTCTGAGAGGTCTCCCAGGTCCTTTCTCGTGCAACATCCTGCTTTTCCTTAAGAAGGCCTTCTTCTCCTTTTGCTGTCCTTTTCTACAGTGTTGGATACACACTGTTCTCCAGGAAACTTCCCATAATCAACCCCACTAAATTCTGAGCATGGACTCCTTGGCCCGCCCTCCATCTGCTCAGTGTGACGCTGCCATGGTCAGTCTTTCCCTGAGCACATATACACTCGAGGCCTCCCACTCTTGCATTCTGCCTCCCTTATCAGATTCCCAAAGCTGTTAACTTCCCCTCTCTCCACCTCCCTGGCACACCCGGTTCAAAGGGCCCCAGTAAAAACAGCCAACTTCCCTGTCCAGCTCAGACACCAGGCTCTGCTCACCTCCTTCTGGATTTCACTCTTAAGGGCGGAGATCTTCATTTTCATGTCCTCCAGCTCATGGTCTGGGAAGGGGTGCACCTGAGGACTGGCCTCAGACTCCTCAGGGGATGGAAACACTAGGTCGGCCAGGGGGATGTACCATTTGCAGTCATATTGCTGGTGCTTCCTGCAAACAAGCCAGGGGGAGACATGAGTCAGATGGAACTCGGCTCTTTAAACCTGAACTGCTGGAACCAAAAAAACAGCCTGAAAGGGATTTACTGAGCATTTCTCACAAGCAAGAATGACCCTTGTCCTTGAGAGGCCCGGTGGGGAAATGCACACATGGAGTAATGACAGTCGGGTTTGGGGGTCAGGCAGCAGCGAGGGCTCTGGCCCTTGGCCTTGCCGGTCTCTGCCCCAGTATGACTGATATTTTTAAACATCCCAAACTCCTCTAGGTGAGGAGCAAGAGTGGGCTCACACTTTCTCATCCCCACCCTCCCTTCTGGTCTATCCACACTTAGCTCATATTCACTATCCTTTAGGCTAGAGATGCAATACAAAGGTTATTTTGAATGTCAGCTCTGCTCAATAGAGGTCCCATGGGGTTAAGGTCTCCCTGGGTTGAGGATTATAAAGCCACATCCAAGCCTGGCGGGAAATAGTGCCGTGGTTCATTAGTAATGTCTGCCATGGGCAAAGGACTGAAGGCACAGGTGTGTATGCTTATCATGCCATCTCCACCTGGAATAATCTCACATGTGGGCTAGTTCCAGGGAGGCATCCCTTTACTGAAGCTCAGTAACCTCTCCTTCCCTCAATTCCCCTAGGACCTGGGTTTGCACCTCTCCTCCTGGTCCTTTAGTGCAGCAGTGAGCATATGGCTTGTCCCCCCCTGGACTGCAAGGGAGTGAACCGGGCACATAGTAAGTGGTGTGGAAACGTGGGTGGAAGGACGTGTGATGAGCACCAAATCACCTTTTCTGCTCAGGGCACAGAGCAGATCCCTGTCCCGGGGGACGGACGTGGAGGTGGAGAGAGGCTTTCAAATCAGATTAAAGGTCAAATCGCATCTCCTCCTCCTCTAGTTGTGCGACCTTAGGCAACTTACTTAGCTTTTCTAAGTCTTTTCTCTCATCTGTGAGATGAGGATAATAATACCTACTTTGTGGAGTTGTTGGGAAGATTAGAAATAATATATTCAAAGCATTTGTCGTGGCACCTGGCATGGCATAAGCGCTTAATAAATGGCAGCAGTGGATTTAATGAATATTCACTGAATTGCAGTTAGCAAAAATTTAGAGATACCTAATAAAAGGAGAATGCTTAAGTAAATGATGGCACATCCACTTGTAACATCATGCAGGAAAGTAAAATGATGACTACGAAGATTAGGCAGCAACAGGGAAAACGCTTATGACGTGGGATGAAAAAAGCAAGAGCCCCAAATTGGGCATTCACTCTGATTACAAGCATATGAAAAAACAGAAGAACGTTTAAGAAAACTGGAAGGAAATATAGCAGCAGGAGACTGATGCTTCTGTTCAGGGGGTGATGGGTCATTTTTCCTGTAATTTGGTTATATTATCTTTATAACTAAAAATATGATTTATTTTTAGAAAAAGGCTACGTAGTAATTAATATATTTTTTAAAAGGAAAAAAATGCAGATTGCCTCAGGTTGCTGGAGGGTACCCCAGGGGGCAGGGTCTGGTTCCACGCACCTTGCAGCCCAGACTCACGCACACTCACCCTGCGGATGTCTTCTTGAGCTTGGCGCACAGTAGGACATCCGTAAAGAGAAAGACATGTCGCAGCTTCCGGGAGCTCTCCGACACTTCCACCAGGAAGCCGTCCTTCACCAGCTGCCGCGTCTGAGGGAGATGGCACACCCACCCCCACCTGCTCAGGGGGAGTCAGCCCAGGGCCCAGCCTGCACCTGGGGCACCATCCGGGGGAGGGGTCTGCAGGGAGGGGCTGTAGTGCCTGGTGGTTGAGAGCACTGGCTTTGGGGTCTTGAATCCAGACTCTGCCACTCTCTGGCTGTGATCTTGGGCAAGTTCCCTGGCCTCTCTGAGTCTCAGTCTTATCATCTGTAAAACGGGGATAATGATGTCCGCCCCATAAAGCAGGACCATCCAGAGGGTATATGTAAAACAGCACAGTGCCTGGCGCATAATACGTGATCGACAAACGGTAGCTTTACACTTTTCCGCAGCTCCCACCTGGATGGACCCTAGTCCAGGGTGACTTGGTTCCTCCACGCTGGGGCACGAACACCCCCCAACCCTGTGCAAGAAGTTGATCTAGTTTCAGTTCCACCTGGGCCTGCAGCCCCACTCTGGCCTGTTTACGCTACCTCTGAGTAGATTTTCAACCACCCTGAGGTGGATGGGAGACCCTGGGCTACCCTCCGTGGGGCCATAGCAGTGTCCTGGGGGGACCTGCAGCCATCTGTAACCTGGGCTCTGGATGGCAAGAGCATTTTGCTCCATGCAGAACTGCCAGTCTCTTCCCTACCACCCGCAGAGCCAGCGGGCTTCTGGAGGGCTGTCACAATCTCTCCCAGCCTTCCCTATGTGTGTGATACACCATGTGACCTATCTATGTTGCAATAAATCGATGAGCATGTTGAAAGTATACAATTAAAATGACCTGAGACTGACAGTGCTCTAAGTCCTTGGCGATCTTTCAGACAGCCCCAAGTCAAATAAACTAGTGACGTTCCAAGGTTTACAAACCAGGGCTGGGAGGTGCACACAGAGATAGCTCTCTGTGCCCCATTAGTCACTCTCCAGACCCTGTCCCTCCTTACTTCCCTCCCCAGGAGACACTGGAGGCTCGTAAATGTAACAAAGGAGCATAAACCCAGCCAGCCTTCATTCCTAAACGCCACTTAATTACCTCTCCCGGACAGAAAGCCCTGTATGTGGGCCAGGCTGCTGACCCACGTGGATATCTATCTCTCTGATTCTTCAAATTGCTTCCCCTCACTAGGGTGCCCCCACCCTCCCACCAAGAAGGGCCCCCAGGGAACTGCTGGACCACATCCAGGCACCCACCTGGGACATTCCAGCAACCTGGTAGCCTTGGCCACCTCCTGTACCAGCCTTTCCTGCTGTCGGGCTCACACCCCACCTCTGTGCACCTGTCCATGCAGGCAAATCACAGGCAGCTCGGAGCTCTTGCTCCCTCAGACTCCCCGAGCTCCCTCAGACTGAGCCATATCTTCCAGGGAACCCTGAGGACATCACACGCCCAGAGGAGGGTGTTGGCATTCAAGAATGAGATAGCCAGAGCCCCTGGCTTCTCTGTATGGGGAACAATGCATGAGACTTGCAGAAAGATAATGCTAGCTGAAGAATCCAGTTCCAACACTTATGGCCAAGAGACCTTGTGCCAGACCTGCAGCGACTCTCCAGGCCTCAGTTTCCTCTTCTGCCTCCAAGGATTATTATGAAGATTAATGAGATTCTAGACTTAAAGCTCTCAACCCAGGGCCTGAAGACCTCTCCTGGGCTGGACACCAGGGTCAGGGTTGGAGAGGCACAGAGGACAGGGCAGCAGTGCCCGTGTGTGCAGGAGAGCAGGGACGGGTAAGCTGGTCCACTGCACCCTCCTAGCCTGGGGACGAGGCTGTGCTGGGTCCTGAGCTCACCTCCCCCTTGGGGGTTGTGACAGCAGTCCGGCGGGGGTCAATGTCCTCATTGATGCTGGACAGGAAGTTCTGGGAGATACGGAGGGCATCCTGCAGCAGTGGGTAGTCTGGGTGATCCACAGGTGTGTGCTTCAGCAGGTCCTGGGAAGGGATGAGGTAGTAAGTTGGGGGGAGCGGTTCTGGGGCTCAACGAGAGGCAGTGG
Source organism: Equus asinus (assembly GCF_041296235.1). Lineage (NCBI taxonomy): Eukaryota > Metazoa > Chordata > Mammalia > Perissodactyla > Equidae > Equus > Equus asinus. The sequence continues at coordinate 17,985,249 of NC_091802.1, forward strand.
GGAGTACTCAATTCTCACCAAAGGAACTCTGAGGGGCGCTCAGGGACCCACACTCTAATCTGGTCATGCCTGCAAAATCTGGACTAAAGATTAAGGTCAGAGCAGAGGAGTGAGGGCAGTGGTGCCCCTTCACTCCTCCTGCAGTCATCACTCTTCTCCCTGGCAGGGGAGCCAGGTGGAGTCTCATCTCGCCAAGCAGCTGGGGAGAGAGCCTGCTACCCATCCCACAGCTGCTCCAAGGACACTGGAGACCTTCGGGCAAGGGATGGGGAGGCAGGAAGTGTCTGCCTCCTAGGGAGCATTTGGCCAAATGTCAAGCTTAGTGGCCAAGCTATATTTAGGCCCTGGCCCTGTTGGCATGGTTACCGCAGGCCAGGCAGGCGCAGTCGGGGCACAGGGACCCTCAGCCCAGCTCCCTAAATGGGCTGTTCTCAGTGACTCCAGCACCCTCCACCCTAAGCTCAGTCTCCCACCAAACTCCTAACACCTCCCTGGCCATTCAGGGGGCCGACACTCACGTGTAGGACCAGGGTGCTCCTGGTGACTCGGTCAATGGGCTTGTAGAGCAGAGCTGTTGGGCAAGGCAGGGAGAAGGAGAGAGGACAGATGAAATATGGGAGCAGATTGCGACCTTACAGTCCAGTCTTTGCCCCCGACTTGCCTCACTTCCCCCCACAGACACCCACTCGCAGGAAGCCAGAGCGGGTTCCGCAGCAAGCCGCACCTCTGTTCTCCCTTCAGGGCAGGCCAGACAACACCAACAGGGGACATGCAGCCCTGCCAGCCCAGGCCCCTCCCACCTGCCTCCTCATCTCATCTCTCATCAGACGTGACTTCTTCGAGGGCCATTCCCTAGGCCTGTCCTGGCCTGCAGGCTCAGAGTGGATGCAGCTGCTCCTCTGTACCCCTCATCCTGAATCACACAGCTATGCCTTGCCTCTCCCCACAAGAGTGCCAGCACGCCCTGGGTCACACTCAGGACCCCAGAACGTGGGAGGGAGACATGCTGTTTTTCCAGGAAGGGTGGCTCCCCCATTCCCGATCATTCTCATAGCCCTCTGGTCCAAGGCCTGGCACTGCCAGCTGGGAAGCAGGTTTCGTTCTGATCCACACAGCCTCATCTCCCTGAGAAGGCCCCACTCCAGCCCTCAAACCTCTAGACAAAATAGGACAGGCTGAGGGCCAGGGAGGCAGGCCAGCTCTCCACAGAAAGACTCTGCTCACAAGCAAGTGGCAGCTGAAGGAGCAAAGATTTCCTGAAGGAATTCAGGTGGGGCCTCTGGGAGGCTGGGAAAATGCAAGCTCAGCAGACTGCCCATTTGCCACACCCCTTGGTGACCAGGACACCAAATGAGGATTGCTGGGATTCAGCAGGGACAGGTGGAGGCAGCAGGTGGCCCACCAACACTTCCTGCAAGCAGCTGTGCCCTGCCCCTCCCTCAGCCTCAGTCCTGCACCTGGACACCTCTGTCCATGGGGTCATGACCTCTGTCCTCCTGCCACAGAAGCAGTAAGAGGCAGGATGCTGGTCTGGGGAGGAGCATCCTAGATTGCATCTCCCACTGGACTAGGTTGTGACAGGTCCCAGAGCTGATACTCATGCCCTAGCCAGCCCCCAAACCAAAGAGTCCCCTGAAGCCCTAGATATAAGTCCCCTGTGCATTGCTAAGCTGATACTTTGGGGAACAATCTGCTGGCTACAGAGAAGATGCAGTCTCAGTGGTGTGCCACAGCCTTATCTGCAGTCTGCTTGGCTGCCTATTAGAAGCACTGGGGGAGCTCTTAAAAGGTACAGCTGCCTGCCCCTCTCCTCACCCCATCAACTGAATCCCGATCTGCTGGGTGGAACCCGGGTATCAGCATCGTTAACAAGCTCCTTTGCTGATTCTGATACATAGCGAGGATTGAAGACCACTGCTTTATGGAAACACTTCCCATGACTTATTTGTAGCACTTTCTTAATTTAGCAATTTCTAGAGACCCTCCCCACAGGCTACGGGAGCTAGAATGGACAGGACGAGCCTTGGGGTATCCTGGGACAATGAGGGTAGAGCCCAGTTACCAGCCCAGGGGGGACCCAGCACTGAGGCTGTTTAGGGTACCCACCTGTGGCTTAGCTCATCTTCAGGGAGGAAAACACCAGACCCCGAGAGCCCCAGAGACCCAAGAGAAAGTGCGAGTTCAGCTGACACCTGCCGGGGTGGGCCCTTGAGTTCCAGCCCGGGGAAAGCTGATCCTGCAGTGTCAGCTCCCTACATCCCTCTCTCGGGTCCCAGGAGGAAGAGGTTTCTGACTAAGCTCAGAGATCTGCACAAATGGTGGGTTGGGTTTCAGAGGGGTTATTAATATGCCTGAAGTCACCTCAAGAGTCCACCTGACCGGGGCTGTGGAATGAGTCCTGCCACCTCGGCGCCAGGTGGGGAGGGCAGCTGCAGGAGAGGTGGGAGAGGCAAGTGCAGGGAGAAGGCCCGGGGGCCACAGTCAGATATAGGGGGAGCCAGGGGAGGAAGAGTGACCCCGATGTTCCCCAGGGGGGCATCCTCACGGCCCCTGCACACCTGCTTCCCCTGAGAATGCAGGGTGAAGAGCCCACCTTTTCCCCTCACCTATTCCTGCCCCTTCATCTGTTCCACGGCTCCGGCGGGCTGGATTCCCCTGCCCCTGCTTTCCCCATTCTCTCCACTTCTCACCATGCCAGTCCCATTCCTGGGATAGACACCATTCACCAAGTTGCAATGCCTGTCTCTCCTCCTCCTCCAGGAAGCCTTCCCCGACCAGCGCTTTTGCAAACACCACCCACTGTGCCTACAAGTCAGATCAGTGACGTGAGCAAGCTGGCCTCTCTCTTGTTTGCTGGGTACTGACGGCACTGTTTCACATGCGTTATTTCCTTTGATTAAAAAGGGAAGCAATTATCACTAGCCCCATTTTACAGATAAGGAAACTTCTCTAAGGCACACAGAAGCTATGTAACTTATCCACAATCACAAAGCTGTAAGTGACAGCTGGGTTTGAATTTAGATCTACCCATGCTCCTAACTTTGAGCTGCCCTCTTCCCTAGGGGAAGGCACTCCTGCCAAAGCTCTGTGACCCGCCGGAGCATTCTCGGAAAGATTCACCAGGAAGGAGTGGGTGAGCTGGCCTCTCTTGTTGCCAAGGAGAGCCCCCTCCTTAGGGGCCTGGGTCACCCACGACTTCTCTTTGCATCCCCCCAGCATTTGGCACGGAGCCCTGTAGAATGAGCGCTCAGAAAATAACCATTAAAGCAAACAACTCCAGAGTGAGCCCCAAGTTGCACCATCTCCAGGGGACCCCCAGAACCAGCATCCCTTGGAGGAGCTGAGAAGATTCTAAACCGAGTGGTCAGCCAGGGTTCATTCAATCCTCACTCTCCACTCCGAAGCTGACTTCAAAGACGGCATCGCAGGGACCAAAAAAATCCTGAACTCCAGGCCAAGGGCCTGTTTCACTGAGACTAAGCTTCCTTTTGGGGAGAGAAGAGGAAGCAAAGGGCCAAGTTCGTTTCCTTTTTTAGGGACGCAGAATTGAGGCTCAACCAACTCCTAGGCCAGACCACAAAGAGCACTTCCCCTCTGATGTTCAAACAGACCAACGTCAGGTCCAGCTCCTTTCTTGACCCCGGCCATCAGGATCTGAACCAGGGGCCAGGGACACAGGACAGCTTCTGCCCAGCGACTAGTGTTCCCCCAGCTGTCCTGCTGGGGCAGCTGGAGAGGGGTTGCCTCAGGGCTTACCTCCATCACGCTGGTCTTTGACACAGGACAGCCTGAGGAGGTGAGGGGACGACAGCCCCTTGGACACAGCAGCCTCTGAGAAACAGCCAAGGAAACCTCATCCTCTCTCCTCCAGCAAACTGCCACCCCCCTCTGCCTTGACTAGGAGCTCCGGGTTACCACGGAGATGTGAAAGCAAAGGGACTGAGAAGGGTGCAGAACAAAACGCCTTGGGGGAGGGAAAAAGGTCCTAGAACCAGTCGTCTGCCACTCCAACACACAGGGGCCCAGAGCAGCTGGCCTGGAAGCAACACGTGACCCCCACACTCCAGCCAAAGGCAGCTTGAGTCATCCCTAAGGCGCTCCCTGCCTCAGAGAGCAAGGCCCCCCCGGTGTGCAGACACCTCCTTGTCCAGGCCTGCTTCAGCCTCCTCTGAGCACCTGCCTGACTGACAGCATGTGCCTGGCCCAGGACCCCCTCGCTGAGGGAGCAGCAGAGGATGCTCTAGGTCCCTTCCATCTCGTGGTGGGTGTGTGACCTTCACAAAGCAGCAGCCTGCCACACCCCCCTCTCCTGCCAGCATTTACCGCCGACCTTCTGCGCTAAGTGCCAAGACCTCAGCTCGAGGGTCTCCGGGGCTAGAAACCAAGCCCCTGGGAGCACCCAATTCCTTCCTGCTCTCCCAACCGCATGCACATTCTTCCCCCGCCGCGTTCCGCGAGGAGAGAATGTCGCGAAGACAGCGTGCGCACTCTGAGCACACAATACCTCCTCTCCTCTCTCCGGAAACAAAGAAACTCCCAACTTCTCCCTCCAGGCAGGGCTGGCGCCCTCCTGGTCCAAGACACTGCTGTCCAGGCCATCTGTCACTCTCTGATTGGCCCCTGCTGACCCCTTTCCAGCCCCAGGTTGCCATGCCTGTAGGTACAGCCTTGTCACTTTCCTTAACAGCCTCTCCAGGAAGTTGCCCACTGCCTCTCAAGCTAAGCCACGAATTCCCCACAGATCCTCAGAGGTATCTGGACCCTTTTAGCCTGGTCCTTCCATTTCTAAGCCACCCTGCCCCAAGTGGACCCCAGACTTCAACTCCAGGCTGGAAGCTGACCAGAATGGGGGTAAACGCAGATCCAGCCACTTGTGCCCCCTCTCTTCCCTGCTGCCCCCAAACCCTGATGGCCACATTTAAGCCCACTCCAGCGAGCCCCAGAAGCTGGAAGATACGCCACCTCCCAAGAGTGGGGGCCTGGGTTACCATAGGTGCAGTTACAGCAGAAGCGAATGATGAGGAGAATTTCCATGGCAGCCTCGGTCCCCGCGGCAGGAGCATGTGGCCATCGCTCCCTGGCTCCCATCAGCAGCCCGGCCACTCAGGCACCTTGCCGGCTGCTGCTGCACAGCCTCCAGAATCAAGCAGCCGCTTCCGAGTGCTCCTCTAGCAGGGGGGGAGGGGAGGGGAGGGGAGGCGCGTGGCAAGGCGGGAGGAGGAGGAGGAGAGCGAGCTGCCTACTGGCATCCTAAGAAGGAGCACGTTTGTAGCTGGCCGGCTGCCTGGGGACAGAGGCTGGATTCCTCGCGTGCACGAGCTCACACACACGAACACACACACACGAACACAAGCAGGGCACCGTAGTCCACAAAGCCAGACAAAGGAAGGTGACTCTTATCCAGCCTGTTCCCCAAAGTACCTTCCATGGTGACTGACGTGTGGCTGTCCTTGGAGTCCTTCGGACCTTTCACTTTGAGTTCCTGACAAACAGAGGAGAGGAATCATTACCTGGCCTGTCCCCTAAGCATCCCCATCCCCCACTGTGAGCATGGCAGGAAGAAGGGCTCTGAGACCCAGGGGAGCAAATGTGAGAAGAGAGATGAAGAACAAGGGACACGGGCCTCCCTCTGCCTCCTTGCTTCCCTGTACCACACCCACCGTCTCCTTGAGCCTTGTGGAGTCCAGCGGCCAGGTGCAGGAAAGGAGAGGCTCCAGGTAACAGAGGACGGCGATACTGATGCCTCTCAGCCCATCCATGAAAGCCCCTCCCTGGCGACTCTGAGGGCCTCCAGAAAATGAGTGGTGGCAAGAACAGGTCCCCTATCCTCCGCCAAGGGCTCCCCCCAGCAGCAGCCACTACTTAGGGGTCTATACACAACAGCTCAGGGCACACAAGGTTTGAGTGGATGAGCACCTGGGGTACCAGCTGATCTTTGGGGCAGGAGCAGCCCTTGAGATAAGGAGCGAAGGCTCCCGCACACCTGCACAGGGGGAAGCAGGATGGGTGCGCTTGGGGCCTAGAGGCTGAGCCCCACAGGGCAGTCCAAGCTCTAGCCTACCCATATGGAGAGGGGGTCAGCCAGCCCCCAGCCCCGCCTGACACTTGCCACCCACCAGTGCCTGTGCAAGGCACCAGACAGGAAACTGCAAGGACGGAGAGGAACACCCCTCCTGGATCCATGCAAAGTGACCGTGTACTGAGTGCTGGAAACAGGCTCCAGAGAGGGCTTATCTGATCCAAACCTCTTTTATCTGCCTTTAGAAAGAGAGGTTCCAGCTCCAGCCCTTGCCAAGGGACCAGTGTGGCCTCCAATTGGAGCTGTAATGCAATTCCCACTTGGAGGGCTGAGCGCTTAGAGTGGATCTCCAAGGCAGGTGTCGACAGGAAGGTGGGGGTGAGGTGAGGCCCAGGCCCCCAGGTGATGTTGCCTGCTCTCCTTTGGAGGGAGGAAATGCCCGAGCAGAGGGAGCTCCACATTTCCTACTCCTGCCTCAGGCTCTTTCCAGACAGAGACAACCCCGAGGGACTGAGCCTGGGGCTTGGGGGTGAGGGTGGGGATGTGGAGAGGGGGTTACTCAGCTCCTCGAGGTTCTGTCTCTCTCTGGCTGGTGTCTGGCTTCCCAGCTTTAGGGAATTTTTCTCCATGCCCACTCCAGTACAGCCTAGAGGTATGAAATCGCTCCTGCTGCAGAGGAAAAGGGCCTAATTGCAGTAATTAAGTGGTAGCGCCAGTAGGAGCCAGTAGGAAGCAACAGCATCAGCACATGAGTCAGGATAAGAAGCCACCTGGCAGCAGGCCATGGGCCTGACTCTACCCTTGGGGACTGCAGGCATTGAGAGGGACCTGGGGACGAGAGCAGGGGTTTCTCCTGACCACAGAGAACGGGCAGTCAGCCTGGCTAAGAGGAGACTCCCCCACACTCTGCACCATACATGACCCTGGGCACCCGGGCAGCCTTGGCAGGACCACTCTAACACAGATCAGGGGAATCCAGTTGGTTCCCAGGGAGGGCTGGGAGCCATGAGGGGAAGCACCATTTCTCCAGCTCGTGACTCCACGCAGAGGGACTTCCCCACTCCTCATTCCATCCTCCCAGGCAGAAGGTGATTCACCTGATCCCCAGGTTTGGGAGAAGGAACTGAGCTCAGCCCTCCTCTCTCTGCCCGCAATAGATGTGTTTAATTGTGGAGGGGAAGTGTTAGCAAGCCCAATGTGGCTACAAATCCAAGTCCACATTTTTCCAATCTAGCCTTTACTAGTAATCAAACTGACATTTTCATTTCTGTCCGCCTAACTCTTGTGCTGCCTCTGGCTTATTCCAAAATTGGGTATAACCCATAACCCCACTAGTTTCACAAAAACATCCTGCAGCTCATCAACTTTCCCAGCATCAGAGCCGAGATGGGAAAGCAAAGGGTCCAGGGGGGCCTATAAGGCAGGACTTCCAAAACTGCAGACGGAGCCCCCATCCCCGGAACCAGAGGTTCTCTTGCCCTGAGCTTGGAGCTGATGCTGCGACTGCAAGGCCAGTGGCTTGGGGGTGTCACTGAGATCTTTCTGGCTAATAGGGCAAGCTGCGCTGTGCTCCTGAAGGATCCTAGAGCCCCTCGCTGCCACATCCTGGACAGAAGTGTCGATGGCAGACAATGCCACATCTTTGCCCTGCAGAGGAGCACAGAGGGAAGGTGTGCCTGCAGCAGCAGAGACAGGTGTATTCACAGCCCACGGGTCTAGGGCTTCTTCCCACATAAGCGATCCTTGTCCTCTCTCTGTTTGTGGGATTGCAAGGATCCTAAAAGACCACCTAGTCCAGACTTCCTCAAATCTTCCTGATCATAAAAATCACCTGGGAAGCTTGTTAAAAATACAGACCTCTGGGGCCCCCCCAAACCTTCTGAATGGAGGCTCCATGGAAGGTGCCTGCCAATCGGCATATTAAACAGTGCCTGGTGGTTATCGAGCAAGTTTGGGATGAGCTGGACAAATCCAGACACCTCACTCTACAGAAGACGAAATAAGGCCAAGAGAAGGGAAGTGACTTGCTCAAGGTCACCACACTGTGGGAGAATACACCTTTTTCTTTTCTTTTTTGCCTCCCCTGTTCTAATACAGAATAACCTAAAAGAGAATAACAAAATCAAACAAATCGATTTTTTTATATTAAGAGGAAAACGTCAAGTGCAAAAAAGCAAATGTCAGGCTAAGTGTTACCCATCAGAAGAACTGTTTCCCTAACTGGCAAGCAGGGGAGGAGAGGCCCAAAGGCTGGAAGGCTCTGAGCAGCCCCCAAAGACCTGAGTTGTAGGGGTGGCTGTGCAGGGAGCTGCCCACCTCGGAGATCTTCTGGAATTGGTTGTTGGACTGGCTGCACTTCTCAGCTGTCTCCAGAGCGACTTTATAGTTATCCACAAACGCTTTGTACACACCAAGCTGGCTGGCCTGCAGGGAGAAGAGAGAAGGGGAGAGAGGAGGTCAGAAGTGGGATGGGGAGAGAGGATTAATGAATGGATGAAAGCTTAACCAGAGCACCTGGAGTTCCCTTAGCACTCAGAATCTCTAACTCAGCTCCAAAGGGCTAGCTGGGAACAGAGGCGAAAGGCAGGATGAACATACTACAGTATCCCTTTGAACTTGACAGTTTCCATGGAAACCCGGCTCAGCCAATAAGGTTAATAAGGGGGTACTGGTGGTTGGGGGGAGCAGAGCAGGGCCTTTGTTGGCATGCTAGAAATTCAACTCATCTTAGCGTTTGGCTTTATTTAGCATCATCAAGGTCTTGCAGGATTTGAAGCCCCTTAATGCCCCATAGCTCTTTCACATGCTGGAATTAGCTGGAGGAGGGAGAGACAGGGAGCAGTGTGGGCATGCGTGGCCTGCTCATGCCACCCTCCCCACGTTGTGAGGCACAGCATTTAAAGACACAGTCCCCACCTCCCCTCAGCTTCTAGGTCCCTGTCCCCACCTCTTCAGCCTCCAAGGAGCCAGAGGCCCTGCCTCATTACATGCATGTCACTCTGAACCTAACACAAAGCTTTCCACGACTTATGACCACACAGAGGCTCGCCTCCCATGAGAGGCAGAACAGATGCCATCACCCCTTTCTGCAAAAGGGAAACCGAGGCTCATTAATTCAATCCCTCAAATAGTTATGGAAAGGCTTCTCTGGGCTGTGCATAGGCATTTCCTTTTAAGGGAGCAAAGGGTGGAAATTTAAATTAAAACCACAATGAGATACTATTTCACACCCATCAATCTAGCCAAAATTTAAAAGTCTAATGATCTCAAGGGTTGGCAAGAAAGTGGGGAAATAGGAACTTTTATAGACTGCTTGTGGGGATGTAAATTAGTACAATTATTTGGAGAGTAATTTGTCAATTACTAATAGAGTCGAAGACATTCACAGCTCAGCCTACTACCTAGCAAACCACTTCTACATACGAATTCTAGGGCTTTGCTGTCCAATGCAGGAGCCACTCGATACCTGTGGCTACCGAGCACCCGAAATCTGGCTAGTCCAAATTGAGATGCGCTGTGAGTGTAAAACACACCCTTGGGGCTGGCCCAGGGCGCAGTGGTTAAGTTGGCACGTTCCACTTCAGTGGCTTGGGGTTCACCAGTTTGGATCCTGGGTGTGAACTTATGCACCGCTTGTCAAGCCATGCTGTGGTAGGCGTCCCACATATAAAGTAGAGGAAGATGGGCACGGATGTTAGCTCAGGGCCAGTCTTCCTCAGCAAAAAGAGGAGGATTGGTAGCAGATGTTACCTCAGGGCTAATCTTCCTCAAAAAATAAAATAAATAAATAAATAAAATACACCCTGGATTGCAAAGGCTCAGGATGTAAAAGAGAATGTAAGTAAATTATCACATTAATTTTTCAATATTGATTACATTTCAAAATGATAATATTTTAGGTGTATCGGGCTAAATAAAATATATTCTTAAAAGTAATGTCACCTGTTTATTTTTACTTTATCTTATTTCATTTTTATTTTTTAAAATGCGGCTACTAGAAAATTTAAATTGTCTATGTGGCTCACATTATATTTCTACTAGAGAGCGATGCTCTGGACAAACTTGCATTTGTGTGCACCCAAAGAAACGTGAGCAAGGGTATCCACTGCCTCGCTCTTCCTCTTGTGGAAAGACTGGAAACAAATGCTCACAAACAGAGGAAGCTGTACACGCACTGCAGTTAAAATGAATGAACTACATCTATGTGTAGCAATATAGACAAGTTTCAAAATGAATGCTGGTTGAATTGCAAAATATATAAAATATGATATATATATACACACTTATATTCATTTAAAAAGGGCATGCAATGCCATAAAAAGATATAGATATGTAGGAAAAACACAAACTACCGTTTAGAAGGCTACACACCAAATTCATGCCAGTACTAGCTTCTCAGCTGGGTGGGAGGGCAAGAGGAAAGGCGGAGGAGAGAGAAGCTTCATCTTCATCTGTCATGCTTTATTTTCTTAATTAAAAAGTTTTGCCGTGTATCTTCAGAGCTTAACATGTGTTAATTCTGGGCGGTGAGTACCCAGTTGTTTGCTACAGGACTCTAGATTTTCTGGTTTACGTTTTTTCAATGAAGTAGTAAGGAGTCTCAGCTGCTGCGGGGCCTCCTCAGGGGCTCCCACCAAGGTGATGGAGAAAATGGGCCGCCCCCAAGCCCTACCCGGACCACTCTGCTTTCTGCAGAATCCTTGTGCTCCTCAAGGACCCAAAATGGTGGGGCAGAGGGTCTGGAGGCGCCCAGGGGAGAGACAGAGCCCCCAGAGGAAGCTGGCAGGTGGGGCCCAGGAAAGCCAGAGAGGAAAGTGAGAACCGGGATGCTTGCGGAGAAGCCAAGGCCAGAGCCATGTAGGTCTCAGCACCAGACAGGCCAGATTTCTCAAAAAGAAAAACCTTAGGAGAGGGGCAGGAAGGGATGGAGTTTGTTTCCTTTTTCGGGGGAGTACTGGCCCATGGGTGTCCCAAGCTAGTGGAGATGTGCTGGACAGTCACTTCCTAAAGCAGAGTAAAAATCATTGCTATTCTTCTTCCAGGAATGTGCCCTCCTTGTCCCTATTTCCCGCAAGAAGGATAAAGGCTGGGGACCTAGGCTGGAACACGATCTTCCCATCCCACTGCCAAAGGAGGTAGCAGGAGGGGAGCTAGAAGCAGGAGCCACCTGGGCAGAAAGTCACCAGCCATCGCAGGCCATCCACAATGCACCCTCGTCTGGAGGCCCCATGTACTGGCCTGCCAGGGTCATTAACTGGGAAGTGGAGGTTGCTTGGAAACAGGAGCCTGGCACTGGGGTGATCTCATAAAACAAATAGCAGAGATGCTAATTCTCTTCTCTGGTAAGGGATAATCAAATACCCCAAGACCAGCTGAAAATAAACTGCCTCCAGATGCCTGGCTGGCCCTGGATCCTCCCAGGTGCCCCGCAGGCCTGCAGCCCCCTGGGGCTTCAGACATCAGTCCATGATGCTGGGGGAGGGAAGGCGAGTAGCAAATTCATCAGCAGCCCTGGAGCTGAGGCCAGAATAGGGAACCCTGGTGGCAGGAGGGTCCAAGTGATAAAGGTAACCCCAGAGACCTTCCACTATGCTCCAGGCCACTCACCCTCCCACCCCTGGGTTTGCTCCCTTTTGCTCTCCTGAGGGCTGACGAGAGGCTGCCCCTCTAAGCCAATCAGCTCAGGCTCCTGGGACCAGGCTGGCGTGATAACTGGGGTTCACCACCCTGAACGGGGGCAAGCACTCTGGGTCTGCCAGAACCAGAAGCGCGAAGATCCCTTACTGGAGGAAGGGAACTTCCTCTTCCTTCCTACTGGAGGAAGAGGCCTTCTGGACTGCCTCTTCCCAGTAATAATAATCATCATAATAACAGTAATGATGACAGCTAACTATTATTTACTAATTTACTATGTTCCAGGCCCTGTTCCAAGTACTTTTCAGGTATTAACTCACTTAGTCCTCCCAACGATCCAATGAGGTAAATACTATCATTATCCTCATTTTTACAGATGAGGAGGCTGAGTCACAGAGAGGTTGGATAAGTGGCCCAAAGTCACAAGTTTAATCCGTGGCAGAGCCGGGATTCAAACCCAGCTGTGACCTGGCTCTAGAAGCTATGCTTGTCTCCACAACACTGCTGGTGTCTCAGGACACAGACCTCAGGCCCTGTGACATCTCCCTCAATGCCATTCCAAGTTCTCCCTAGTCCCAGTGGTCAAGGTCATGATGTACTCATTCATTCATTCATGTATTGAGCACTGAGCTGCTTCTTGGGGGGGGTGGTATCTAATGATGAAAAAAATACAGTCTGCCTTCCTGGAGCCTATGGTTTGGGGGAGACAGGCAGTTACAGTATTAACTGAGGGGACAAGCATAAGAGCTTTGTTCAAGGGTCTGGGAAGACGTCTCTGAGGAGGTCACTTCTAAGCTGGGAACTGACCAGGAGAAGCCAGACACAATGGGGAAGGGCATTTCGGGCAGCTAGAGCCTCCAGTACACAGAGGTCAAGAATGCCAGAAGTATGAACTGAGAACAGAAAGTTCAAGTCAAGGGGCACAGAGGGTGAGGGAGGCAGCAGCCAGAGGCCAGGGGTGGGCAGAGGCCAGTACGTGAAGGGTCTCCTAAGCCATTCCTCAGAGTATGGCCTTTATCCAGTGGGCAAGGGGGAGCCCCTGAAGGGATTTAAGCAGGGCAGAAGGATGGTCTGGTCAGGAGTTTAGATAACTCTCCTGCAGCTATGTAGAAGTGGAAGGCAGAAGGGGAGGCAGGCCTGGGTGCAGGAGCCGATCACGAGGCTACAGCAGTGGTTCAGGTGAGGGCGCCAGAGCAAGTGGAGAGAAGCAGGTGGCTGAGAGCATTAAAAAGTGGACTCCAGGAGACATAGGGAGAGAGGGGTTGGGGGAGGGGAGGAGCCAAGGATGAGTCCAAGGAGTCACTGATGGATGAGGATGGGATGGTGGCAGTGCCCAGAGATGGAGGCAGGAAGAAGAGCAAAGAACTTCAGAGACAGAGAGTTCAGTTTTGAACATGCTGAACTTGAAGCCCTAGGAGTGTCCAACAAGAGTTTTCTCCAGTGTAAGAAAAGTAGAGGCCTGTCCGTTCAACAGGCCCGCCAGTGCAGGAGGGGAAAAGAGAGGCGCAGCTCCCTGCCCCCCACCGTTCACACCCCAGAACAACGGCCGCTGACTCCAGGTCTCCTTGCTGCCCACTGGGCTGGCAGAAGTTATGGGGGGAGAAGCGGGTGGGGGGTCCCGTGGGTCTGACCTGGGGGTCCTCCAGGGAACACAGACAGAGAGCTGGGGAGAGGGGTCACGGAAGCCCTGAGAAGACCTCCACGATCCCTTCCCAACACAAAATCTGCACGGATTCTACCTTCTCATGTTTTTTCCCTCCCCGGCGATGGTGGTGGCGGGGGGCTGGGCTCTTTATGCTTTCTGCTCCGGGGTCCTCGGGCAAGGACCGTTAGCTGACACGGTCTCCCATCCGACCGTTTCATTTCAGAGGTGGTACAGAGGTGCAGGGAATGCCTGTCCGCTTGGCGCACGCCCCTCTGTCAGCTGAGTAACAGCAGACCTGAAGCCCAGCAGCGGAGCCTCTGCTCCAGCCCTGGAGCCCCCTTGGTTAGAAGCAACGCCCTGCCAGGAGCACCATGCACACGGCCTGTCTCCAGCAACCCTAGAAGCACTCGAGGGCTTCACTGGGGGAGTCTGGGAGTCGAGGCAAGGGGACTCAGAAACGACCCAGTCCTTCAAGGAGGTCAGGAGGGCTAGGACTCACCCGTCCTCTCCCAACACCACCAGCTCCATTGAAGCCCCGGAAAAGGCCCCTCCATCAACAGGAGACTCACCAGCTTCTGGAAGAGGTGGCCCATGGTGACCTGGCTGTCCCACTGCTGCACCTTGGGGCAGAGGTTGTCATAGAACTCCTTGTGGATCTCGTAGATGTCCTGGATCTTGTAGAAGATGGTCTCGATCTGTTGGATGGTGAGCACGGGCTGGGAGGTGGTGGCTGTGGCCTTCAGGGGTTTCATGGGCTGGGAGAGAGGAGGAAGACAGAGTGGAGGTGAGAGGTGAATAAGCCAGAGCGTCAGCAGGCCCAGGGCACTGATTAGCCCTCCCTGCTGCTCCAGTTCTGCCTGACAAGGCCACTGAGGGCAGGGAACCTGGAGCGTGGTTTATATCAAGCAGCTGCTGTGACAGGCCCCAACAAGCCATGAATTACTGCAAGGAGAGGGAACCTGATAGCCAGAGCCTGGTCCTGCAGCCCTGCCAGGCCCAAGCAGTGGTGCCAAGACACATTTCCTTCACCCTCCATCTCCCCTGCTGGGGTTCCCGGTCCCTGGCCTGTACTGGGCTTGCTTGTTGGTTTAACAGGATCCATGTCTTTCTTCCATAATGGCCTCATGCTCTGAGTCATGAGCTCCCTTGTCACACTTCAGTGGAAGGGAGGGTTGACTGGGAACTCGACTCTTCTGCTGTTTCCTTCCAAGAAATGATTCTAGGACTTGGGCGTAGAGTCTCGAAGAGACCCAAGACCAACCTCAGTTGCACTGATATCTCAAGTTCTCATCACTTAGTATAGAGAGAATGAGCAGGTGGCATACAGGCCACTGTCCTCCCTCCTATACCCATGGCAGACATTGCTAAGCAATCACAATGATCTTTCTCACTGACCCTGGTTGTAGTCTTAGGCTCTTTCTCAACGCCGAGGTTGACGTGCACGGTGAAACCTATCTGTCATCTCTGATTGTCTACACCAAGATTGTCCAGGCCCTGCAGGTTGAGAGGATGATGTAACGACAGTAACTCAGGACCATCCCAGAACACTTGCTGGGAGCTGAAACCATCACCTTAATGCCCAACAGTAGGACTGTGGGAAAATGGGACTTGGGTGTATTTTCTTCACTGTGATTTTCTAAATCACTTACAACGAGTAAATCTTAATTTTATAATCATGAAAACAGCTATTAAAATTCATAGTTGAAACAAAAAGACTGATACTGAAAGATAGCTCCTCCTTGGTTGGCCTTCCCTCAGCCCCAAAGCCCCCAAAGATGTCCAGACTTTCCTCTAGGAGAAAGGCTCTGGAAACCTGCCACACAGAGGGGGCCTGGGAGGGGAGGGGACGTTTACCTGGAAGACAGAAGCCTGAGCAGACATGGCTGATGCTCTTCATCTAGCTGAAGGGCTGTGTGGAAAGAGGCCTTTGACTTAGTCTGGGTCCCTCTAGCGACCCAGGAGCAGCAGGAGATGTTATGGGGACAGGTGGGGACTCTCTAGAGCTGCCCCCCACTGTCCCATTGGATCAGATAGCGAGCTTTCCGACAAGAGAAGCGTTCTAGCTGGACTGGAGGTGATGCCTACACTGAGGGAGACCAAAGTTATCACTGGCTCACTCTGAGCGATGACCACCAGCTCGAGCCAACCACAGCAGCCAACCTCCCAGCCAAGCTTCACCGCGTCCTCTCATATGCCTCACTCTGATGGTGGCAGAGCCCAAGTCTGTCCACAAGAGGAAGTCCCATCTACTCAAATACCCAGACTATGCTCCGACTTCTAGCTCCCTCATCCTCCCAGTTCTGAAAAGTCCAGACTTTTCAGATAAAGGCAGGAAAAAGCAGAAGCTTTCCTTCTGACCCTCTCAGCACTGGAGCCAACTAACCCTAATGTCCAGCCAGCCCTTTGCTAGGGACGCAGGATGAGGTTAACCTGGCACCGGCCAGCAGTGTGGGTTTGAGTCCCAACTCTGCCACTTAATAGCTGTGAGCAAGTCACTTAGCATCTCCGGGCCTCAGACACCTCCTTTATAAAACCAGGATGACATTACCCTTTCAAGAATGCTGAGAGGAAGATCAAAAGGCATAATTTATACAAAATATCTAGTATGTGTCTGGTACACAGAAAGCAATCTATAAATGTTAGCTGCTACTATTATTACCACTCACCCTAGAAATAATGGATCCAAGTGCCTAACGTGAGGCCAGCCTGGGGTATTCAGTGATTCACAACACACACCCAACCCCTACCTCCATGGAGCCCCCATCTAGTAGGGGAGACAGACAAACACACAATTACACATAAGTACAATGAAGGAAATAAGAAGGGGCCTCTGAGACAGGGTGGTGAGGACAGCTTCTCCAAGAAGGGAACATTCACCCTGAAATGGAAGCATAGGGGCAGAGGGGACAGTATTCCTGGTCATGAGGCAGGAATCGGCTCAGAGAGAGAGGGGAGCTGGAAGAAAGCCAGGGGCCTGAGTGCCTTGGGCAAGGGGAGGAGAGGAGCCTAGAGCAGGGCTGGAGGGTGGGCAGGAGCCAGATCCTGCAGGGAGAAAGGAATGTGGCTTTGCAGCCCATCCTCTGACCTGGCTCTTCCTGGAGGGATTTAAGAAGGAGAGTGATAGGGCTCCAATTTTCTTTTCAGGAGATTATTTTTATGACTCACACTCCTTGCTCTGGAGAACATTATAATCTATTTGGGTAAACTGGACCGACATGAATGAAATGATTTAGTGGACAAAGCAAGATAGGGTATTACCCAACTTGGACTGTAAATGCCAACCAAGTGGTCCCAAGATTGTGCTGGCACAGCTCAAAGGGCTTCACAGAGGAGGTGACAGGAACAGGGCCCTGAGGGTTGGGAAGATCTGAGCAGGTGGAGGCGTGGGGCCTGGGTAAGCATGCCAGGCAGGGAAACAGAAGGAGCCAGGAGAAAGGGAATATGATTCTCCCAACCCCAGGCGGGCAGCCACACTCAGCTCCATGGCTCCTCACACTCTGGAGGACACAGAGATGGCCTCAGGATCACTGTCCTAGTTTATCCTTGTTACCTCTCCCCAGGATCCAGTGGAGGAATAAGTCACCACAGAGTCCCAGAACCTCTAATCCCTGTCCCTGCCGTGGTGCAATCCCCTCTGAGGGGGATAAAGGACACAGGGAGGGGACAGTCCTGGGAAGGCAAAGGGATCAGGATTTCTCAGAAGCTGCTGGGGAAGCACTCAACTGCCACCTACGCAAAGACAAGACACAACTGCCCTGCTTCCTCCTAACGTCCCACTCTGTCTACAAAAGGGGAAGAGATGGGCGCTCACCAGTGGTGGGTCACATGCACGGGGCCTGCACTCAGGCGTCACACAGTTCTCAGGACAAGGTTGGGGACCTTTGGTCTCAGCCCTGATTTCACTTGGGGGGAGGGGAAAGTGCAGGGTGCGTGCCCTTGGCTGGCCGGAGACCGGAGACTGTGGAAGCCTGCTACTTTTATCTGGTGAAGCCCCAAATAAAGGCCTCGCGTTGAGGGACAGAAAGCCAAAAGGCAAAGGCAGCCCAATACTGAGCTTTGAAATCCAGCACCGCTCTTCTGCCAAAGAGCCAGCACACTGGTCCCCCCTTCCCTCCTCCCAGAATCCTGCGGCAGAGGGCAAGGGCGCGAGTCTCCATTTTATCAGGGAGAAACTATTCTTAGAGGATCCCTGAGTGACCTCAGGGCCAACCCTGGCTCTCGATTTCCCATGCAGCGCTTCTCAGGGAAACGGGCCAGGCGGGTTGAACTCGCAGTGGGACTTCACACAGCCATTTGCCTGCTCTGTCCTCCAGCAACCTGCCTTTCGAAACAGGGGAAAGAAACCTGCCCACTTCCTCCACCTCCTATCCCAGATGGCCTGGAGGCTGCTAACCTATGGCCTCAGTTACTCCTTCTCCGGGAACCCAGGAAAGAAGGCATCCCTAACCTACTTGACTGATAAGCAACCTGAGAACTCCACAGCAAACGGCCAGAATGAGAGTCTAAGAGAAGAGGGCCAGTGCTGGTCCAGTGACGGGAGGTGCTGCAGGCCAGATGCAGTATCCAAACTCATTTCCCACAGTCGGGGAGATGCAGAATATATCCATCTGGTTTGTCTCCCTTCTTCCACCCCCCACCTCGGCTCAGGCTCCCAGACCCACTTCACTTGTAATCTGAACCCATGAGGAACCTGGAAGGTTCCAGAAGATTATCAAATCTTGCTGCAGCCAGCAACCCAGGGGACAGGAACAGAGGCTCCTGTGTGGTGTCCCTGTCTGTGCCCGTGTGTGTACACAGTCTTGGGTACACACGCCCAGCCGTTTGCATATCAGGAAGTGTTAAGCTGAGGACAGTCAAACACGCAGAGCTGTGGGAATGGGGGTGGGGTGATGAGCAGGAGATATGGGAGTGGGAGGAGGAGGGAGCAGAGGAGAGATTTTCTTCTCTGAGCCCCTTTATCAGATCACCCCAAAGAGCAAGGGGCTTAGCTCTGCGGTAGCTGGGATGGGAGGGCCCCCACCTCAAGGAGGGGACAGGGATGGCTTGATTCCTGATCTTGAAGCTGTGGCTGTGGAGGGTCCTGCCCCCTCTTCCTGGGGCCCTCCCAGGCCTCCCAGCTAGTCCCCCCACCCCATCTCGCTCTTGCCTCTGTTCAGGAAAGAACCAATCAGGGGCCCAGGATGAACAAGCTGCAGGGAGAGGAGAGACTGGCCCTGGGTCACCTCAGGGCTGGGGACCCCAGCCTCACAGTTTTTGCCAGGCAAGGAAGGAGTGTCTTGGCTCCTAAATCTGTTTTCTTTACCCGGACAAACGGAAACTCAAATTAGGCCCAATGACAGGTGAGAATGCAAGTTGGAATCTAAGAGTGGCATGCTTCTGACGAGGACACGCGCCTCCCCTTCCTGCAGGGAAAGGGTGTGTCGACAGAAACAAACAGGCCCTAACCTGCATGCTCTCCCGGCATGGAGAGAACAATTCTATCAGCTGGCACCGAGGCTCTGTTCTAAGAGCATCACACACAAACTCACTTAGTCCTCACAACTGCCCACGAAGACAGCACTAATAGCAGCACACCTGGTTTTCAGACAGAGAAATGAGGCACAAAGGGTCACTAATCTGCTGAAGGTCTAGAGCTGGTGAGCAGTCAAGTGGAGATTCAAAGCCTGGTTCCTTTGTTTGAACTCCTTTCAACTATGCCTCTTTCTAGTAATGACGCCCCCTTCTTTTGGTACACCAATTCATACTTTATACGGTGTATGTCACACACATCTGGTGAGTCATCCGGCTGCCCTTCCTTCAGCTAATATTTGAATGCCTAAGTACCTGGCGTTGTACTAGTCCCCAAAAAGGATCACCTGATCTTCTCAACCCCATGAAGAAGAGAGGGAAAGCGATCGTATTATTCTCTTCAGAGGAGGAAACTGAGCTCAAGGAGGTTATGCATGGCTTGCCCAAAGCCAGTGGTTTTCAAACCCACAACGCATGTAAGAAATAATATGGCCCAGGACATACATATGTATATATACACAGAACAAACCAAAAGTTTCATGAAATAGTCCTGATTCTTACTATGTGTGATGCATGCTGATATTTTCTTTCTCATTTGTTTTAAAATGCTGGTTTAACCCACTACGCTGTTTTCACAGCCCACTAATGGGTTGAGATGCACAGTTTGAAAAACAGGGCAATACATCTATTACTAATGGCAGAGTCAACTCTTGCCTTTGTTCTGTCCCCAGACCAGAGTCCTTATCTACCTGCCACACTGTCCCTCACTTGAAAAACATTCCCATGTCTACAATAAACTCCTGGTGAGATCTACCACAAACTCAGCCCCGTGTGTTGCAAAGTATCTGCATGTTTCCATAGTCATTCCTTGGGTAATAAATGCCAAGTGCCCTGGGACACTGGGTGACAACATCTCACATCACAGCAAGTACATAAATGTATATCTTACAATTCTTATGAGTTTCTACTGATCACATCTGCATTTCCTATTCCTCCTTTTTCTGAAATCATCTTATGTCTCTGACTGCAAACACCCAGGGGAAAGAACTTTACATGCCACAATCACTCTGCATCATATCCAGACACATCTAATAAGCACTTTCTTCAAAGGCAAAAACATCTTACATCTGTGTAGTACTTTCACCGTTTGAAAACAGTTTAAAATTACCCCCTCAGTCAGAGTCTCACAACAATGCCTCCCTCTCAGAGCGGAAACTGAGGCATCTTCACAGAGGGCTGGGGTTGGTCTAATGCCTCGGAGATATGGCGCTTCTCAAAATGACACAGGCAGCCCTCCACCTCACATTTCCTGCCACAGGGCCTCACGATGGCATGAATGGTTCACTAGGCCAGGTAGGAGGAAGGACTGGGACCAGGAATGACAAAGGTCTCAATTTGATTGACTGGCAGAGATTGCTCACAGTGTGGAGGTGGGGCTAGGCCTCCATCTGGACAGAGTACTGTGATCGATTAGTAATGCCTGTGCCACCGCGGCCATAGACCACGGGGGTGTTCGCTATCCCAAACCTGGTTGTGTTTCTTCTCTTGACTTTCCCAGAGCACGTAACGGAGGGTCAGGGCTGAGGGGGACAGCTCCTTTCTGGCAATGACCCTGGCTGCCCAGTGCCAAGCTGTAAGCAGAGCAGTACCACAGATGGCCTCACGGGGAAGGACTGGTCCAGGTCCCTGTTCCTCTCCAACTCCGAAAGCAGTTTCAGAACACGACACTGTCCCACATGGGGACCACAAGACCCCAGAGCATAGACTCACCAGCAACAGGGCTTCCAGCTGGTTAATGTAGATCTCTTCGCTGGCCAGGAACCCCGAGAGAACCAGCTTCCTCATCTCCAGGCCCTTCCCTGCATCCACCTGTACGAAAGCAAACCAAAAGCCAATGGCTCGTGAGAAAGGAGGCCAAAGTCCTCAGTGGCCTGTTTTCTTGCCTTTTTTCTCTTCTTTATGTAACACTTTCGTAGGGGATAAAAGCCAAATAGACTTATTAAAGGAAATCTGGAAAATACAGAAATATAAAAGGAAAAACAATCAGCCATATCCTACTGCTAACAGCTTGCTTTGTTTCTTTCCCATCGTTTTTTCCATGTTTTCTTATTTGATATCCAACCATCCATCCATCTACTCACCCTTATAACAGTGAGCGAGATAACAAAGGACCTGGCCCCACGTGCGGGGGGCAGTTTAGTGGAGGATACAGACAGCCAAAGAAGAGAAATTAGAGTCATGACTTGGGCAGGGCCTGGTCACATGGAGGCACAGCAGGGAGGCAAGAAGGTCAGAGTCAGAGGACAGGCGATGTGACCCCAGAAGCAAGGTGGGGATGGACTGGAAGATGCCACACTGCTAGCTTTGGAGACAGAGGATGGGCCATGAGCCAAGGAATATAAGGGGCCTCTCACAGCTGGAAAAGGCATGGAAACGGATTCTCTTCCCTACAGCTTCCAGAAGGAGTGCAGCCTTGTTGACTCCTTCAGACGTGTGTGTAAGAGAATGAATCTGGGTTGTTTTAAGCCACTGAATGTGTGGTAATTTGTTTCAGCATCATTAGGAAACCAGTATGGATGCCAAGCTTCAGGGAAGGACAATAGTTACTGACTGAGGGCTTCACAAGTACCAGGCACTGTTCTAAGCGCTTTCCATGGATTAACTCACTGGAATCCCACAGTCTGGAAGGTGTTACCATTATCCCCCCGAGGCAGAAAGTGGAAACTGCCAGCTGCCTGGGGCTGTCCGCATTGCAGGCAGGCATCTCCCTCTGAGGAATGAGATCAGGGCCTGGAGCAGGGCCTGCAGGCCCGGCCCCAAGAGGTTGAGGGTCTGACGTCAGAACCGAGGCTTCCTCCCGGCGTGTCACACAAACGGTGCTGCATCCCAAGCCAGGCAAATGAGAAGTCGCCGTCCACGCTGGGGGCCAGCGCTCCCCTACCATGCCCCACTCTCCTCCTGTTCCCTGCCAACCAGGGATTTGCCTGAGGGCCTGGCAAACATCCTCTAAAGGAAGTCACCTGGGGCACACTGTGAGCTTAACAGTAGAGCTGGTTGGACTACGACCGTGGTGAAGACCTGGTGATTCGCAGCCCCTGCCAAGCCTTCATCCAGCCTGACATGAGCACAGACCCCTGTGACAGCCCATTTCAGCAAGACCCTGTCCTAAGGGTCTCCCACCTCAAAGTCCAATCTTTTTTTTTTTTTTGAGGAAGATTAGCCCTGAGTTAACATCTGTAGCCAATCCTCCTTGTTTTTTTGCTGAGGAAGACTGGCCCTGAGCTAACATCCATGCCCATCTTCCTCTACTTTATATGTGGGACGCCTGCCACAGCATGGCTTGACAAGGAGTGTCATGTCCGCACCTGGGATCCGAACCAGTGAACCCCGGGCCGCCAAAGCAGAACATGGGAACTTAATGGCTACACCGCTGGGCTGGTTCATGAGTCCAATCTGGAAAGAGCATCCCCAAGATACCCACTCTGAGCCACATTCACTTAAAGTTTTGGCTGGCATGGGGGTGGAGGTGACAGAGAGCTTGGGGATGTGAAATCAAATTGTGTGCATTTTACCGACAGGAGGCCTGTTGCTCAGTTACCACCAAAAACCTCTTTCATCTTTTCTTTGCTTTCCCCAGACCTCACATGTTCCTGGTTTAGAATTATCTGAAATTCACAACTCTTTCTTCAACCGTGGGAGGCTATTCTTCTCTCAGAAAACACCAGGCTGGACATTCATTCATTCATTCCCCACTATGTGCCAGACACTGGGAATACACTGAGGGAGACAGTCTCTGCCCCCAAAGAGCCCTCCAGAGGTGGTACTCACACGCCCAGCATCTCCAAGGTGAGTTCTCTGAAGAGTTCAAGGCCCCCACAGTCCACGCCATGCTGCTTGCCAGTCCCCCGGCACAGGGAAGCTGCCTTCTGAGTGACACTGTCCCCACTTCCTTCCCGAGAGGAGCTTACGAAATGCAGCCACGGTGGGCTCGTTCATCCCCAGCATTTTACACAGTCTGCTAGGCTGAAAGTCTGTCAGCTCCAGGCCCCCAAATCCCACAGGTCAAGTGACTCCGGCAGGGACAGTATCTATAAGGAAGGCTTAGCCAGGCCCGGCCCGGTCTTCTACAGAGCTTAGAGGTTAAGTAGTACCTCCAAAGGTTTGGTTCTAGGCCAGGCCAAGACACAGTCTGTCCAGGAGCTTGACCTCCTCTCAGAAAACAGTGAGGACTGAACAGACAGGGCGGCCTGCAATCCAGAGCCTTAGGCCACAGGGCTCCACGGATAGCAGAATTCAGCCCCTGGGTCACACCAGTTTGCAAGGAGCACCCTGTGGGATCTGCTCAGAGTAGATCCCCTGGGGAGAGGGCTGTGCCCACACCAAGCATCAGCCTCAAGAGAGCTGGCCCCTCTCTGAGCTGAGACAATAAGGGACATCCAGCCCATTCACTCATCTCCTTAGCGCCAGGCATGGGGGAGGTCTCTTTCAGCTATTTCCTGAGCAGAATTTACAGCAGCGAGGACACTGGGGCAACGCTGAGCAATGAAGCTGAAGCTCCAGCTGCCCCCTTCTCCTGAAGGGTGGACCCCCACTTCCAAGCTCCCTGCTGAACGCAGCTTCAGGCAGGTCCAGCAGTGTTTCCAAACTTCAGCGGTTCCCATGTTATCTTTGCAGTTCTCTCAAACTCACACACCACGGCACTATTATTTACTTAACATTGTTCTTGACAACGGACTTCTTAAAAGCACAGGCTTATCCCAAGCATTACATCTGAAATCGCGAGATGTGCAAGTCATATTTTTCCAGCATACATTAAAACATATACCTAACTGTTAAAGTGCAAAATATATACCAGGTGCCACCTAAAATCACCTCTCAAATTATCTCAGATGTGACCCGCACTTTGGGAAACACCCAAGTGGGTGACACGGGCATGGCCATTACTGCCCATGGAGGGAGAAGAGACCTGGGCAGATGAAACAGAAACATAGGCATTTCAGGCGATCCGTTAAAAATTGGCACAGATTAACACCTGAAGGGTTAATCTGCATTACAAAAGGATTTTATTCCTGACAAATGAGTTCCTTTAAATAGCAGCTTTTATGTAGCAAGGCCTCTATCAGTCCTGTGTACCTTTAAATAGGAGTTCTGGAAAGAATATAACACTTTACAGATGGGAGGTGATGGTGCTATCAGTATCCACGTTATTATTAGTTTCTAGATCATTAACTCCTCAAAGGGAAGTCTGGGTTGAAAGACACAGCAAGCTCTAGCCCCAGCTCTGGAGAAAACCACTGCCATCTTCACATCTGTCCCCCAGGAAGATGCAGCATCTCAGAAATTACACTGAAAACAGGACTGACTTATAGGACTGGCATTTGGACACCTGCTGAGGAAGACAACTGCTGTTTAAGGTAAGCACTCCTGAAGTCAAGTAATAGCAGAGAGAGAACTGTCTTGGATTCCTACCAGCTGCCGAGAAGAGCCTACTGTGCAAGAGTGTGCCAAGACCGTCCGAGGCCCAGGACAGGAGCATACCCTCCAGAGATGCCCCTTGACCACGTGCATGCACACACCTGCACCCAGTCCAGTCCTGACTCAGCTAGAGGTAGTCTCTCCTCCTCTGAATTTAGCACCCTTTTTATCAGAATCCTTCTCACAGCCCTGACTGCTTTCTCATCATACTCCTATTATCTGTGCACTTTCCCTCTCGCCCTGAACTGTGTCTCCTCCCCAGTGCCAGGCAGAATGCTTGGAATAGAACACAACCTGACGGTGTTTGTTGAATAAGTCAGTGAGCTTTACTTCCCAGCTCTCTGTAGCCACCCTGCTTGTCTTCTCCCCCTATAGATGGCCAAGCCTGGTAGAGGAAGAGGGCATCCCAGAGGTGTTCAGGATGAGACAGGAATACCCCAACACTCAGGAAAGGCCCCCGTCCCCCATGCTAGAGACACATCTGGGAACACCGAGGCAGCAAGGTGGAGGTGAAGACTGATGTAGGCGCTCACAGGGGTCTGGGGGAAGGCGTGTTTTTAGGTGTGATCTGAGCCCAGGCTCCCTTGGCATTCATGTGCCCCCTCCTTAGAATACCTCTGAGATGGAACAAGACTGGGGACATGGTACACCCTTTACAGGCCCCATCGAGCCTCACTCTTTCCAGACACAAATCCACTGGGCACCAGCCACGTACATGTACCATGCACCATGGCCCTTGCCCTCGGGGAGAACAGGACAGACTCAAGGCAGCAGACGTCTAGATTTCCGAGCAGAAGAAAGATGGGCTAAGACCAAGGTATAAGCCAGAGCCCAGAGTGAGGGTGGACCCACAAGGCAGCATATGAGTGGGACCCCATCTGAGCTGGGGAGGGTTTCTCACAGAAGGTCCACATACCTCCCATCCCACATGCTAGAAAGCCCACAGCTGGTGCTCTTGGTTCACAACCAGACTTTTTCCCATCCTCTTCCTGGTGGGGAGGCTGGTCAGGCCATAAGTGCAGAGGCCTTCGTGGGCCCAGTGAGAGACATGACACCCCCAGTGCTCAAGCTAGCACCAGATGAGAGAGCCAGCGTTGGGACACTAGCCACTGCTAGCCTCCCATTACAGCTCCTCTCTTCTCCACACTCAGGCCTGCAGCTACTGCTCCACCCAGACTCCACACACTAGCCACCTACCGTGGGTCTGCAGTCTATTTTTACCTCCTTTAAAATCTCTTCCTCAGACCCACACTGTAACGTGGGCGGGGCGGGGCTGTGATCCCTATCTTACCGGAGAGACAAACAGGCCCAGAGACGCTCAGTGACAGCCTCCTGCCCACAGCAATGCTCTGCGCACCACGCCCTCTGGGGTGCAGGGTTCTCTGGGCGGACAGCCCGGGGCCCACAGATGGGCGCTGTCTGTTAGGAAGCCCGGCTTGCAGTCTGCAAACTCCCTGCCATACCTTCTCACTGGCCCTCCCTTCTAGCCACAGAACAGAGATGAGGTGAGCAAAAGGCTGAGGGTAGAGCTCTGAGAGGAGGGCCTGGCGAGGAAAGGAAAAACAGTGTGGTGTGCCCTGCCTCAGGCGGCACTGGTGTGGTTTCAAGGGGGAGCACTGCCCCGGGGGAAGAGGTGAACAGAAGGGAAGGGGATCCACGCAACCACTCCCCTCCTGCTCTGCTTTCTCAGCAACTCCTAGGACAGGACAGGCTCTGACAATGACAATGCCCACAGCCCCAGAGTGGGTGGGCTGGGGCCGGCCGGATGCTTCCTGCCTACACCCACCTTGGAAAAGTGTCTACCCACCTGGCTCCTGCCTCAAGGCCAGCTGTTACCTCCCCCACTTCAGCTGATCCAATTCTTTTCCTTCAAGGAAGCTCAGTGACCTCTGGCTCTCCAGCTCTCCAAATGCTCTCTGTCTTGCCCTAGATTGCCCAGATTCACCAAGTCTCTTTGCTCGGAGGAGAGTGGCCCCCTTGGCCTGAACTTCATAAGTGCACTTATCTTACGGTTGCCATGGAAACAATGGATTATGGCCTCCTGGTTTCAAGTCAGACAGCTCCTCTGGGGCAGCAGGCTCACACCACTGACTGCCCACCAGGTGACTCATGTCACTGCCAGAGAAAGCCCCCAGCACAGCTGGCCTGGGGAAAGCCAGCAGCCACTCCCCCTGAGGACAACTGGTCCAGGGGGAGGCGGCGGGCACTGCACCTCTCCCCCAGGAGCAGCTGCCGGAGGGCAGAGCCCCTCGCATCCGCTCGCAGGCATGTGCCAGCCCCTCTCAGACTGAGCGAGGTGCTTCCCCTCAGCCATGAGGTTGGTGCAGCAATCAGCCATTTCTGCCCGCACACAGCTTCAGCAGTCGAGAGCTGCTAGCCCTGCCCCCTCCCCCGACAAGCATCCAGGGCGTGTCACATTCCCACCTTCACAGCCACCAAGAAGGGGGACCCTGAGCCGGGGCTGGTCGGGGTTCCCAGCTCGCACTCCTCCAGGAGAAACACATCTTCATCCTCCAGAACCTTGTCCAAAAAGCCTATTGCCTCCTCTTCCTCTTCCATGGCAGCCGGAGCCGCGGAGGGCAAACAGGAAGCAAGGTCCACGCAGCAGCGGCGGCGGCGGCGGCGGCGGCGGCGGCGGCAGCGGCAGCGGCAGCCGTTGCCGCCGTCCGCCCGGGAGGGAGGCCGGCAGGCAGGCGGGGAGAGGAAGAGCGTGCAGGGCAGGCCTAAACCAGCATGCTGGCCTCCCCGGAGTCAGTCCTGGCACCTGGCCACGGGCTCCCGATGAAAGGCTCCATTATGAACCTTGTCCTGCCGCCGCTTCCCAGCCCTTGAGCGCCGGGGCTGCGGGCCCGCCTCGCGAGCGTCCCCGCCCCGAGAAAGGGGAAGCGGGTCCTCCCGGGCAGCCCCGCCGGCTCAGCCGCCTCTCGGCTGGGAGCTCCGCCGCCGCCGCCGCCGCCGCCGCGATCTCAGGGCTGTCCCCGGCGAGGAGGCGCCGGCCGAGCAGAAGGAGGCGCCCCTGCGCGGCCGCCGCGGCCCTTCCCGGCGTGCGCGGGCCGGCGGGTGCAGGAGGGGCCCGCGCTCCCCGCCGCCGGCCACGGATCCCGCCCTTTCTGGACTCTGAGGTTCGCGTTTGCTATTAATACACAGGAAATGCACGACTTGACTTGTGAGGTGGGGCCGTTCCCTCTCCGCGGTCACCGGGCCGGGCGGCTGGCGCAGGCTGCCCGAGAGCGGAGGAGGGGCGAGGAGGCCGCAGCCGGGCCGGGCGCAGGGGGAGGTCCGCTTCCCAGAGACAGGCTTTATTTACAGCCCCTCGCCGGGACGCGGGCGGGCAGGGGGAGGAGCGAGGAGCAGCTGCCCGCACAGCCTCGCAGAGGACCCGGGTCTACCTCACTGTCACCTTGCGTCTCCGTTTCATCTTTGCATCAGTCTCGGACACCTTGGCAGAGGGGAGGCCAAGGCCTAGTGAGAAACCATAGTTTCCATCCCCACCATGGGTGAGAAACCAAGGCTTTGTGCACAGGAGGCCTGACGTGCCTCGCCACGACAGAAGCACAAGTGACAGCCAGCGTCTGCAGGGGGGCCACCTCGGACGGCCGGAGGTGCCCCACCTCCTACTCACAGATGCTGCTGGGTTAGCAATACCACCTCCTTGGGGCTCTTTTCCCTCAAGAGGGGCCTGGCCCCGTAGAGCCAGCCCCACAGGGGAGGGTACACATAACCCCGGACAGGGACCATCACCAGCCCTGCCTACCCCAGTCTGCTTCCCTGGGCTTCTTCAATGGTTACAGAAACTAAATCCATCCAGAGGGTGAAGCCACATTCTGGGGCCCTAGCCCCCTGCAGAGATGTACATCCCCCTACTCTCCTGGGGGAGGAGTTTAGGGGAAGCACCCCAAAACAGCTCTTTAACCACACAACACCTGGGGCAAAGGTTGCAGATGCCAGCACCCATGAGGGTGCAGGTGAGATCAATCAGTGAAGGGAGCCAGGTAGGAACTGGGTGAACTGAGAAACCGCCACTCGGCCCTAGCTGATGGCTGCCAGAGGCAATGCAGGCTCAAGGTTGCCCCATCTCGGATTGTTCCAGAGGAGCTGGAAATCTAGATTCTTAAGTGACATCTTTCAATTTTAAAATGATGGCAGGTAAATTACATTAAAAAAATGGTGCAATCTAAATGAAACACATCTGTGCCCTGAGTCAAGCCCACAGACAAGGGTGCTGCCTTCTTGCAGCTGGTTGTTTCTCTGAGGGAAGGTTGGGAGTGGTGTAGGGGACGGGACGGAGGAGTTCCCTGAATATCCCCTTTGTCTCATTTCCTCATTGGACCTGGCATCTTAGAACCAAATTCGGCTTTGCACACTACCAACCCACCGCTTATCTCTGTAACCCTGGAGGATAGGAGCCACCAACCAGGTGGATCAAGTGAAAACTCAGGATTCTGGGTGGTGAGCCCTGAAGCTCCAGC
Organism: Equus asinus; assembly: GCF_041296235.1. NCBI lineage: Eukaryota > Metazoa > Chordata > Mammalia > Perissodactyla > Equidae > Equus > Equus asinus. Next base: position 18,013,999 of record NC_091802.1, read on the forward strand.
CCCACTCAAGCCAAGTCCCTAATCTCCCACCAGCCCCCCCACCAACCATGTCTCCAGCCAGGGATTCCCTCGAAATTTTCTGATGTTTCTAACGCACAATTCTGAACTCCCAGTCACAGTTGCCAGGACCAGCCAGTATGGCTCAATGCAGTGTCTGAGCTGTCCATCTCATGTGTCTACCACCGGCCTCCTTGTGCACATGTCACATCCCCTGTCAGGTGACAAGTGTATGGCCACAGGGGCAAGAGTCAAACTCATTGGAACTCATTTGGAAATGAATTCCAAAGGAGGGTCAACTGTGCCCCACCCTGGGCCCACCTGGTGTCATCGCCTCTCCCTTCCTCTGGCACCTCAGCTGAGAACAGGGCCCCTGGCTGAGCCTCTAAGTAGGGCAGAGGGTTGAGGAGGAAAGCAGAGGGAACAGGAAAATGGACATGATTTCTTATCCCAACTCCCCAAAAAAGTCTCTGGAAGCTCTGGGTTCTAGATGGGGCTCCTGCCATTCTAATAGGGCAGAGAACATGTCCTCACTGGTGACAGGCTCTTCCCTGTCGCCAAAGCTGAAATGCAGACCAAGGCATTTGGGGTGGGCTCTCTGAGGCCTCAGGGCTGATGGGGTTCCACAGTGGCACCCCCCACCCCACCCCGGCCTCTCCCTCAGTCCCTGGTTTTCCCCTGTCCCCGCCCTGGCTGGGTTATAAATAGCTGGCGTACATCTGAAGGGCCCTTCAGCCACAATTCCTCATTTGGTTTGGGCAGGCGACGCTGTTCCCAGGGCTTGGGAACAACCAGGCCTGGCATTCTGCGGCACAAGTGTGCCAGCCCAGGGCTCGGTGCCACCATTTCTGTCTCCTGCCCCACAGGCTCCAGGTGCATGGCATGGGCCGCCCCTACCGGTCAGACAAGCAGGTGGCGTGGGAGAAGGGCCTTAAAGCCCAAGGGCCCCTCCTGTCTCCCTTCACCCTCCCAAGGGAGATTGAGGTACCCTTAGAAGTCTCCTAGAGTATCACCATCACCATTGCCTACGCCCCTACCCGGCATGGCAGGAACGACACCTACTTCTTCCCCAATCCCCGAAACCTCTCAGAAGCTGCTCTCCAAACATCCAAGGCATCTCTACTCCACACCACCCTGGTTGGCTGGAAATTCCAGTGAGTAACTAGAATGCCCTCCCATCTCCGTGGGGCACACAGACTCCGCTCAGAGGAGGCCCTCAGTCTCCCCTGGAGGGGAAGTGACTCACAAGTCCCAACTGTGCTCCCTCCCTTTCCCCTACAAATGCCCCAGCCAGCCCTGGACCTGAGCTTCCTCCCTGCGTCCTCCACACTCCCCTCCACACTCCGCCTGCTTCAGCCTGGCTCCTGAGCCTCCTCCCCAAAGGCCCCTACATTGCCTTATTCCAAAGTCAGAGACTTCCCTCTCTATTCCTTGGCCCCTGTGGTCTGGACGTTCTCAAATCGCTCAGCTTCCGTGACCCTGCTGCTGCTTCTGACCACTCTGGTTTAGGCTGGCCCTTCTCTCCCCTGCCTCCTATAAATGTGGAGTCACCCATTCAGGACCCAGGCCTCAGCCCTCTGCTTTCTACCCAGGGAGAACACATGCCTTCTCACTTCTAGGCCAATGGCAGCCCATCGCCATGTGCAGCTCCAGCTTCTTACTCAACTCCAAACATGCCCTCTGTGCTGTCAGCTGGATCACCCATCAACAGCCCCTCCACTCCACATATCCAGACCAAATGACCCTGCCCGTCCCTAACCCAGCTTCCCCTTCTGGCTTCTCCACTTCTGTTGGTGGGGCTGCCATCTTGTGACTCTTCCTTCCCTCAGACCCTACATCCCTTTTACCAAATCCTTCTGGTTCTTCCTTCTCTTCCTTTTCCAAAGCCACCACCCCAACCCAAGTTTGCAGTAGCTCACACCTACACAACCACAAAAATATTCCATTTTGACTCCTGATCTTGCCTGTCCGTCAATCTGTTCATTCGTTCGTTCATTCATACACAGAGAAGGTCTGGCATTAGAGACACACAAGTCTGGGAGACAGGGCTCTTGCTGCTAGAGTGCTCTCAACCTACAGGGGGTGAAGGACATATGCACAAATGAGGCAGTGTTCTCACTGAGCAACACAGCGGGAACACGGGACAAAGGCACTCACCCTGCCTGGGAGGAAAACTCCCCAGGAGAATGGTTTCTGAGCAGCATCCTGAAAGGGGGAAGTGTTTCCAGGCAAAAGAGAGGAAGGCTGGAAAGGAAAATGTTTTCTAAGGAACCCCAGGAACCAGAGCTGGAGGACAGAAGAGAAAAGGGGCAGGCGGTGAACTTGGAGAAGCAGGCAGGAACCACAGCGGAGACGGTGAGGGGCCCGGACTCCTCCATGGGCCAGGAGCACAGGCTAAGATTTCTGACACTCGCCAGGCCCACACTCTCAAAGCCACCGATAGTTTACTCTCCGCAAACCCAATGGCCTTCCCTCACATTCGTTCTCCATCCTTTCAGTCCCTTACCTGCTCAATCGACAAGTATTTATTAACTGCCGACTGTGTACCAGGCACTGTGCCAGCATTCAGAATGTAGCCACAAACCGGATACCACGTCTCCCTCCGTGGAGTTGACCATTGTGGGCCATTGTGAGCCACGGCAGTGCCAGGGGAGGGGTCAGTCTCAGAACTATGGGGCTGAGGTACAACTTTTCCAGAAAGGATAACATGGAAATAGCTATTGTGATTTTAAATGTTCACACCCTCTGACTCAGCAACTCCCCTTTAAAGGTTTTTTGTGCAAAAACATTTCTACAAGGGCACAGGGATCTATGTACGGAAGATGTTCACTACAATGATGTTTATACCAGTGAAAGACTGGAAACAGCCCAGACGTCTATCAGAAGGGGACCGGTTAAGTGACCTGTGGTACATCCATAAAATGAAATACTGCATACAGTCATGAGGAAGAATGATGCACACCTTTAATTACTGATGTGCAAGACGTCCAAGATGTATTAAGTAGAATAACAAGAGAAAACTGCATAACAGTACCAATAGTATGATCTCACTTAAAAAAAAAATATATATATATATATGTATAATATCTCACACGGAAAAATAAGAAGAAACATACAACCAACTCAACAGAAGTTCTCTCTGTAGGGTGGGACTTAAGGAGACTTTCACTTTCTATATTATATACTTCTATAAAATTAGAACTTTTGGTGATGTAATCAGGGAAAAGAAAGAAGTTAAAAAAAGAAGTGTGGTAAGTGCTACGATTAGGAAAGTAGAATGAGCTCTGGGGGCACAAGACCAGGTGCATCTGATGCAGCAAAGGGGGAGTAACTGTGGGCTCTCTGGAGGAGGTGACATTAAAACTCACATCTAAAAATGAACAGGGGTTAGCCAGGCCCGTGGGGGCGGGGGGTGGGGATGGGACAGACGGGACTGCGTGAGGCATAATGAGATAAGTGCAGCCTGGGTGGTGAGTGTCCATTTCTTCCTTCCTTCAACCAATATTTACTGAGCATCTGCTATGTGCCAGGCACAGTACTAGGCACTAGAGTTTGCCATGAGCAGGTGTTTTGTGACAAAACTGGCAAAGCTCTATGGTGGCGGTCACATTCTAATTGGGAGCTTGGTAATGAGGGTGCAGAGGTAGGCAGGGGTCAAGTGGTCAGGTCAGGCGGGGCCATGACAGCATTGCTGAGGGTTCAATTTTACCATCAGGACAAAGGGAAGGCATTGAAGGGTTTTAAGCAGGGAGTGACATGGCCATTCTTGAATGCATCCCTCCCGCTGACATCAGATTACTCTTCTAAGACATTGCTCACTCTGTGCCCAGCAGGAAGCCACCAAGTCAGCCCAAACAAGGGCAGTGGGGCCCTTGCTGATGACTCAACAACTTCTGCTGCTTGCTGACCCCCGAAAGGGCTGGGCACACTCTCACCTCCAGGCCTGGCCCTTAAAGCCCCTTCTCCCTCCTCTCAGCCTGTCCCTGGCCATCCCAACTTTTTTGGCAGAAGCTCAAGCCCCACCTCTAGCTGTTCTGGAGCTCGATAGACTCTGGGCCAAACAGAACTGACCCCAATGGACCAGTGCCAGGGGCAGGCAGAGTTGGCTGCAGCTGCAGATGGAATAGATTCATCATCTTCCTGATACCCTTGGCTCCTCCCTCTGCCTTCCCTTTGTTATAGCAGAAGTCACTCCAAAAATCGTATGTGGGGTCCAATTACACAAAGCAGTGTTGGGTATAAGCCAGTACGTGACACTGTTTATACAATAAAACAAATAAACAAAACCAAGCAAACTTCCCTGGATTCTGTATCTGAATCCTCACTCCGCCTCTTGCCAGTTGTGGGACCCTGGGCAAGTCATTCAAACTCCCTGGGCCTCAGTTTCCTCATCTACCAAATGGGGATAATGATAGCACCAAGTCTAGGGTGCTGTGAGGACTGGCACCCATAGGGCAGTGCCTGGCCTGTGTGAAGCCCTCAGTAGGCACCAGCTATTCTCTTCTTTGGCAGTGACGGTGGGGTGTGGGGAGTACAGAACGGGGAGCCTCAGCCCACTCCCACCTTCAACTCCCACCTCTTCCAATGAACCCAGTGCCGCAGCCACACTAGACCATTCTCCTTTTCTCAAACCTCCAGAGGTTTCCCACATTCCAGAACTTACACAGCCCCCTTTCTCTAGAATGTCCTTCCCGACCAGTGCCGGGAGAGAATACTACTTACTCTCTGAGGCTGCCTCCTACCGGATCCCCTCCCTGATTCCCCAACCTGGGGTCACATGACTCCCCCCTTGGGAAGCTGTACATCTCTCAAGGCTGTTGCACAGACGGCCTGAAATAGAGGGATTGTGCATGCACGTGTGTGTGTGTGTGTGTGTGTGTGTGTGGGTGGGTGTGTAAGGGCCTGAGGGGCAACCCCTGTGCATGCTAATCCCACACAGCACCCAAAACAAGATCTTGTAAAAAGTGGGTGCTCAGAAAACACTTAGTGAGTGGAAATGACCCCAGGGGTGCTTACAGTACAAGGCAAAGCGTCTCCCAAGAAGATAAATGAAGGGGTTCAGGTTGCATGGAGGGTTCCTAAGGTAATTGATCATGTGATGTGGGCTCCAGAGCTAAAGGGAACCCAAAAGTCTCATAGTTCTACCAAAAAAAGGGAATCTCCTCTCTACCTTCAGTCACCAGCCTCTGCTTGAATCCTTCCGAGGACAGGAAGCTCATTTCTTGTCCTACTGCTAGACAATTCTAACACTTGAAATATTCTTCTTTTTTTTTTTGAGGAAGATTAGCCCTGAGCTAACATCTGTGGCCAATCCTCCTCTTTTTGCTGAGGAAGACTGGCCCTGAGCTAACATCCATGCCCATCTTCCTCTACTTTATATGTGGGACGCCTTCCACAGCATGGCGTGCCAAGTGGTGCCATGTCCGCACCCGGGATCCGAACTGGTGAACCCCGGGCCACCGAAGTGGAACATGCGAACTTAACCACTGCATCACGAGGCCGGCCCCTGAAATATTCTTCTTAATATTTACTCAAACCTTGTCTCATGGTAACTCTATTCTCATCCAGACCTCCAGGGCAACATAAGGTAATTTTCTTTAATTTTAATTGGGTAATACTTTCTCAACCTTCAAATGCAAAGAGTATAAAGGGCACAGAGTAAGCAGTCCCCCTCCTACTCCTGCCCCAGCCACCCTCCCTAGCAGGCTGCCCTGTGAGGACCCAGTGACTGTTCCCCTCCCCTTAGCCCTGGGGTCCTGCATCACATAACTGGTTTCATAGGAACCATCCGCCTAACCCGAAGGCCCTGACTCATCCTCCCTGGGAGACCCCACCTTGCCCGGTAAGCCTCCCAGGGTCATTCCACTCACTGTCTTCTCTGAGCACCTACCTTTTCACCCTTAGTAGATGGCAAATGTCCCCAGAGAACCACTGTTCCAGACTGTCCTGCTTCCAATCTCCTTCTAGACCAGTGGTGTTCCACTGGGGCTGATTCTGTCCCCAGGAGACATCTGGCAACGTCTGGTGACATTTGTGGTCATCACAACTGGGGGTCGCTAACTGGCATCTAGCGGTTGGAGGCTGGGGATGCTGCTAAACACCTTGCAACACACAGGACAAGCTCCCACCACAGGGAACTGTCTGGCCGTTTCCCGAGCACACAGCCTGCTCTAGACATACTCCAGAACCAGAAACCAGGAGCCAAGGAGGGAGGCGGGGCGAGCATCTACCAGAGCCAGATACAGCAGGACAAGCACCATTCATCTCTATTTCCCAGCACGACCCTCCTTCCTCAGCTCATGAGCCCTGGCGGTGGGTCAGTGTCCAGCAAGGTGGGCTTAAGGGGACCACCCTCGAAGTGGGGACCAGGGAGGAAGAAGGGCAGATTACGGCCACGTGGGAAATAGCCCGAGGCAACTCTAACTTCTTTCCCAGCAACTGGGCTCCCCTCTCTGTGCCTCTCTCTTCCCAGAACCCTCCCCGGTGGCACCCTCTTTTGCCCAGCCGGAATGCCGCTGGGAGCTGGGCCACCTCTGCCAGGACTAGAGCAGGGACGGGAAGGTGCATGGGCAGCCAGAGCTGGGGCTCCTAGGGAACTGGGTTCACATCCGGGGAGAGATTCAAATTCAACAGTGACCTCGGGAGCGTGTCCTCCATGTGGTCCAGCCCTAGGCGTTTCTACAGGTGTTATGTCACTTGGTCCTCAAATACCCCTTCCAGATGGGAGGTATTTATCCTCATTTACAAGGAAAAACAAGCCCTAAGGCTCCTGTTCTGGAGAGGTAGCGGAGGGCAGCGGTGACGAGCACCCCACCACTTACCAGCTGTGGGGCCTCAGGTGGGCTCCGTAACCTCTTTGCACTTTTGTTTCCACATCTGTAAAGTGGGGCAATGATGGTGCCGACCTCCAAGGTTGTGGTGAGGACGAAATGAGTTAACATTTATAAAGTGCTATACCAGCACCCGGGGTTTAGGAGGCGCTATGAAAGTGTTTCTATTCTTCCTCTTGTTTCTGTCTCACAGGCAGGAGGGTGAGGGGTCTGTGTGGTCCTCCAGATGGAAGCAACCAGTCCCTGACCCTGTGGTGGACGGTGGACAAGAGCATCACCCCGGGAGAGAATGCGCCAGCACCCCCTAGTGGAGAAACCAGGCGACAATGACGGAAAACAGTTGTGGCTAAGAGCCAGCCTACGGGTGGGATGTGCTTTGCCCTCCCGTGCCCCAACAGAGCCCAGAGCCCAGAGGCCATCAGCCTCTGCCCACTGACGGCTCACCCCATGTGGCCAATACCTCAACGTGAGGACATTCTCAGGGGCTTTCACAGCACCTGCTTCGGGCGCAAGTTAACACATGTTGGTGTGATTATGCAGGTCGGTCTGCCTCCTTGACCCGCCCCCAAAGACTCCAGGGCCTCAAGGGTAGAGAAGGGGTGTGGTCGGCTCACCCTCATGTCCACAGGGCCTGAGACCTGCAGGAGATCAACAAACCTTCACTGAATAAGTGTTTGTTTGGAAGGAGCCTTATTGTCAGATGTGAAATACATTCATGAAGTACGACCCCAGCATGCTAGCGGGGAGAGGGAGATCCCAGGCAGGTTGTGAGAGCAACAGGGATGCTGCAGGTCAGCCAGGTGTGGTGAATCAGGGAAGACCAGATCTGAGCCAGGTGTGACGGGGTGGGGGCCAGAGAGGACAGGGAGGGCCAGCTGTGGAGGGGGCTGAGGGTCACAATCAGGGCACCATGTCTCCCTACTTCCTACTTACCTCCTTCTCAACTCAGACAAGCCAAGGAACCCCCCGAGCCTTAGTTTCTTCATCTACGAAATGGGGGGCTCCTCCAGGGGTGGGAGGTATCAGGCGGTAATGATACCTGTGGGCTCCTAGCATGGCACCTGGCACGCAGGAGCAGCCAGTTAATCTCCTCTTTGTAGTGGGGACCAAAGGTCCAGAAAGGGAGAAACAAGGAGCAAGCCTGCCGAGACAGGAGGTTAACACCTTGAGGAAAGTATGTCTCTGACTGCCCAGCAGCTGGAAACACGTGAGAGCACAAAGGCCATGGCAGCCGCTAACCCACCCAACCCAGGCCTCGAACACTGTCGGAGGGAGCAGACTAGGATGCACTCCCAGGTGCTCCCGGCTCTCCACGGGGCATCTCCATTCTCCTAGAAGCAACCTCCTTGTCTGCAACCTCAAATCCCAAACCCCAGGCCTTCAGAAGGGATCGAGGAAGGGAAGGGGGGGCAGCTTCATCCCCTGAGCCAGCATCTGCCCTCCCTCCCTCCCCCCTGGCCGCCCAGTGGTGCTTGGTTCAATTCCACAAACACCAAGTGACCACCCCTTGGTGCCTGGGAGCTGCTGACGGGGGCCATGGAGACGATCGGGGATCTGGGCTCCCGATCTTGCAGGGCAGACATGGCCACTAGTAACGGTGCACAATTCCCACACAGCCAAGGGCTCAGCGACGGCTGTCAAAGGTTCACAGGGACGTGGTGTCTGAGCAGACCTGGTGGTACTGCACAGGTCCCAGCATCAGAAAGACCTGAATTTAAATAAATCTCTGGCCCCACTGGCAGGTCTTGGGCAAAGTATGTCACCTCTCTGAGCTTCAGTTTCCCCAGTTGTAAAATGATGGTCACTGCACCTGCCCCATAGGCTTGTGGAGGGCCTTCAATGAGACAACCCATGGAAAAGGCTGTGATGAGGAGGAGGGGGAGGAAGATGAGAACAACATGGTGATCGTTTCAACTCTCTCCCATGCTTATCTGCGGATTTTCCTGCTGGCTGGAGTCTGAACCCCTGAATTCAGCCTTTTATTAGACACCCTTTGACCTGCCTCTGGGTACCACAGGAACTCACGATGAGTTTGACATTGAGCAGTCCCCACTAACATGTGCACAGACTTTACCATTTACAAAGTGCTCGGCCTAACGCCATCTCATGGAAGCCTCATGACAGCTGTGTGAGGTCAGGAGGGAGGAAATGCTCAGTATCTTCACTTTACAAATGAACAAACTGGAGCTCAGAGAGGGTGAGTGACATCCCTCATGTCACACAGCTAAAGTGGCAGCACTGAGACAACACCCAGATCTTCTCTCTGCTTTGTGGCTCCATTTTACTGCGCCTCTGAGAGGGGAGACAGAGAAGTCTGTTTCATATGGGGAACAAGTTTTCTATGAGACCAAGGTCCTGGCAGAGGAACGTGTGCTCCCACTTGTCAGCTAAGATTGAGAGTCCCTACACCTCCGTCCCAGGGTGAAACCAGGCACCCAGTTGAACTGAGCCCCCAGTGGTCCGTGGCCCTGGCCCCCCCAGGAGCTCTGCTCAGCCTGGGCAGGGGGAGAGTAAGGGGTCTGCAGGGCAGGCCTTCAGGTTTCGCCTTGATATCTCAGTGGGCTGCCTAGCTGGGGCACAGCTAAGACAAGAGCAGCAGGGCAAGGCTGTAGGGCATGCTGGGGAGCGAGGAGCATGTGTCATGCCAACCCCACAGATACCTGCTTCAGCCAGGCTACCACACCTGGCAGGACTGATCCAACGCCAGAAAGGAGGCTGCAGAAGCAGACTGAGTTGTTGTCCAGCAAATATTAGAGCGGGTCCTGGCAATGCTCCGGGCTCCCCATCCCTCTAAAAGCTGGCGAGAAGAGTCTTGTGGGCCCCCATCACCAAGGCCTGCGCACCCACAGTGAGCCAGGCCCAATGCTGCGGACCTCCCCTGAGCTATCCAGGTCCATCCCCTCAACAACCCTTCAGATAGTTAGCCCTATTTAGAGATGAGGAAACCGAGGCTCAGAGGGGTTATGAGACTCATCCAAAGTGTAACAGCTGGAGAATAGCCTATACTCCTCTATCCAAAGCTCATGTCCCTCCATTCTGCTGGGAGATTAAGACTGTGATGGTTAATTTTATGTGTCAGGGGCCGGCCCCATGGCCGAGTGGTTAAGTTCGCGCACTCTGCTTCAGCGGTCCAGAGTTTCGCAGGTTCAGATCCTGGGTACAGACACAGCACCACTCATCAGGCCATGCTGAGGCAGCGTCCCACATAGCACAACCAGAAGGACCTACAACTAGAATATACAACTATGTACCGGGGGGCTTTGGGGAGAAGAAGAAGAAGAAAAACAGAAGACTGGCAACAGATATTAGCTCAGGTGCCAATCTTTAAAAAAAAAAATTTTATGTGTTGGGGCCGGCCCTGTGGCCAAGTGGTTAAGTTCGCGCACTCCGCTTTGGCGGCCCAGGGTTTTGCCAGTTCGGATCCTGGGCACGGACATGGCACTGCTCATCGAGCCATGCTGAGGTGGCGTCCCACATGCCACAACTAGAAGGACCCACAACTAAAAATATACAACTGTGTACCGGGGGGCTTTGGGGAGAAAAAGGAAAAATAAAATCTTAATTAAAAAAACTTTATGCATCAACCTGACTGGGCCAGAGGTGCTCAGGCATTTGGCCAAATGTTATTCTGGGTGTGTCTGTGAGGGTGTTTCTGGATGAGATTAACACTTGAATCAGCTGATGGAGTAAAGCAGCTTGCTCTCCCCAATGTGGGTGGGCCTTGTCTAATCAATTGAAGACCCAAATAGAACAAAAAGGCTGAGTAAGAGGGAAACTCCTCCTGCCTGACTGTTGAACTGGAACATAAGTCTTTTCCAGCCTTCAGACTCAGACTGGAGCCACACCTCAGCTCTCCTGGGTGTCCAGCTTGCTGACTACAGATCTTGGGGACTTCTCAGCCTCCATAATCAAGTGAGCTAACTTGTTATAATAAATTTCTCTCTCTCTCTCTTTCTGCATCCTATTGGTTCTGTTTCTCTGGTGAACTCTGACTAACAAAAACTTAGGCTTCCAGGCACAAGTTGGCTGCACATTTGGGTGTGGAATGCCCCTGCTGTCAGAGGCCAGATATCCGAATATCTAGAACAATCATCTGATTTGGTCCAAAAGTCCCCTTGGTTCCCAAGGCCACAACAGGAAGCCTGGCAGGGAGGGGAACTGCCTGGCCAAGTGAACAGAGCCAAGTAGCAGAAACCTTGGTTTTTTCTTTTTTTTTTTTAAACTGAAACACCTCCAAGGCTCAGGAAGAGGTGTGTCGACTCTGTCCAGCACCCCAATGTAAACAGCAATACTTGTGGAGTCCACTAGATGGGGCCAGTGACACAACAGAAAGGGCAGAAATGCAACTCCAGCTGGGAAAGTGGGCAGACAGGGGCTGCATGGGACTGGAGTCTCCGCTGGGATCCCCAGGTGGATAAATGCTCCCCACCCCTAACTTGCATGACTTCCGGCCAATGGTGTAAACATCCATCCTGGGGTCCCCAAGCACTTTAGTCAGTTGTCACTGTAGCATCTCTGGATTTCAAAGTCCTTAAACCAAGTCATTCCCTCGTGAGCCACCGAGCAAAACGGGCAGCCACAAAATGAAGTAAGTCACTGCCCCAAAGTCTCAGAGCTCCAGGCAGGGTGCATCTCCTTGTTATGCCTGCAACCTGTTTCACTGCAGTAAGAACCTGACAGCACCTTCTATGATGGAATCTAGAAATCAATGGACTAGCACCCCAGCAAGGTAGTCACGTGGTAAGAGAAGGAAAGAGGGCAGGAAGCAAGGAGGAAGGCAGAGAGGGGAGAAGGAAATGGCAAAGACGCTTTTCTCTTCAGCAAGCAGCTCTATTTGGCCACATGTTGTCAAGGCTCAGCCAGCATCCTGGCCCTGTGTCGGGTCCTACGGTGAATCTTGCTGCACCTGCTCACAGCAGGCTAACAGCTAAGGCCCCTGGGGGGTCGCTGAGCCCTGTTGTGGTCAGAGACCCAAAGGCAGAGATGGGAACCAAGAGTTTTCTCCTTGCTTCCTCTGGTTGGCCTTAGTTCAGGTCCCAGAATGCCTTCTTCTCTATCAGTGGCAAAAATCTTGCCCTGCATGTCCAAGATAGCTGTCACTCACCTGCCACCCTTCCTTAGGACGACATGGCAACACCACAGACTGCTGGCTGTGGGGGGCCTGAACCTTACCAACACCCTTGCCCATCCCCTCCATCTCCCACCTGCCCCCAACCATCCCTTCCCAAACTCACACTGTCTGGCAGCCACCAGGCTCTGCCTGGGCCTCTGTTGCCACGGCAACAATGTGGCTTCCCCCAAGTGGGAAGCCCGTTGCCAAGGCCCTTGTTGCCAAAGGCTATAACAACCACCCTGGTGTGTGAAGGGGGGTAAGAGCTCTGTGGAGGGTGGCCAAGGAGGCTGGCAGGGAAGGAAGTGGGGGTTCTCAAGGAACAGTAGAGTCCAGTCAGCCCCCCAGCTGGAATGGGGGGTGCTGGGCCGTGCAGGAGGGGAACAGTATCTCACAGCATCTTAGTGACTGCTCCTCGGGGTATAAGAGAGAAGAAAGGGGAGCCCCATAAGACACACATGAACAAGCCCTCCACCAAGCGGGACCGGGCAACTCCAAGCCCCCGAAATGGAGGAACAGCTTTGATTCTCCTCAATTCCAGAAAAACAGCCCCCAGGAACCTCTCTGTCTTACCAGCTTGTGTGTCTCCGACACACGTGCACACAAGCTGGGGCCCAGACAGAGCCAGTCCCTGTGGCCAGGAACAGCAGGAATCACAAGGATGGCAAACCTCCACACATTGCTATCCCCCGGCCTGTCTCAGTGCACATACTTAATATTCCTTGTCGAACGCTTCTCTTTGGAGCAGAGCTCCTATCAGCAGACAAGAGGAGAGGTGGAAATCATTCGGGCTCAGGGTCAACAGAGAAGGCTGGACAGGGCCCTTGGTCCTCAGCGAATGCTACAGAAGCAGCTCACTCTGCCCCACAGTGAGTACTGAGGGCAGCCTTGGTTTGCTGAGCCAGCATCTGTACATTTACAGCCCACAGGTCACATATGCAGCCACTGCCCAGCTCAGGCCCAGAGAGCTTCTTCCCTCCCCAAGGCCCCATCCTGCTAGAGAGGGGCTGAAAGCAGAAGTGAGGGTGTCCCGGAGGCAGGGGGAGCAGATGGCCAGTAGAGGAGGCAGAGATAGGTGCAGGGCTGGTAGAGAGAGCAGCAGGTGGGGATTGGGGGAGGGGGCAACCTAGTCTGAGGGGGCCCAGGGCTGGAAGGAGATGATGAGTGTACCAAGAACAGCCAGGTCCAAATTTCCCCTAGCAGTGTCCCAAGCTGAGCCTGGCCCACGACATCCATGCATGCCTACCCACCCTCCTCCAAAGCCCCCTCCCTCCAAACCCAGAAGGAAAAGCAGGTGTACCTACCCCAGGTGCCAGCCCCTCGGGTGGAGTGGGGGAGATGCTGTCCCCGCCGCCCTGGCTACGGGCGCTGAGCTGGGGTGACATGGTGGGTGACTCGTCGATGTACGGCATGGTCTCCGAGCCCTCCGGGGGCCCCTTCTGCTCCTCATTCCCCTCTCCGTCGTAGTCGTCTGCCCCGTAGCTGAAGTCTGAGACAAGGAACAAGAAAGGCCACTGAGAGTCCTCCACGAGGGCTGCCAGGGACTTGTAGCGCAGTGGGCGCCGGCGGCGGCCCCCGGCTGCCATGCCCCCGGCCGCACCATCCACGGCCCGGCCCAGGCAGGGGCGCGTGGGGCCCGGGCCTCGTGAGGGGCTGGGGAGCGCCACAGGCACCGGGCGCTGCAGTTCAGGGGCTGCTGGGAGCCGGGGAAGAGCGGCTCTGCTGCTGCCACCGGCTTAATCGCATGCCAGTCGCATATCTGGAGCTGCTGTTTCTTTTGCTTCCTGCCTAATTCCAAGTCTAAAAATTAACAGTGGGAGCAGGAGGCAGGATGCTTCCAACTCTCCTCTCTGAGTCACCATTTTGCTTTTTATAGGGAATAAGGAGGTGGGGGCGGGCCAAGCGATGTCACTTCCTGAGCCCCTCCTCCTTGGGTACCATTTGTACACTGAGCCCGATGCCTGGGGCCGGGGGTGGGGGGGGGTGTTGAAGAACTGCACCCGAGGGAGCCCTCACCCCTTAGAACAAGGCCCCATGCAGGATGGAGCCCAAGGCTGGCAGAGTGTGGGCGAGAAGGTGGCACCGAGGCCTGGCAGGGACACAGTCGAACAGCAGACTCCTCAGAAGCCGGCACTTATTTCTATAATTTCAATGTAGGCTTCCTTCGGAGAAGGAGGGAAGAGAAGGCCACAGGGAAGTCAAGCTGCCGTTAACCCCCTTGGCACTGCCAGCACCACTTAGGCCCCAGGGCCCACGCACAGACACCCCCTCCCAGGGACAAGCAGATCAGGCCTATGGGGGGTGCAGGGCAGCACCTCAGAAAGGCCTCCAGTCAAACCCCACCAGTAGGGTCTCTCCTGCAGCTGCGTGAGGGACCCTCCTGCTACCCTGCATCCTCCTGGCTGGGCCTGTCCCATCGTCTGCTCAGATATCACTTCCTCCAGGAAGTCCTCCCTGGTGCCCCTGCTCAGAACTCCTACAGCACATGGCCTTCCAGTGCCCCTGTTGATCCAGCCCTTTTGTCCCTGAGACCCCAGGGCAGGAAGTGGGTGTCTCAGTCATGGCCGTGTGCCCAGCACTCATGGGCTGACATGCGGCAGGACCTCGGGAAATGTGTGTGGAGTGAATGAATGAGCAGAGGAATGCACTGTCCCTCTCAGGTCTGAGGCTGGAGCCAAGTTCTCCACAGGGCCCTGGCTCCTCCCCCTCTGTCACAACACACCAGCCCCCGGGCAGCCCAAGAATGGTGTCAACGGGTCACCAGGGCGCCCGGCCACAGCTACGCTCAGTCCAATCTGGCCCTTTGGCAGCTGAGAGCTTTCCCCGGCCTCGCTGCACCTGGTCCTGCAGACTTCCTCTGCAGTCTCCATGCTGACAGCCCATTAAGCTGTCAGGGGACATGGCTATTTTTCCCCAGGACAGGCATGCACATGAAGAGCCACAGAACCGAGGGATCCAGCCACTGAGATGTGTGTACGCCACACACCTGGGAAATAGGGCCCACTGCCCCGGAGGGCCCAGGGCTTATGTCTGAGGGAGGCTGGCAGGGGGCGAGCCGACTCTGCTATTTCTGGGGCGGGAGCGGGGAAGAGGAGCAACAGCACCCAGTCTGCCCAGGTCTGGTACTGTGAGCAGGCCTGGCTGTTTGGTGAGACCTACTCACTTTGGAGAAGCACGAGGAGGGAACGAGAGGTCACGTTAACCCGCCCTCTCTCCTCCAGGAGGCTCCAGGCTGTCCCATTAGGGCATGGAGTCAAGGCCAGGGGAGTGACCTGCGGTGGACCCTGGTCTGGCCAACAGTTCAGACTCCAGCAGCCCATGCTGACTCTCCTGTGCACTAAACAATTCCCAGGACCCACAGGACCAGATGCCTCACTCTCCAGACATTTCCCAAGAGCAGGCGTGGAGGGGACCACAGGGAAGGTGGCGTAGATGGCCTCTACGGCACAGCCTGGAGCTGCCTGGGCCCCGGCAGGGCGGGAAGGTCTCTGCCAGCCTTCCTGCAAGTGTGCACAATTCATCCCTGTCAGAGAGGCAGCCACGGGCCCGCATCTCCTGCTCCTCTCAACGCAGCCACGCCTGTGAGGCTGTTCTTTCCCCGATTTACAGACAAGGCCATTGAGTCTCAGAGAGGTTTACACAGAAAGACTTGAACTCAGGTCCGTCTGTCTGTCTCCAAATGCCATCTTCTCCCTCTGAATCTCACTAACCCTCCAGAGAAATCTCCTTCTGCAGGCTTCCTTGTCAGAGGAGGCTGACCAAAGAGGGGAAGGGAAGGATGCCTGAGATGGAGGTGCCAGCCACAGGAGGGGGGGCCCAGGAGTAGAGGAGGGGGCCACAGAGACCTCTGCCAACGTTCTAGATACTTTCCCTTTCATTCCCACCCTCCACAAAACCCTCACAGCCCAGGCAGTCGGTCAGAGACCCAGGAGACCCCTACCGGGAAAAGAGATACAGAAAAAGACAGAGAAACCAACCCTCAGAGAAGGAAGGAGCCCTGGGGACTCAGGAGGATGGAAATCTTCCAAGCAGAGGCTTCAGCTTATGAAAGGCCACACACAGAAAGGACAAGTGGACCATGGCATGGCCACCAAGTCTCGAAAGAGAAAAGGCAGGGGAGGCTGCTGACAGCCAAGATCCATTTCCCCTCCTAGTAACAGAAGTCTCATTATACTTGGAGTGGCAGTGTGCCCAGTGGCTAGTTACAAGACTACTTTTCCTAGTGGAGGGGGCCATGTGATTAAGTTCTGGCCAATGAGATGTTAAGTGGATATGTGTGGAAGTTTGAGGAAGGCTGCTAAAAGAGATGGTTTCAGCTAGAAGGTATAATTCTTTTTTCCCCCTCCATGCTTTCTCCTTCTGTTGCCAGTTTGGAAAGCAGATGGGATGGCTGGAGCTTCAGCAGCCATATTGAACCATGTGGTGACTTTGAGGCTAGAAGCCAGTGCTGAAGACAGCTGAGCAAAAAGCCAGGAGCCTGGGCTGGTGATGGCACAATGAGCCACCAAACCACCCCAGGACTGTCTACTTCTGGATTTCTTTTACATGACAGAAAAAAAATGCCTATGTTATTTAAACCAGTGCTAGTTTTTATGTTATATGCAGTCAAACCTAATTGTAACTGATCCAGATGGTTTTCCTTGACGTCCTGTCTGGGTGCTTTTCCTACTGCCTTCACTCTTCCTTCTAAGTCTCCTTGGTGGAATCCTTTTTCTCTGCCCACTCCTTAAAAACTGGTATTCCTTAACATCCTTACAACAGAATACTGCTCAGCAATAGAAAGGGACAAAGTACTGATACACGCAACAGCAGAAATAACTCTTACAGATTGATGCTGAGTGAAAGAAGCCAGACACAAAAGAGCTCGTCCTCTACGATTCCACCTACATTAAGCTCTAAAACAGACAGAACTAATCGATGACTGAAAAAAAAAAGAAAGAAGATAGTGGTTGCTTCTGGGTGTGGGGTGAGGACAGGAGTGGACTGTAAGGGGCGCAGGGAGCTTTCTGGGGTGATGGAAATGGTCTGTATCTTGACAGGGACTTGGGGTACACTGGTGGATGCCTTCATCAAAATTCATCAACCAGCACACTTAAGATTAACCCATTTCACTAAATATTGAACTCTAGTTAAATGATACGCATGCGGAAGTGTTGAAGCAAAGAGCCCTGATGTTTGTAACTTACTCTGAAACACACAAAAACCCAAACGGATCTGTGATGCTCAGACGGGTGGACAGATGTGCGATAAAGCAAGTGCAGAAAAACGGCAATTATGGACTCTAGGTGGTGGGTACCTGGGTGTTCACTGGCTAACTCTTTAAACTTTTAGGTATGTTGGAAAATTTTCATAATAAAATGATGGGAAAAAATTAGTGTTTCCCAGGCTTCTGTCACCCCTATTCTATTCCCCTTTCCCAAACTTTATTTACACTCCAGGGAGAGGTCTGGGCCGCAGACCCATCTCTCTGATTGTTTCCTGGACATCTCCACCCTCAGGAACCTCAGATCCACCCTTCCCTGGAGTTAACATCCTAGATCGCTCAAGTCAGAAGCCCAGGAGCCACTGCATATTCCTTCCTCTTCCTGCTCCTCGTCTCCTACACCCTGAAACGTTCCCACTGCCCCTCCTGCTCCCCACCTTCACCAACTCTTGTGTGGACAATTCCAACACTCTCTCCCCACAACAGCCAGACCAAATCTGATTCTATTCCTCCTCTGTTCAAAATTCAACAGTTCCCCATTCACTTCAAGGGTACAGCCCAAACTCCTCAGCTGGAGGCCCTTCATGCAGCTGATTTTACCTTTACAGGGTCATATTCTGCTGCCTTGTAATATCAGACATCTTCTAGGTCCCTGTAGTGGGTTGAATAGTAGCCTCCTAAAAAATATGTCCAGGGGCTGGCCCGGTGGCACAGTGGTTAAGTGCGCACATTCTGCTTTGGGAGCCGGGGGGTTGCCAGTTTGGGTCCCAGGTGCGGACATGGCACCACTTGGCAAGCCATGCTGTGGTAGGCGTCCACATATAAAGTAGAGGAAGATGGCCATGGATGTTAGCTCAGGGACAGTCTTCCTCAGCAAAAACAGGAGGATTGGCAGATGTTAGCTCAGGGCCAGTCTTCCTCAGCAAAAAGAGGAGGACTGTCAACAGTTAGCTCAGGGCTAATCTTCCTCAAAAAAAAAAAAAAAAAAAAAAGTCCAGATCCTAACCTTGGTACCTATGAATGTGACCTTATTTGTGAAAAAGTTCTTTGCAGACATAATTAAGGATCTCGAGATGAGATTATTCTAGGTTAACTGAGTGGGTCCTCAATCTGATGACATGTCCTTATAGGGAACAGAAGGGGAGAAGACACAGACTCACGGAAGAAGGCCATGCGAAGATGGAGGCAGAGATTGCAATTATGCTGCCACAAGCCAAGGCATGCCTGGAGCCACCAGAAATCACAAAAGGGAAGTTAGAATTCTCCTCCTAGAGCCTTGCGAAGGAGCATAGCCCTGCCAACACCTTGATTTTGGATTCTGGCCTCCAGACCGTGAGAACATAAGTTTCTGTTGTTTTAAGCCATCGAGTTCGTGGTCATTTTTTAATGACAGCCCTATGAAATTCATATAGTCCCCAAAGACGCAACACTGTTTCTCCCCTCTGGATCTTTGCAAATGCTGTTTCTATACTCAGAACATCCTCCTCAGCCTTTGTCCACCCACTGAAATCCTACTTAGCCTTCAAATCCAGCTCAGATGCATCCTCTCCTATGAACCTCCTTGTCTCCTGAATATATAAAGCACTTTTGCAAACCAATAAGAACAAGATGAATACATCAACTTTCTAAGTGAGGAAGAGAAATGAACAGAATATTAAAAGGAGAACTACCAAAGCCCAATGAGCCTATTTTTAAAAAATGTTAACCTCACTTGTAATCAAAGAAAATGCACACTTCTATTTTTTGCAGTTTCCTATCAAATCAGTAAGAATTAAAAAAAAAAAATACCCAAAGTCATCAGGGAACAGCTACATGTACTCTTGAAGGGTATACACAACTGGCACAACTTTTCTGGAATCCATCTGGTAGCCAGTATCAAAAGCTTTAATGGGGGCTGGCCCCGTGGCCGAGTGGTTAAGTTCACGTGCTCCGCTGCAGGTGGCCCAGGGTTTCACCGGTTCAAATCCTGGGCGCGGACATGGCACCACTCATCAGGCCATGCTGAGGCGGCGTCCCACATGCTACAGCTAGAAGGACCCACAACTAAAAATATGCAACCATGTACTGGGGGGATTTGAGGAGAAAAAGCAGAAAAAAAAAAAAGAAGAAGATTGGTAACAGTTGTTAGCTCAGGTAGCAATCATTTTTTAAAAAAAAAAGCTTTAATGGCTGGTACAGCTTTTAATCCGACACAATCCAAGACTGTGTCCTGAGAAATTAATTATAAATGTACACAAAAATAAAGTTACAAGGTTATTAATTACAGGGCTGTTAACGATTTTGAAATATTAAAAACAACTTAAATGATTAATTATAGGGACTTGGTTGAGTAAATTATGGTCTTTCTCCAAGATCGACTTCTATGTAGCCATTAAAAATTATATGGATGATGTACAGCATCTTATTGAGTTAAAAATGGAAATTAATAACAGTATGTACAGTATGCTACTATGTTGAAAAAAATTAAATTATCTGTATGTACATAGAATAAAGCCTGCAAGGCAACAACACAAAACAAGTATAGAGCATTCAGATTCTGGGAATTTGAAAGAAATGAATACACGGTCTCTGCTCTCTAGGACACTAGCAGATGTTGTTTGTTTCCTACCCAATGTCCATTTCCCCTTTCTCCCTGCTTACCTTACCCTGGCTTTATATGAGGCGGCAGTCCCACTCAAGATACTGACTTTCTCTGCCTCTCTTGCAACTAGGAGTGGCCATTTGACATCATTCTGGTCAATGAGACTCAAGTGAAATATTCTGGGGCCTCTGGCATGGTCTTTCATAATTAAAAAGGTACTTCTCACCTTAAACTCAGATGTGATAACCGGAGCTACAGTGGCCACATTGCTGCCATGAGGAAATGATCAAGAAAGAACAGAGACACTTCCCTTATGCTGTTGAGCTGCTCAGCTACACTAGAAACAGCCCACTTCATTTTTTGCTAAGTAGGAAATATAAGCCCCTATATGGTGGATTTTCCACCACTTAAAAAGAACACATTCAGGGGCCAGCCCAGTGGCACAGTGGTTAAAGTGTACATGCTCCACTTTGGTGGCCTGGGGTTCACGGGTTCAGACCCCAGGCGTGGACCTACACACCGCTCATCAAGCCATGCTGTGGCAGGTGTCCCACATACAAAGTAGAAGAAGATAGGCACAGATGTTAACTCAGGGCCAATCTTCCCCAATCTCCCCCCCCCAAAAAAGGAACACATTCTTAAGTAGTACTCTTACAGCCCAGTAAGCAATAAAACATCCTAGATGCTGTGACAGACATACCTCCCAGGCACAGCAAGGCAGAGAGCAACAGGGGGTATGAGGGGATGGCTAGAAGGTCTTGGGTGATACTCAAAGGGAGGTGGTTTACCACTGTGGCTAAGAGTGATGACCCGGGGGTGGCATAGCCTGGTTTCCAATCCAGGCTCCGTCGCTTCCTAACCTCTCCGTGCTCAGAAGAGTGCCTGGCACAAGGCAGCCACTTATAAATGGACGGTGGTTAAACGAATGAATGTGAAAGAGGAAGACGAAGGGACCGAGTGCCCAGGGCTGCTGCGAGGATTAAACCGGGTAACGCACGCAAAGCACTTAGCACATAGTAATCACCCAATAAATCTTAGCTGCTATTATTAATATTATTAATTGAATCTTGAAAGATGTGTGGGTGCTTGCCAGGTGGATGGGGGATGGGAGCAGAGTTCTAGGCAACGAAAAGAGGCTTGGCAAAGGCACAGAGTGTGAAATAGCAGGGTCCCTTAAGGGGACTATAAATAGCCTGGCATGGCTAGAACACTGAGTGAGCAGGGGGTGAGATGCAGACAGCACTGGTGGGCACGGACAGCCTCATGAGCTGAGCTAAGACTTAGGCAGGACCCAGTGGGGACCACCAATTTGGACCATTACCTTCTCTGGGGTCCTGCCAGCCACATCATTGCCGAGCGTCACTAACTTTAGATCATTCTTCCCGATGCGTATGTTCCTCTGTTGAGCTACAATGCAGGCAGAATCCCGTGATCTCCAGCTCTCCTAGGAGTCACCCAGATTGGGACCACATGTGAACAAGGGTTACCTATTCCAAGCCTGTAATGCAGCCTGTGCCAGATGACAGGATATGAGCCAACCAGCAACAGAGCATGGAGACCTCAGACATGATCTTCTGGGCAAGGCAGAGAGTTTGCCTCTGGGAGGTAGGTTCAAACACAAATGACTGACCCTCATTTCTACCATCTTAAGCTCTGGTAGGCGCACGTGGGAGGTAGGGACACCCAAATGCCTGGAGGCACGCAGATGTCAAGCTGTTTACAACCTTCCCCTGAGACTGTCCAGCACCAATGACCAATGGACACAGCCAAGAATACATCTTGATACCCCTAGCCCCCAAAACAGATGCTGAGGGCAGTTGTGGGGGTCTTCCCAACCTCTCCTTGGACACCCTTTAAGAACTGTGGGTGCAGGATAAAGTTGAGTTCCAGGTGTGGAATGCTCCCGCCCTCCCAGCAGGAGTGGTACCAAGGCTGATACCAGGTGAGAAATTTATTTTCTGCCCTAGAACTGATGATGGGGGTGGGGGAGTGAAACTTGGGAGAGAGCTCAGGGAAGCCCAGGCCTGGCCATCATTCCCCTGGAGGCAGCATCAAAAGTCTTCAGAGGGGGGCTGGCCCCGTGGCCGAGTGGTTAAGTTCGCGCGCTCTGCTGCAGGTGGCCCAGTGTTTCGTTGATTCGAGTCCTGGGCGCGGACATGGCACTGCTCATCAAGCCACGCTGAGGTGGCATCCCACATGCCACAACTAGAAGGACCCACAACGAAGAACATACAACTATATTCTGGGGGGGTCTGGGGAGAAAAAGGAAAAAAAAATAAAATCTTTAAAAAAGAAAAAGTCTTCAGAGAGCATCAAAAGCCGTTGTGTGCCACATGCTGCATCAGGTGGTAACAGAGCAGCGGCGTGCAGACTCCGTTCCTGCCCTCTAGGATCTCCCAGTGGGGTCCTACACATGCTTGCTGTCATCTGTGACTGTGCAGGGCAGTGGGCTGTGTGCAATTCATTTCATCTTCAGAGCAACCTCGTGATGGACGAATCTTACAAACACTACGTTGAGTAAAAGAAACCAGACACAGAAGAGTACGTACCGTAAGAGTCCATTTATATGAAGTTCAAGAACAGGCACAATGAATAGATGTCGATAGAAGTTCACAGTAGTGGCCACCTGGGGGTGCCTGTGGGAGGCACTGGGTGTTGACTGGGAAGGGGCACGAGGGAGCTTCCTGGGGCGCTGGAAACGTTCTCTATCTTGATCGGAGTGGGGGTTACACAAGCAGACATATGTAAAAGTTCTTTAAGCTGTATGCTTAAAACTGGGGCACTTAAAAAAGTTAAAGAAAATTTTAAAAGCCAAGTAAGTAGTACCACCCTGATTCTCACTTACAATCGAGGAAGTGAAGGTGTATGGAGTTAAGTCGCTGGTCCAAGGTTTAATGGCTGTTCAGTGGAAACCCTGATTGAACATAGACAGTCTGCCTCTGGGACCTGTGCTTGAACCATTATAACACGTGGGACCTGTACCAATAGGAAAAAAGCCACAGGGGCCGGTTGCTCTCAGGGCCCACGAGTGAAAGAAATAACCTGTGTCAAAGTCTGGAGGCGTCTGCAAAGAACCGAGGCAGGACTGTGTCCATTTGTTCAAGGCTGTGAAGAACAGCCTGGTGTAGCTGAGGCTGAGGGCCCGGGAGCCCTCCTCCTGCATGAGTAGAGTCCTGCCGACTTGCCATCCCTGTTGCTAACTCCCAGAAGATGATTCCTCTCCCGGCTCAGATCTCCCTCGGATGCCGGCACCGGATGGAAGCCTGCACTGACCCTGCTGTGAAACTGCGCACTTGTGGTTTCTTCCATGTTGGCCCCTCCACCAGGAGGTGCACAGAGCTGCCCATTTACCCCAAATCTTCTAACTCTCTCAAACCCCTTCCCAAAGTAAGCTGGGTCTCCCCACATTCCCAGCAGGCCAGGACGGGCTAGACTCAGCAGTGGAGTCAGCTCTGAGACTGACAACCCCCACAGGGACCCTCATCTCCTCCGCTCAGCTGAAGGGCACATGGGGCTCTGAAACTGGCCCCCTTCCCTCCCCCCCCCACCACCTGGTGGAAACCAAGACCCCAAGGCAGACTCGGAGTCCGGGGTCTTCTCGCCTGTGCCAGAGCTGGGCTGCCGCAGAACTGGGAGGACTGTGTTTGAATACCAGCTCTGGGGATCATCAGCTGGCTGGCCCTGGGCCTCTCTGAGCTTCAGTTTCTCATCTGCAAGACGGGGTAACAATGCCCAGACTAGTTGTGAGACGACATTAAATAACACCATGTAGGTTAAAGAACTGGGACAGCGTCCAGCCAGAGCCGTCCTCAAAACAGGCCGGCTGCAGGAACAGGAGAGCGAGCTGGGCACCTGCAAGGTCCCGGTGACCCCAGCTGACCCAGTAGACACCATCAGGAGTCACTCAGTCGTGGCCTGGCACCAAGGTGAGGTGTCCTGAGATTAGCATCTTTTCCGTGGGATAAGGCACCTCTTTCTCAGCATCCCCTGCTCTGTGACTAATGAAAGAGAGGGTGGGGAACGAGGACAGCAGGTGGTCAAGGGCACAGGCTCTGAGTCAGACTCAGGCTCCAATTCCAATATTACCACTTAACAGCCACATGACCTTGGGCAAGCAACTTAATCTTCCAGAGCCTCAGTTTCCTCATCTGTAAAATGGGGATAACACACAATGTCTATACCTCATGAGGTTTCTGTGAGGTCTCAATGAGAAAATACATGCAATGCAAGGTACCTGGCCCAGGGCAAGCACTAAATAAACAGGAGCTGTTATCATTACTACCCTGGTCCTCTTCCTGAGGAGTAAATGCCCTCAGGGATCTCCTAATCCTTGAAAAACAAAAAACAAACCCAGGGCTTTCGCTAGGTACAGCTGGGCTAGGCTCCCAAAGGTCAGCTGGCCCAACAGTTCACTGATCAGCCCACAGGCAGTATGCTCAGCATTGAGCAAGGCATCACGGGCCATGGAAGTAGCTTAAATCTTAAACTTTAAGACATCAGTTCCAACTTTCCCTGAACACTAGAATCTCCTGGGGAGTTTGGAAACTCCTGGTGTCTGGCTCCCAGCTGAGGGATCCACACTGAATTGGGGTGAGATGGCCAGGGCAGCAGGGCTGCTGAAGGCTCCCCGGGGATTCTAATGTATTGTAAGGCTCAGACCCTCCAGTTTAAGACAAGGACCCTGAAGTCACAGCTCTTAAAGTCGAACAACACTAAACTCCAAAAACAGCCCCGGGAAGCCATCAGCCAGGTGGCATGAGAAGCACAGGAGAGGTTGCTCGGAAGAGGCAGAGTTTGAATTAAGACTTGAAGGATGGGGAGCTTGCCCGGGAAGAAGCGAAGGAGGCAGACAGAAAAAGCTGTTCTCTGATTGCACCCCGTGGGCAGGCGGGGAGGGCAGCCCCTGTCCCATTCACACAGGGCCCTCAGCCTTGGCCTTTAGCAGCCCCTGGACCACATGATGGCCTCCCTCTCACCGCGAGGCCTTCAGATAGGCCAGGAACAGGGGGACGAACCCAGCAAAGAGGCGACTGGAAAACAGGGCAGAGGCGAGCAGGCAGCTGGTCCCCTCTGGAGCGCAGGGTTCCGGCTCCGCCCCCGCCGCTGGGAACAGACTCCAGGCCCCCAGCGGGGGTGCGGCTCGGCCTCTCTGGTTGCCATGGAGACGCGATCTGATCCTCCACCTCCAGGCTCCCTCGGGGAGGCAGGCAGAGACCGGGCGCCCCCGGAGAAGCCAGGGCCTGACAAAGGAATCCTAGGTCTTGCACATCGGTAGCAGGGGCAGAAGCAGCAGGCGAGGGGATGGGGGCCTGCCAACCGACCCTGGGCAGAAAAGAGAGAGCGGCTTCACCAGGGTCCAGGCTCAGAGAGATGGAGAGAACAGGTGACTATTATCTGCACCGTGTTTACAGTGTACAAAGCAAGCTCGCAACCGGGGTCTCAATGCATCCTCACAATCCAGGGAAGTTGTTAGAGTAGATATTACTCCGCCATTATACAAAGGGAAAAATTGAGGCTCAGAGAGATTCTGGGTCTCATTCATGGCCACCTGGCTAATAAACAACTGAGCCACAACTTGAAGGCTGCCCTTTGAAGCAAGTCCATTGCTTTTTGTACTTTGACATACTCCCCTACCCAGGCAGAGGGGCCTAAAATTCCTAATTGCTCTGTAGGAAAGGCAGTTATATATATGCCCACTAAATATATAGGAATAATGTGCAGAATGGCCGGATGACCTTGACATAATGGAGGAAATCTTACTTCATCTGTAAATAAGCAACAGTCATTCAACAAACATCTCCTAAGTTATTATGTGTCAGACACAGCAATATGGACAGACCCCAAGCTGGACTCGGTGGCCCCAGCTCTACTACCAGTAGCCCAACAGCCCGTCAATGGGATGTGATGAGTCAAGCCCCAGGGGCCAGAAGTCAGACGGATCAGGGTTCTGGTCCCAGCTCTACAGGACTTCCCACAAGCTGCTCATTCTCGGGAGCCTCCACGTCTGCACTGTAAAATGGGATGATGCGGCTGCCCTGCCATTCCATGGGGCTGCTCTGAAGAGTGATGAGAGACATCAGACAAGAATAGTATTTCACAAGCAATACAGCATTCGACCAATCGGATAAACAAAAAAAATCTCGCCTAGGAAGAAAGTCGTCTGTATCCGTTCGGCCTGTGGTGTATCCTGGCTTCCCCACTAGGTGGCAAGAGTCTGGCGCGCCCTCTCCTATTTGTCCCGCTTGTCTAATTCGTGGCGCTCAGGACAGTGTTCACACGCAGCAGATGCTCCATAACTGCCGACTGGCTGATACAAACCACCTAAAACTCCTCCCAATTTCTTCCCATAACAACCAGTTCAGTTATTTAAGGTCTGGGGCCAGGAGGTCACTCTGACAAATCCTGCAGGAGCTCTAAGCCTTGTTAGAGTTAAGGGCTTTAACTGGCTCCTGCCTCCCCTCTGAACCGTCGTGAACTGATAACAAGTAATGAGCCCAGACTGATTTGATTTAAGGCTCTCTCTCCCTGCACAGTGAGGGGACATGCTGCTTGCCCTGCAGAGGCAGAAGGGGGAGGCGCCGGGAGGACAGGAAGAGGGAGAATCCAAGGACCATTATGACAACGACCTGCAAATCCAGTCCCATTTATCACCCGCCTGGGATGGCCTTCTCAGAGCCCCTCTCCCATATATGGTTTCATGAGTCCTTAGGGTATTTATGAAAAATTAAATGACTCTCAATCTAGTACTGGGAAGAAGGGGCAGTTCAGAGAACAGATAAGTAATATAAGGTCCAGAGAGGTCAGTAGGATTCTCAAAGTGGCCTTACACATTGGAGGCAGCCAGGATCAGAATCTATGACCCCCGCCTTCCACAATGGGGGCTCCCTCCAATCCCAGAGCCAAGTGGCTCCAGGCTCCCCCCTCTCCGCAGAAGCCAGCCAAGACATTCCCAACTTGCACACACTTGCACACCCTCACACCTACACCCACAGAAACACCCCGCACCTCTCCCCATTGCTGCCAGGAGTCCAGACTTGCTGGCATTCAGCTCAAGCTGCTGGCTCTCCAATAAGTAATTCTACTATTGAACAGGGCCAGAGGAGGGAACCTCACAATTCACGTCCTTCTCCCCTCCCCTCAGCCCCAGAGTGCCAGCGGTTTCACCTGCTCTGACTTCCTTTTGTCACCCACCGAGAGGAGATGAGAGGAGCTCCCCGAGCTGAAATACCAGCATCACTTTTCCCCTGGGGTGGTACAAAGCCAGGTGAGGGCTGAGCTGGGGAAGGGCAAGGTGGTTAGCCGGGCCGGTGGGTCTCTGCTCTTTGCCCACATGCACACACACACAGACACAGACACAGCCACCCTCTTAAGGCCCTGTCACCTTCTGACTCCCTCGGCACTGGTCAGCCCTCACACACAATTCTCCATTCTCCTTCTTCCCCTGCTGCAGTGACCTGGAGGCCAGGGGGTCTAGATGCTGCAGCCTCCATCAGACTGGGTCCCTGGTGAGCATGTAGAGCAGAGGCCCCTGCCTACCTGTGACGGCCTGGCACAAGCAAGCAGCAAACCTTGCTTGTGTTAAGGCATGGGGATTTCAGGACGAAGTTGGTTCCGCAGCATAACCAGCCTATCCCCTAACACACCACCTCCTCCAGGGAAGGTCAGCCCACCAGTCCCCATCTCAAAGAAGTGCCACATGTACTTCCGAATGCCTGACAGTCCCTGTCTCCTAACATCACCCATGCTGGGCTCCTGGTGAACCACAGCCATCCTCCTCCAGCTCAAGAGAGAACCAGGAACACGGCACCCTCTTCTGAGGACAGAGGGGAAGGAAATCTGGAATGTCCTCAGGCAAGTAGGTTGGTGCCAGGAGCATCAACAGCTTAGTGTTTGGCAGAAGCCGACACCAGAGGGCCAAGCCATCCCCACCAACTTGGTGACCCACCCACTCTCCTGGGGCTGAGTCAGTGGGCCCAGCCCTGACCATGCCCCAAGGATGGCCTATTGCTGACGTGTGAAGTAAGCCCAAAAGTAGACAGGGAAACACCCATGTTCATTGCAACATTGTTCACAACAGCCAAAAGGTGGAAGCAGCGCAAGTGTCCATTTATGGATGAATGGAAAAACAAAATGTCTCATATACATACAATGCAATATTATTCAGCCTTAAAAAGGAAGGAAATTCTGACACGTGCTACAATGTGATGAACCTTGAGGACGTTATGCTAAGTGAAATAAGCAGCCACAAAAAGACAAATCCTGTATCACTCATAGGAGGTACTTAGAATAGTCAAATTCATAGAGACAGGAAGTAGAATGGTGGTTGCCAAAGGCTGGGGGCGAGAGAAGAGGGGGAGTTAGTGTTTAATGGGTGCAGAGTTTCAGTTTTGCAGATGAAAAGAGTTCTGGAGATGGATGGCGGTGATGGTTGCACAACAATGTGAATGTACTTAATGCCACTGAACTGCACACTTAAAAATGATTACTACGGCGAATTTTATGTTATGTGTATTTTACCACAATTTAAGAAATTGAATAAAATATAACTTAAAGAAAAAAGCAGATAAGGAAGGAGCAACACCGAAGACAGAAGGTCTTTCACGGGGATTAACAGGGGAAGGGGACGACACCAGGCCTGGAGCCCACTCAGCTCCCAAAGAGGGCTCTGCAGTCCCCTTCTGAGACACAAAGGCAGGTTCCACCTCCACAGCTCATTTCTGCGGTGCTGCCAACTTTCTGGCACAAGACAAGCCTGGCTCTGCCCTAGGCAAGGGCTTGCCAGGCATTTGTCGGCTCCAATTCCAATGCTCCTTCCCCATGAGGCAGCACCTGGGCACCCACGACAGAGATCAACCTGCCCTAAACCCAACCAATGCCAATGGCAAGTATCGGGGAGCAGCCAGAACAACCCCGGGGCTCGCGGCTAGAAATGAAACATCCCTTAGGTGACTACTTTCCCTGGCTCTGCCTGTACTCCTCTGCCACCTCCCAAGTCCTCCCCTCAGATCCATGCAGCTCCATCCTCCCACCTGGCAGCGAGAGATGCTATAGGCTTACCTCCCACAGGAAGGCAGCCTCCTCCAAGAATCAAGCTCAGGATCAGACATGGCCCAGGGGCTGACAGAAGATGGGGGTGGTGGGGAGTGGACAGCACAGGTGGAAAGGAAAGGAGATATTTCAACCTGGCCCCCATAACAAGGGTGGCTGTAGACCACAGGCCAGAGAGGACAGGCCGAGAGACTGGCACCAGGGCCTACAGGGCTGGCGGGACCTTCCCCGCCCTGGGTGTTTACACTGGGACCCTCTGTGCACAGGCAGATTGATGGGATGAGGCTGGAGCAGCAATGGTCAAGGTCATTACCTCGGCTCCGAGGAGAGCTCCTGGAAACATCCCTTCCACGCCTGGGTATGTGAGATGAGAGGAGAGAAGAGGCACAGTTCCCACAAAAACCAGGGGTGGCTGATGTCAGAGACCACATCTCACATACAGGACCTGTGGGCAGGCAAGTGGGTACATCCTAGTCTCCCAAGAAAATGAAAGCAAGATTCCGAATTAGGTGAGAGCAAAGGGTTCCCGGGTCTGGAGGCTTCCTCTAGGAGCCATGAAAGGACAGAGTGGTGTACCGTGCTTTCATGGCACTAGCTCTGGAGCCAGGCTACCCAAACTCAAATCCTAGTTCTAGCCCTGTGACCTTGGGCAACTTGCTTAAACTCTCTGTGCCTTATTTCCTCCTTTATAAAATGAAGATAATAACACTATCTCGTGGAGCTTTTGTGCGAGTTAAATGACTTAGTTCAATTAAAGGCGCTAAGAACAGTGCCTGGCATGTCGTAAGTAACGTTGGTGGTTGTTATTGTTGATTATCGCTATTATTATGATTTTCTCCCCACAATCCTGGCCCTGGGAAAGACACCAAGAGAAAGCCCAGATTGTCTGGTGCCTTCTCAGGGGCTGTGGGCAGCACACACGTTACCCAAGCACCGAAAAAGGCACAAGAGAATGGCCCCAACACATGGCAACCGTGCTCCCACTTTCACGCCTGTTCCTCCTACGGCCACTGTCCACTCTCAGCCCTAGATCTGAGCTCCGTCCTGGGAGCCTGGGGCCCATCAAGAGGGCTAGGCAAGCGATCCAGGCACGCGGTCTGCAGCAATATGCTCCACAGCCCTACACAGAGGGAGCAGAGCACCCGGCCTCCTGGGAACCACAGAGGCAGGGAGGGGCACTCACGCACACAGGGCCAGGTTTCTCTGGGCTCCGACAAATACACAGGGCACAGCCATCAACACACAGAAGCTCACAAGTGCAGGCTTGGGCCTTCCCTCCCACTGCCGGTATATCGGTATTGGGATGTGTGTGTGTGTGTAGAACATTTTGATCAAGAG
The DNA here is from genome assembly GCF_041296235.1 of Equus asinus. NCBI lineage: Eukaryota > Metazoa > Chordata > Mammalia > Perissodactyla > Equidae > Equus > Equus asinus. The sequence continues at coordinate 18,044,106 of NC_091802.1, forward strand.
CTCATGCTCTGGAGCCAGACAGTCTGGGCTTGAATCCCAGCTCTACCTCTTACCAGCTGTGTGACCTTGGCCAAGTCACTTAACCTCTCTGTGCCTCTGTTTCATCTTCAAAATGGAATAATAGCACCCAAACCACCAGGGTTTTTGTGAGGATGAAACAAGTAAATACATCTAAAGTGCACTTAGAAGAGTGCTAGCACCACTAAGTATTAACTACTATTACCATGCCTTATAAGCTCAGCAAGTCAGATCTTAACGCCTGGCAGGCTCTTGCAGAGACCCTAGCTCTCCTCTGGTTCTACGTCTTACCTTGGACCAGTTCACCAAGACCCCCTCTGCTGAGAACTCATCTGACAATTAGTCCTCGCCCCTAGAGAGCCGCAGGCAGAAATCCCAAGCTCGGTCTATGTACCAGGTCTGGGCTTTGTCAATGCAGTGCCCTGACCTCACCAACTGCCTCCTGGGTTTTCCTCTGTCCAGAGGCAACGCCCACATCTCTCATTCTTCCCGTTCAGAAATCAGAAATAGCTCCAGTCAACCATTCCCCACACAGAACCTGTGTTTTTCTCTGGGGAGAGACTGCTATGGTTTTTCCGCCAGAAGATGTACAGTGTGTTTCTTTACTGGACGCCTACAAATTCCTGATTCTAGGGGCATCAGGAATCCAAAAGAACAGGACTTGAAGCCCAAAGATTTAGGTTTAACTCTTTAGGCAAGTCACTTAAACCCTCTGGGTCCCCGAGCTTGCTCCTCTGCAGGAGGACAGCATCCCCTGCTCCCCGGTGTGGAGGTAAGGAGATGACAGAATGATGGGCAGTGTCTAGGGCAGTGCCCTGCACCCATCAGGAGCTCAGCGCAGCTGGAACATGGACTTTTTTCCTCCTTTCCCATTATAGGCAAACTGTGGGCAAAGAGCTCTGAACCGACGTACCGTGCTGGCTTGGCCAAGTAGCATGTTATCGCCAGCGTGATGAGGAGCTCTGTCAGATGGTTTAGAAAAAAATTCACCATGCAGCCTGGGATTATTGCCTGGGATTCAGAGGAGCCCTCTGTTCTGGGTGACGGGTTGCATCCTGGGCCCCTCCCTGCCCCCAGAATCTGATTTACTTGGTCAAATCACCCACTGCCCCCAGAACTAGGCAGAGGGGCCTAGGGAGCTACTTGTGCCCTCTAGTCACACCCACCCCACCCTGGTCAATGCCCACACGGCTTTTGGAGCAGCTGACCCCATCATGCCCACCCAAGCAGATGACACATCTCCCAGTGGAAAGGCTGGGAATACAGGCCCACAGACCCGCGTGCCTATCACGTGACAGCATCACGAGGCGAGAAAACCACACCCTGCAACTAACTCATCTTTCTCACTGGTTTGAAGCCTAGTGGTCACCATAGCAACAGGCTCCCGCTCCAGCCTGCCAGGCGGGGCTGATGCAATTCTCAGGCAGTGAGCAAGTCAAGCTCAGCTCATACAGCTCCATTCCCACTCAGGGGTGGTTGAGGGGGGAGAACAAATGCAGAGGGAGGAGACGGGCACACACCCCACAGAAATCTCTGCTCTCCCCCCAGTGCTGCTTCGAGGGCTGGACCTAAGGGATGTGGGCCCTGAAGCAAGCAGTGGATTCCCCCAACAAATAAGGTGTCGCTGCAGTGGCTGCCACTTCTGGGTGATTCATCTCCAAGGCCTTAGGAGATGTGGAGGAGGCGGACAGAGACTGCACCATGGGCCTCTCTACTACCACGTGGCCCCTTCCCCGCCTTCTGAGCCAGCACCCCACCAGCTGAGCACCCCCGCTTCCCTCAGCCCACAGGCAGCCCAGCTCTTCAGAATTCAACTGGTGCAGGTTTCCAGTGCTCTGCTCAGTTACGTTCTCCACATCAGTGGCACTAAAGCACCTAGAAATCCAGAACTCCCTGCAAGCTAAAACATCCCATGAGACCATCCTCCCAGCTCTCTATCCCCCTTGGCAAGGGTTTCTGGCTGCCCTTGGGAAGTCTTTTTCACCGGCTGGAGTCCATGTGACACAACAGTCCTACACCGAGGACATATTGGCCAAGAGCCACCTGACCTCTTTAAGCGTCCAAGTTCCCTGACCTCATGGAACAAGCACGCAGAAAGGAGGGGGTCAGGTCACCCACTCCCACCCACCCACCACACACACACACACACACACACACACTAAGGACACAGGAAAGGAGCCATGTCAGAATGAGAGCTTGGCAATGCTGGTGGCCCTCTCTAGCCCCCCAGGCACCTACCCATAGATGCAGGGCTCTCCCTCCCAAGGCTGCTGTCCTGGTGAAGATGCCTCTAGTGCCAGGAACGCTTCCCTCCTGAGGGCCCCGTTCCCTTCTCCATCCCAACGGCCACCTCCTGCAGTATGCTCCCTCCTACCTGGCCTGCATCAAGGGCATCCACCCAATCAGGAGCTGGGCACAAACAGGCCCAGCTCTGGGACCTTGCACCCAGATGGATACGGGCAGTGATTAACTCCAGGGGCCACCTGGGAGATGGCGTTCAGCAGTGGGATGTCCCGGTAACGCTTCCTGCAGGAGCCTCCAGGACTCCAAGCGCAGGTGGGCAGAGACAGTAAACTGTTAGAGCTGGAGGTAGCATTCTAGATACAGAGGCCAACAGAGCAGATATGAGAGTCTAGAAATAAACACATCTTCCTATGCTCAACTGATTTTCAACAAGGGTGCCAAGACCATTCCATAGTTTTTTCAACAAATGGTGCTGAGACAACAAGATAGCCATCTACAAAAGAATGCAGTTGGACCCTTCCTTCACATCATACACAAGAATGAACTCAAAACGCATCAAAGACCTAAATGTAAGAGCTAAAACTATAAAACCCTTAGAAGAAAACAGAGGCAAAGTTCATGACCTTGGATTTGGCTAAAGATTCTAAGACACCAAAAGCACAAAAACAAACGACAACATAGATAATTTGACATCATCAAAATTAAAAGCTTTTGTGCTTCAAAGGACACTAATGAGAAAGCGAGAAAACCCACAGAATGCGAGAAAATATTTGCAAGTTATATATCTGATAAGGGACTTGTAGCTAGAATATATAAAGAAATCTTACAGCTCAACAATGAAAAGACATGTAACCCAACTAAGAAAGAGGCAAAGGATCTGAATAGATATTTCCCCAAGGAAGGTACAGGTGGCTTCCTTCATTCAATCGGCAGATATCTGATGTGGACCTACTATGTGCCAGGCACTGTGCTAGGTGATAGGGACTCAACTGGGAGGAAAGCAGACTCAGGCCCTGCCCTCATGAGGTTCACCTCCAGTGGACAGACAGCCCACATGGATTATGTGCCTGGTACATGTAGTAACTCAATCCTCTCAATGTGGTAGGGACTCTGAGAGCCCCCATCTGACAGATGAGGAAACTGAGGCAGAGAGAGGTTAGGTAACTAGCTCAAGATCACACACCAAGTAGGTGGTGGGGCTGAGATTCACACCCAGGGCATTCTTCTTCAGAGTCTGTGTTCTGAACAACTACATGATATGGAGCAGCATCAAAAGTGAATTCATTCCATTGGGAGTCAGAGAGGGCTGCTTGGGGAGGTGATGGTGAGCGGGGTTTAAAGGTCTTCATCAGGCAAACAAATATAGGGAAGGAGACTTGCAGAGGCACAGAGGCAAGAGTCAACACGGAGCTTGGGGAACACTGAGGGGGTCGGCCATACTAAAGCAGAGCAAGTGCGAGTGGGGTTGGGGAGCGCGATGTGGCTGGAGAAGCCGGCAGGCTATGCTAGGTTGCAGGAGGGCAATGGGGAGCCAGGGAAGGGCTTCAAGCTGGAGGGAGACCTGATCCGATTTTGTTTTATTTATTTATTTATTTATTGGTGGGGAAGATTGGCCTTGAGCTAACATCTATGCCCATCTTCCTCTTTTTTATATGTGGGACGCCTGCCACAGCATGGCTGATGAGTGGTGTGTAGGTCCACGCCCAGGATCCGAACCTGCGAACCCCTGGCCTCCAAAGTGGAGTGTGCAAACTTAACCCATGTGCCACCGGGCTGGCCCTGATCCTATTTTGTTTTGCGGACACCCTAAGGTGGCTGGGAGGGGGTGTCCAGGGGAGACAGGTGGTCTGGCTGAACAGCTGTGGAGGTTTGGGGAGAGATGATGACTCAGGTGCATGTGGTGGCCAACAGTGACCTGGGAACATCCCATCCCATCCTCCTCCTTTTGCATCCATGTCTATAACAAGAATGGGGTTGGTGGGGTGGGCATCTGCTGGCCATCAGGGGACAGGAAAGGCACTCATTGTGGGGTGCTGCCTGTCTTGTGCCCAGATGACCCTCAGGTTCGATTCCAACGTGATCCTCACTGAGGACAATGAGAGCCCTGTGGGGACCCGAATCAAGATGTCCATTCTTCCCAGCTGATCCCAGAAAGAAGGCGAGTATTCTAAGGTGCACACACTCTGTGAGGGGAGAGCCCAGGCCTCCGACTGCAGGGGGCCCAAGAATGGAGCAGTTCCAAGAAACGAGCCTTCACTAAAGAAATCTGGGCCCAGGTGGCTGCTCCCTTCAGATGGGTAACAGCATCCTGTGAGAAGACAAACACCTTTTCACGTTTTAAAAACAAGAGCCATCTCCTGAGTTTCTGGCTGGGTAACCAGGTAGAAGGTGAAGCCAGATACTGTGCTAAAAGCTTCATGTGCCTTATCTTATTTAATCTTCTTAACGAGCAAGTGGTAAGTTCTATTACGGTCCCCATCTTGTAGATGAGTAAGTGGAGGCACAAGAAGGTTAAATAACTTGCTTATGGCCACATGGTTAGTTAATGGTGCAGCAGGGATCTGACTACAGTCACGCATCGCTCAATGACGGGGATACACTCTGAGAAATGCATCCTTAGGCAATTTCATCGTGTGTGAACACAGTAGAGTGCACTTACACAAACCGAGACGGTCTAGCCTACTCCACACCGAGGCTACACGGTACTGATCTTATGGGACCACGGGCATACACGTGCTCTGCCATTGACTGAAACATACAGGCAGCCTGAGTCCAGAACCAGCTTTTCTATCCACCTCCAACTTCCTTTGAACCGAGCGCTTTGATCTCTTCCCAATACAGCCATTGTGTCCAGAGAGACTAGCAAAGAATTAGAGAGATTTCAGGCCCTGACTCACAGTTGGGCTCAGTAATAACAATCGCAGCCCACACTTACACAATAAATTAACTCATTTTATCCTCACACCACCCCATGAAGTAGGTACTATTAATATCTCCATTTTACAAATGAGGAATCCAAGGCACAGAGAGGTCACATGTCTTGCCCAAGGTCACACAGCTGCTGAGTGGCCAAACTCGGAACCCAGACAGTCTGGTCCCAGACCCTACTCTCTCTTTTGCTCCCTGACTAAGTCAGTAATGCAACAGTGCATACACTTCTAACGTGCCCAGGGGTCTAGTCTCTCAGGCCACAGCCCATGAGATGCAGCAACTGCAAGGACACGGCCACAGCCAGAACATGCTCAGTAGGAGCAGGGAGAAGCCAACAGTCAGGACAGATGGAAGGGTGAGAACCAGCAGGCACAGTGGTCTTGTGCCAATGGCTGTGCAGGCAGACAGCCCTGGCGAGAGCAGCAGGGCACATCCAGCCACTGCAGGTTGACCCGTGAGTGGACCTGCAATCCGTTTGGCAGGTCACCTCTTGGAATGGATTGAAAAGGGGCCTCGTATACAAAAAGCAGGTATTGTTTTCTGAAGCTTGTCTCAGGGATATACACATATATAAAGCATGTGTGCCATGTTGTAGTGTAAAATGACTTTCCTACTATGGATTTTGTCCAGAAACGTAGGAGTACCATTGTTACTGCTAAGTAAGCTGTAGTTTATTCCTATGCAGCTTTGACAATGAATAATCTAGAGCTACAGGCAAGAACAAAGACGAATCTCAAAAACATAATTTTAAGCTGAAAAAGGCAAGTCACAGAAAAATACTTACACTATGATTCTACGTATATAAATTGTGGGAAAAAACTACACAGTTATATTATTTAGGAATACATATCTACGTAGGAAAACTCTAAAGAAAAGGAGGGAATGATTAACACAAAATTTCTGATGGTGGTTACCTCTGTCTGCCATGGGGGGTGGGGGGGTGGGGGCACTGAGGGTGAGTGCGATGGGTTGAATTGTGTCCCCCTAAAAAAATACATTGGAGTCCTAAGCCCCAGTACCTCAGAATGTGACATATTTGGAAATACAGTCTTTATCGAGCTAATCAAGTTAAAATGGGTCATTAGGGTGGGCCCTAATCCAACATGACTGGTTTCTTTATACAAAGGGGAAATTGGGGTGCAGAGACACAGGGGGAGAACGCTATGTGAAGATGAAGGCAGACGTCAGGTGATGCATCTATAAAGCAGGGAACGTCAAAGACTGCCAGCAACCCTCCAGAAGTAGGAGAGCGGCAGGGAACGGATGCTTCCTCAGAGCCTCAGAAGGCAGCAACCCTGCTGACACCTTGATCTCGGACTTCTGGCCTCCAGCACTTATGGGACAGCCCGTCTCTGTTATTTAAGTCCCCCCACTCTGTGGCGCTTTGAATTAGCAAACTGACACAGGAGGTGCCCGCAGCTTCTCAGGACTGGCAATGGTCTCTTCAGGCTTAACCGAGGGCAGATGGTGTTTGTCCTATAAGTCTTTATTAAACCAAACCCAGGCATTTTATGCTCTTTTGTATATATATTTCACATATAAAATAGAAACTAAAACCATGTAAGGGTGGTCCAATCATTACATTTTACAGTTGAGGGCACTGAGGACCTGCCTAAGGTCGCACAGCCAGGTAGTGGGTGAGCTAGGAGAGGGGCCCAGGTCTTCCCCAGCCAGTTCAGTGAAGGCCACCATCGCAGCCATGCCCCAGAGTGACCCAGAAAAGGCCACATTCTGTTCAGAGTGCAGGACACCTGGAACTCGCCATCTCCTGGGAACAAGCAGGGACCTTTCACTCTTTTGTGCCATGGGTCCAGGGCAGTCTGGTGAAACCAATGGACCCTTCTCTGAAGAACGTTTTGAAACGCATAGAACACATAGGATTACAAAGGAAATCAGTTACACTGAAATGTTACTCTAGCCATGGGGACTCTGATGAGTCCAAGAGAATTAACTGATCCATGCCTGTACACAGTAAGCACTCAGTAAAAGTCAGTGATGGTTATTACTGCTATTATTAGGAGTTGCGTCCATGTCCCTGGGCCTGGGTCAGTGATGCTGGAGGGAGACCCAGGGGTCTGTGCCTTGGAGCCCGGGAACCACTGCAGGACCTGGACCCAGCTGAGGGATGAAGGATGCTGTCCCTGAACTGGGGGCCCCTGTGAGTGATGTCACCACCAGGGAGAGGGGTGCTGTCCTGAGAGAATAGGTCCCTCAGAGCCGAGAGGAGAGGGACCCACAGCAGGCCTTGCCTGGGATCAGAGGCAAGCACAAACACGCCAGGAACAGAGCCTCGGGGGCCTGTGTCCACAGTGCCTCTGGTCACGTGTATTGCTAAAGGGCAGAAAGTGACACTTCACGGTGTCCCGATGGGCCTGGCACTCCCCACACATTATGTAACTGAACTTAACCAAATGCCAGTTTCGCAACTGCAAGGTACATATGAATTATACCCCAAATTTAAAGATGAGGAAACCGAGGCTCAAAGATGTAATGATTTCGTGGAATCAATATTCACATCCAAGCCTCTGGCTCTAAGGAGAGCCTTTAATGCAGACCAACAATCAATCATTCATTCACTCAACAAATCTTCAGTTATACAGAAATCTCCCAAAGGGGGACACTTATCCAGTGGAGACACTGTCACTTGATGGAGTTGTCCTTGACCCTTTCAGCCTCTAGGGAATGCTGACAAATGCATTGGCAGAGAGAAAGGGGCAGGCGTCAGGAGGCCTCACTGCCTTCTGGAGAACCAGGCAGACCCCCAGCGCAGGTACACATCCCTTCTCAGGTGCACAAAGGCTGGGGCCCTCAGACCTTGCCTCCTACTCAGCACCTACCCTGGGCCTTTCAGAAAGCCCCACTCACCCACAAGTCACGTCTTTACAACTGGGCTGAGGACGCCTCCACTATCCACTCCCCACGCAGTTGGCTAATAGTAATGACAGCATCCATTCTCCTCTGAACCCCAAACCAGCCCAGTGAGGCACATTTCACAGCAGAGGCTCATTAAATGACTCATTTGATGCCACACAACGATTAAGCAGGGGCTCTGGGATTCAAATCCAGGCTTTCGCAATTTTGCAATTTCTTTTTCCTTTACCCACACATCCTCTGAAGATTAGTAGTTCCCCAGCAGAAGTGAGAATGTGTAAGACTCATTCTGTCGGGGGTACCCAGCAAGCATTTATCAATAATAGCAATTATCCCTTACTCTGGTATAAAACAGTATGATGAACACACATCCTCACCACTCATCATCTTAGCTGATTTTTTTTTTTTTTGCTTGAGGAAGATTAGCCCTGAGTTAACATCTGTGCCACTCTCCCTCTATTTTATATGTGGGATGCCTGCCACAGCATGGCTGACAAGTGGTGTAGGTCTGCGCCTGGGATCTGAACCCACAAGCCCAGGCTGAGGAAGTAGAGCAAGCCAAAACACTAGGCCACTTTGACCACTAGGCCACAGGGCCAGCCACCACCTTTGCCGATTTTTACAACAACCCCAGGACATCCATGGGACAGGCATGTATAACTCTCATTCTGCAGACGGGGAAAGATTCAGAGAGAATGATTTTACCTGGACACAGGATAGTTTACCGGAGTGTGCCCCTTTGGTCCCTTCTCCCTGCTTCTCCACCCTGTTTTCTGCCCCAGCAGAGGTCAGAGGAAGGGAGGGATGTGAGGCTGAGATATTTCTACCCCCAGCTACTCCTTGTGGGCCACCCAGGCCGTGTGCTTCCATCGAAGGTTGTAGCTCCTGCCAAGAAGCCGCTCACACGGCCTCTGTGTCTCCTGCTGTGGGAACCAGAGCCTCCCCTCGTCCTGCCCACACTTTGGTCATAGTCTCCTTATAATGTCTCCCCAAACTCCCAATCTGAGTGTGCCATCTGTCTCCTGCGGACCCTGATGGACGCAGCAGTAAGTAACCAGGTTGGGAACTCCGGTGTCCTGATGGATGAACTCAGGCCTCTCTGAACCTGCCAACAAGCACTTACTGAACAGTCCCTTAGGGACCTGGGGGGAGGGGCCAGGGCAGAGAACTGGAGGGAGCCGGTAGCAGACAACAGGCCAAGCTCTTGGTCTCAGATTTTTCTTTGAAGTTAACCTTCCGAAAATGGGGAAAGACTACAACATGGAGAAGCTGGGCCTGGGGGTGGCCTGTGGTGGGAAAAAAGGGGAAGACTTGGATCGGGGCTTTGGGCCAAATAGAATCACAAGTACATTCTGGAAATTGATCTCTGGCCACAAGCTAGGACAGGGCCGGGGCAGCCCCTTGTTAACAGCAGGCATGTCCACACTGCTCCTGGGATGGGCTGGTAGGGGGGACAGGTGGGCATGTGATGGCCTTGAGAGAGGGAAGCTGCAGGTATCTCATCCTCATCCTGTCTCAAAGAGCCAGCCGGAGAAAGGGAGATGCCAACTGTTGGTTTCCAGACCCTCTTTCCCATTTATCCTCCTTGACACAAGCATCCAGGCGTGGTGCTGGGATGTGGGGCTGTTCGAGGTTCCTGTCATGCTCTGGCCTCCAGCCTCACCTCAGCCAGGAGCACACAGTCAGGCTGCATGGCCAGACTCTGGGGCACAGAGAAGAACAAAGAGGAAGGATCCTCTTGGAGTGGGAAAGGGTACATGGATTTTCTTCCTTCTACTTTTAGGTATTTTTCTAGTCCTCAATAACTCCATGTATTCATTTTATAAAGGGGAAAAATTTCTATCCTGGAGAGTCATGAAGATTCTCAAGGAGAAGGAAGACACCACATCGTGGTACAATCATTTGGAATTAATAAGATTGAAAAGGACCTAGAATTAGGATTTGCAGGCATGGACCTCAGACAGGCCTGGAGCCAGCCTGTTAGGGACACTCACTCTATATAGTCATTCAGCAATCACTCAGGGATGCGCTGGGGTCTCTTGCACCTGGGGACAGGCTGGCACATAGCCAGTGTCACAACATTCAGGGGTGGGGGGCAGGAAGATGCAAACCCCAGTGTGAGCTCCTCATGCCTGGCTGAACTCTCTCTCGATGCAAGGATCTCGGGGCAACCCAGGAAGTCACACCTCCCTCTGGAGCACGCTGTGTTACCACCTGCTTTGTGAAGCCTTCGCCGTAGGTTTCCATGTCCTTGACCTTAAAGAAACTTTACATCTTTAACTGTGGCAGTTGGTAGGCAAGATGCAGCATAGTACCCTGTCTAAGACCGAGAACACAGGGGCCAGATTGCTTGGGTTCGTACCCCAGCTTATCGTTTTCTAGCTATGTGTCCTTGAGCAAGTGACTTACCTAATTTGTGCCTCTGTGTTCTCATCTGTGAAGTGGAGAAAACTGCCTTCTTCATAGGATTGTTGCGAAGAGTAAGGGGATTCAAATACACAAAGTGCTTGGAACAGTGTGGGAGACAGAGCAAGTGCTAGGTAAGTGACAGCTATTATTATTGGCATTTTTCCATTAATCACATCATTATTTCTTTTCTTTTTTTCTTTTTTTTTTTTTTTAAGATTTTATTTTTTCCTTTTTCTCCCCAAAGCCCCCCGGTACATAGTTGTATATTCTTCGTTGTGGGTCCTTCTAGTTGTGGCATGAGGGACGCTGCCTCAGCGTGGCTTGACGAGCAGTGCCATGTCCGCGCCCAGGATTCGAACCAATGAAACACTGGGCCACCTGCAGCGGAGCGCGCGAACTTAACCACTCGGCCACGGGGCCAGCCCCTCTTTTTTTCTTTTTAAAGATTGGCACCTGAGCTAACATCTGTTACCGCTTTTTTCTTCTTCTTCTTCTCCCCAAAGCCCCCCGGTACATAGTTGTATATTCTAGTTGTGAGTGCCTCCGGTGTGCTATGTGGGATGCTGCCTCAGTACGGCTTGATGAGTGGTGCTGTGTCCTCCCTCAGGATCCAAACTCCAAACCCTTGAAACCCTGGGCTGCCAAAGTGGAATGCATGAACCTAACCACTCAGCCATGGGCCGGCCCCAACATCATTATTTATGTCAACTCTATAAAACCAATCTCAATATTTCTGTGACAACTCCACAGAAACTTCTCATCAGCTTGGCCTCCAGGGGTCAGGGAGAGCACAGAGAGCAGAAGAAAGTAATGAAATGAGCAAGGAACATCTAGATGGGTCCCTTGTTGATTGTCACATACACGCCATTTAATCCGGTGGTAGAGACACCAAATAAAAGGCAAGACACCCAGTAAAATTTGAACTTCGGCTAAGTAACAAGTTTTTAGTATAAGTATATCCCAAATATTGCATAGGATATACTTATACTAAAAAAAAATTATTCATTGTTTAAAATTCAAGTTTGACTGGGCATCTTATACTTTTATTTGCTAAAGAATTTGGCAGCCGATCCGTGGGGTTGGTGAGGTTGTTCCCATTTTACAGGTGAGGAAGACGAAGCTCAAAGGGGTTAAGTAAACTGCCGAAGGTTTCAAAGTCCGAGTTTCCTGTGAGCAGTAGGCTGCTTCCCTCCAGCTGTGCTCCTCATCTCAGAAGACGGGACAGGCCTAGAGCCAGAGAAACGAGTCCTCAGTGTCCCGCCTGCAAGCACAGCCTGCTCCTCAGCCCCTGAATGGGCAGCCTGTAGGCAAAGAGCCATTTTTCCCCAGAGGGAGGAAACTACTGCTCCCCAAAACCCATGCACCAGGGAGCCTTCCTGTGGGAGACGGGGGCGGGTGGCCAGCAGGTAGGAGGGCCCAGTCAGCCAGGGCAGCACGAACAGCCCTTCCAGGAGCTGTCCCTGCCAAGGCTGGAACCTGGAGGCAAAAATCCCAGGAGAAAACTCAGGAAGCACCAAAGGAAACCCCTCCAGAAGTGCTGAAAAATTTCCGCAGCCAAGAGAGAAACTTTTAAAGTGAAAGCAGCTATGAAAGTGCTGGCGGAGGCGGGGAGGGGGTGCCTGGCCTCTCAGAGTTCAGGGCATGACCACAATGACCACAGCACCCTGGTCCAGGTCACAAGGCCCCTACCCCAGAGCTCTTGCAGATGGCCTCAGGCCTCCCCTGGCTCCAGAGGGCCCCCCACATCTGCCCTGGTTGGGGGGGAGGTCCCCTCCTCTGCTCTCCCAGGCTCCAAGGTGGGGTTTCACTTCAGTCATTCTCAGCTCTATTTTTACTCAAAAGTGGCAAGAAACAGCAAAAGTTCAAAGCAGGACAATTAAGTCACCTGATTCCAGGCCTCTGCAAGGCCAGGGATCATAGCTGACCCTTGCAGGGAGCAGGGAGAGGGAAGGGCGCCCAGAACCTCTGGAGGGCATCTCTCCGGGACCAGGAATCTAGGTCTAGACCACTCCCCCACCAGTCTGTGATGTCCCTAGGAGGTGACATTCAGCCTCATCAGCACCTGACCAAGAAAGGCCAAAGGGCATTCCTCCAGGCAAAGAGCATATGCAAAAGACACGGGACTATGCCAGGGCAAGGTGTGTCTGGGGAACTGTGAAGAATTCAGTGTGGCAGGGAGCGCCAGGAGGTGAGGCTGGAGATGGGTTGGGGACACTATCTGTAAAGGCTCCAGGCTATGCAGGAGTTCAGATTTTGTCCTCCAGGAAGGAGGGGGGTGGGAAGATGCTACACTGGCAAGGGACTGAATCAGATCCTCCAGGAGGGCTTGGAGGAGTCTAGGTCCTTCCTGCTCAGCATGGGCATCACCTGGGAGCTTGTTAGAAACACCAAATTGGAGGTCCTGCCCAGACATGCTGGATCAGAATCTGTGTTTTCACAGGACACCGCAGCTGATTAATGTGCAGTGGTCTAGAGGCCCTGAGGTATGGCTGGGGCAGAGAGGGGGTCACCGGTTTGATCTCTCCCAATACTTTTCTGATTGCCCTTCTGCCCTCCTCATGCCCAGCTCTGCCTCTTTGCAGCCTCCCTGCTCCACAATTCTCTTAGGTGGCCCTTGTGCTAGAACAATGGGCCTCAGCCCCAGAACAGTTCCTTTCTTCGTACCCCCTCACTCAAACACAAAGCATTTAGAAGCTCCCGCACTGTAAGGACATATCTGGTGTTATGGGAAAGAGAAGCACATAGTGATTGAGAGTCAGTCCCCAGTTGGACTGGGCACATGGAGGAGCTTTTCAAACATACAGAAGCCCAGGCCCCACCCCAGATTCTCATTCAGAGGCCCTGGTGTTTGGGCACCTGTGGTGAACAGCACAGGCTGGGCCGTCCACACAGATCTGGGTTTAGAGCCCAGCTAGGCTCTTTATAGGCTGCGTGGCCGTAGGAAAGCTGTTAAACCTCTCTAGAGTCTTGAAAAAAAAAGTTTTCTCATCCACAAAACTGGATAAAAATAGTTGGGACCTCTGCAGGAGGCTGAAGATTAAATGGGACATTGTTTGTAAAGTGCTTAAGGACAGTGTCTGGCACCCTATAAATGGCAGCCTTTGTTATTTTTCATGTCTCTAAAGAGTTTAGAGTCTGGCAGAGAAGAAATGACAAAAGGCGGGAAACACTACATAAGTAAACATTACAAAACAATAGATAAGAGAGTGCTCAGTGATGTGGCCCAGAGCAAGCAGTGTTCCAGGTTCTGAGCTGGGGATCTCACTGAGGCACAAGGGGCTTCCTGGAGGTGGTGGTAGCTGAGCCAGAGCACAGAGGTTGGCTGCGGGATAGTGAGAGGCCTCACGGACTAGAGTAGGGGGAGTGTGCTGGGGTGCCGGGAAATCTGAATGGATAGTGCGAGGGTCCCCCAGCCTGGGGGATCTTGAAGGCAATTTAGATCAGATGCGGAAAGAAAATGCCCCACTGAAGGTTTCTGAGCAAAGGCGAGGTGGATGGAAGTGGGTTCAGCGTAACCACAGCCCTGGAAAGGGGGTGGTGTCTCAGGCCAGAGAGGGCACTTGAGGACTCTCAGGCATCCGATGCAAAGGTCTGGCTGTGGTGGCAGCTGACCAGCTGTGCAGGGCCCCCAGGCCAGAAACAGCTCTTCTGACATCAAATTTGTGTCCCATCCTTCCTTTCCAGTGAGCAGGAAACAGAACCAGCTCCTGCTTTCGGTCTCTAAATGTTCTACACCCCAAAACGGCACACGGTGCCCACTGACCCATCCAGGTGGGCACCATCCAGGCCTCACAAGGGGGGAACGTGTGGTCAGGAGCTGCCATGGGGTCTGCAAAATGTTTGCCAGACAAAATCAAGGGAAAATGGCCCTTCCACCCGGCTGAGTAGCACAGCAGCTGGTCTCTCATTAACCCTCTCAATGATGCACGAGAAAATTAACAACCAAGGCATTCTGCTCCATTAACAGCCAAGTTGGCCCCCTGGGGCGGGGGGGGGGGGGGGGGGGAGGACACAGGTTTTGTCTAGACAGAGGCACTCATCAAGGCCAGATGCCTGAGCTTCTGCCACTCATGAAGGGGGGGGGGGGCAGAGGAGACCCAGTGTGTCCCCCATGGCAGGTGCCCCCCATGGTGGAAGTCACCAGCAGAGGCCCATCACAATGGCCGCTCCCTCTTCTCATCCTTAAAATAAGGGGAACAACCTTTCACAGGTTTACTGTGAGGCTTAAATGAGATCATGAATGTGAGAACACTAGCTGAAGTCTGGTACCCATTAGGTGTCCCATCAATTGCTTCATTATTTTTATTTTTATTGGGAAATGGGCTCCAAAGAGAGATGTGTCATAGGTTGCTTTTCGTCTGGCCAGAATCCAGAGTTACGGAAGGGTTTGACTGGGTTCAGGGTCTAAGGTCAGTCCCCTAGGAGTGGGAATAAAGGACCCTGGAGCCCTGCTACCCAAATCATGGTCCCTAGACCATCAGCAGCAAATTGGCATCACCTGGGCGCTTGCTAGAATGCAGAACCTCGGGCCTCAGACCTACAGAACGAGAACCTGCATCTTAAAAAGATCCCCAGGCGATTCAAATGCATAACAGAGTTTGAGACTCTGCTCCGGGAGAAAATCATCTTCTTCCCACTCCTCTCCCACCAAGGGAAATATGGGGCCCAGGGCACTGGGTAGGCAGAAGTAGAGGATGCTGCAGAAGGGCCCTTCAATTAGCACCTGCGTGCTTGTCATGCTGTGTTAAAGCACATTCAAGCACAAGTTGAGAAAACTGTTCCCTTCTTGATTCCTTTCAGTCTTTCCTGTTACTGAAGAAGGACTCTGTTTGATTCTGGTACGTCTTTAACATCCCTCTATCCTCTATCCTCTGTATGTTTCCCTTTAAACAAAGACACAGGAGGCTCAGATCTAGATCCTTCCAAGGGCAACAATGTATAACCAGAAGTAATAATACTGTTTAATCTTTAGTGCATTTATTTGTAAGGTAACTTTTCATTTATTGCAAGTGGTACAGATTTTCCATTAGTTTCCTTTCTAAGCAAGTTACATTTTAAACAATGAATCAAATTGAAGGAAAACATTAAGTCCCAAATAACAGAAGTGTGTGATTCTGGCAAAAATTGTAACAGTGACATATAAGGGACTGCAGTTTGGTAAATTATTATTTCTTATAGTTCATAAGAGCTCTTTGAGATCATCTCATCCACTGTTTTTCCTATTACAGGTCATAAAATCAATGTAGTAGGTCATGACCAGCACTTTTGGGGTTTGTTTTTAATGGAGTGGAGTGGAATAGAATAGGACAGAAGGGCACAAAAATATGAGTGCATTGCAAATGGGATAGAAAGGGTAAGTACTGTCCCATGAAACTTTTGTTTCAGTCTCTGTGTACTGGTTGGCAATGTAAAATGAATGTATTATGTTTGGATTGTTGTCCAAAGAGTTGGCAAGTCACTCATCTAGTCCAATCTCCCTTTGGCAGGTGCCCCCGGCCGCTGCTAACTTAATTCCAATGGTGAGGAGTTGACTCCTTTGGTCAGGCCACCCATGAGCAAATGTCCCCTAATGCTACCCCCTGGAGGCCCCATCACAGCTCTCTGGCTCCTCTCTTATGACACAGTCCTGACAACAGTAGTTACTGCCACGTGTTATTAAATGGGCGCTCCCCAGCCCTTCCGAGGTGAGGGAGGACTCCGGGAGCTGGCACTGAGGCCCTGTTTCAACCAGCACAGAAAGAACTGTGGAGAAGCACTAGAATGAAAATATGTCCTTTTTGTAAAGAGAGACAGGATCTGCTCTCCTGGCCCTCTCAACTCTCTCGAGCTTGGTAGCCCCATTTCATTGGTCTTCCCTAAGAGATATCTCTTCCCTTGAGAGATGGGGAGAGGGAAGGAGGCTGGAAGGAAGAGCAGGAAGAGCAGGAGAAAGCTCTGGGTGGCGGAGGGGATAGAGGGCACCACAGGGTGGCACCTGGAGGATGGACCTTGTCAAGGCTGAGCCTCTGGTCTGGCTGCATCCTGGAACCACGGGGAGGGCAGGAGCACGGCAGGACAGCAGGAGGGAGAAGCCTGGCGCAGCAGGTTCAAGGTGGTGGGAGGAAGAGGTCAGGAGCAACTAAGGCCTTAGGGGCAACTGAAATTCCACAGTTGTCCACCTACAAAAAGAAGCGTAAGTGAGGGGAAGGGTTCCTGGATCCCTACTCTCAACCAAGCAGGGGTTCCTAAAAACGCCTGCAGACTCGGTGAAGGAAGTAAGCTGCCTGTGAAATTTTGAGCAGCAAAGGGAAAGGAAGAGAATGGAGTTGTGGGGCGCCCTGATTCCCCCCCTTTTACCTTCCTGCTTTGGCTGTTGGCTCAGGGCAGGCTCTCATAGCCTTTATCATACCCAAAAAACGCACCACACACAAACCCTTCCTGCAACAAGCCCTCCAATATTGTTCCGGCCTTTCTGCCTCCAGCCAAAGAGGGATCTGCATTGGTGTAAGCTCCTGGGCACAGGCTTCCCCCAGAGGACTGACCTCTCTGCAGGGGACTCTCTGGGCTCCAGGCCTTAGTGGGTGTTGGGAGTGGGGCTAGAAGGTCTGCACCAAGCCACCCCATCATTAACATGCTGTGTGTGGGTGAGTTCAAATGCAGAAGCTGGATCTGCAGCCCAACTGGCCCTGGGCCTCAGCAAAGGACCTTGGTGTGCAGTGGCCTGATTTATAGCTGAGGGCTCTCTTCATTTTCCCTTGGAAACTGTGGAGGTGAATTTAAAAAGGCCCGAGAGCAGGGCCAGCACACATGGGCTCCGCCAAGTCCTCTCTTCCTCCAGTGCCCACTTCCTTGCCCCTGGCCTGGCTCTGCTCTGGAAACTGGGCACTAGCTGTACCCCATCCCTACCTCCAAAGTCAGTGCTTCTTGCCAATAATCCCAGGGACACGGAAACACAGGGTTAGGGGTTCCAAGTGCCCATAAGGAGATCTCCTTGGGATCATCCTCAGGAAGAGGCAGCCCAGTTGGTGGGCCCTGGCAGGACACCTGGAGGCTGACAGCCGCCCGAATGCCATGGACGACAGTCTTCATAGTTGTCATTCTAGCTAGAGAGAGGAACCAGCTCAATCAACCTCTGTGAATTACCAGCTGCCAAGGGACCTTCACTGGCACCACGGTGAAAGTCAAGGGACTGTGGGACAAAGCACATGGTTTAGTCAGGCCAACCCTGTGCTCCATTCCTGGCTAGCACTCTAGCTCTAAGACCTTGAATTACTTACTTAACTTCCCTGAGCCTGCTTCTTCCCTACAAAATAGAAAAAGGAATTCCTGCAGAGCCGGAATAGGGGTTCTTAAGATAAGGACTGTTGAGGATAGGTGATAGCACATGGGAAGCTTCTAGGACAGTGTTGACATACAGCAGGTACTCAATCGGTATTGGCTGTAATCAGTATTGCTGTCGGAAGCTGAATGGGCTACATACAGAGTCAGAGGGATCTGAGATCAGGCCCAGCTCAAACTGGGAGACCTTTGGCAATAACTCAACCTCTCTTGGCCTCAGTCTCCTCACCTATAAAATGGGATGATAACAGATATCTTGTTGGGTTGTTAGGATAATGTCAGGAAAGTACCCAGCACAGCATCTGGCACATAGTAGGGGTCGTTAAATATTTTGTTTTCTGTCATTCTTCCTATACCAAATAGAAAAATCTAATTTCTGTGAACCGAGCAGGACTGAAGAGCTTTCTTTTCATTGGGCGCAGTGGTTGTGAGAGACCCAAGGATGAAGTTTCATGCATCTTTGCAGAATCCAGACACTTTTCCCAAAGAGGTCCCAGTGCACAACTCCGGGTAGGCCACCCTACAGAACACACTGCCACCCTGGCCTCAAAACCCTCAGAACAGGGTCTTTCTCCCAAAACTGAACCTTCAACAGAGAAACTCATTCAAAAAGGTGGCCCTCAGGCTGTTTAGGCCCAGGGTAACATGCAGCTGGACACGGTGACCACAAGCGAGGAAATCAATTGTTGCTGTGGGGAGGAATGTCCCCCAGCTGGGGAAATAACTGGGCTTAATTACATGGCATCTTCGGTCTCCGTAATCTTGCTCCATTAAACCCTTGCCGTTGGCCAGGAGGCAATGCCCAGGAGAAAGGGGTTAGCCCAGCACACTAATAGGATCAGCCCTGCAATCCCATGAAGGTAATTATGGCCACATCCTTCCCCAACAGCCTTGAGTAAACCCACAGATCCCTAGTCAACATGCGGCTTTTCTAGGCAGCTCTAGCTCTACTGACACGCTAGGGAAGCCAACGGCCACGCTGCCCGGAACAACAAGGACTCTGAACTCCAACAGCACTGGTCCACCTGAGGCCTCCCAGCCCCATAACCCCTTCTGGAGACCTTGCTCACCTTAGGCAAAGTGCCTGACCACATATGCCACACCTACCTGTGGTCTAGAGGGACAAGACGGCATCAGAGGTGAGGGCAGAAGAAAGGGCATGGTACCTAACAGTTAGGTGACCACAGGGCCCACCCACCCATCTGCCCCATCTCCTGAGTGCCACAATGACCCTGTAAGGTTCTATATGGCCAGTAAACCCATACTCATCTTTCATTCTGGTGTGTGATGGGAAAGGAGGGGAAGGAAGAGGAGACAGGGGCAGAAAAGTGAGTGGGAGACCAAAATAAGGTCTGAATCTGGGGACAGAGAACTGGAAGCCCCATCCACAGTTAGTCACGGTACCAGTTGGCCCCTCTTCAAAGGGCTCTTTGCCAAATACCTTGGGCAGGGGATGGGGCTGGGCATCTATCCGCAACCCCCACATGGGCATGCCTCTTATAGTTTACCTGTGCCTTGATTTCTTTCTTCTTCCCCATTTACAGGGTCTGACAGGTTCTCCCCAAGCTTCAGGGACAAGCAGAACACTCCCACTGCCAGTCAGGGGCATCCATGGCTCCACTTGACCCCATCCTGCCCAAATACATGCAAGCTGGGGCAGACCAAGGCCACAAGTCAAAATCAGCTTCTCCTATCCCCCACTGGAAACAGGTAAGCATGCAGGCCTCTCCTCCTGGTACTCCGTGGAAAGTGCCAAGACCCTGCAGGTAGAATGCGGTGGGTACTCAAGCCCCACAGATCACCTTAGCCTACCACAGCCAGGGGCCCAACAGAGGCAAACAACAAGGAGATGACGTCAAGTTGTCCCAGAGCTGCCTAGTTCCTGGTTTGTTCCCAAAGGGCTCAAGCTGAGCCAAACAGCTACAGCACCAACACTGGCCGTGGAGTCTTCCAATCACACAATCACAAGCCCTAGCAATGCGTGGGACTCCCTTGGGGGTCTCCGACTCCACTACAAGCTACTACAATTACCACATCCACAACAGCCGGAAACTTGTGAATGGGCCAGCTAACGGGTTTCTGGGATTTCTGGTGGAGTAAAGCATCACAAGAGCCAAGAACCCAGAAGTTTTCTTCTCTCTCATACTCATGCAACCAAAAATTACCGAGGGCTTATTATGCACGAGGCACTGGGCTAGGCACCACCTGAGAACCTGGTCTAACACTCTGCTCCTGCCAGCCCCCTGCCCCTTCCCAGCCCCTTCCCAATTCCTCTGCAAGCCTTTCATGGATCCCTGTTCAGTGATGAGCTGGACAGCTGAGCAGTTCAACAACATTCCTCATCTTCAAAGCTTTATAAACGCTAATTAATCCACATGGTACCCACAAGAGACATCACAGCCTTGCCTCCCAGAGGGGTGTGTATAAGGAGTGGGCACCAGAATCGCCGGGGAAACAGACCAGACCTCAGAGAGCAGCCCAAGTCTTCCATCCTACTCGCGGGAGTGAGACAAAACGGGGTTTCCTCACCATCCCCCCATCTTCTCCCCACCTAACAGTATTCTCTAGCTAATTCTCCACGAACGTTCCTGTCATTTCTTCCTGTTTCCAAAGAACAACAACAGCAGCAATCACAACAACAACAAATTGTGTTTCTCTGAGTAGATGACAATTCTTCTGCCAGCCCCACCTCTGAGACTCTGGCAGCCATGACAACAGGGGCTGGTGTTATGCCTGGGGCTATTCCAAGGATAAGAAAACATTCATCTGCAGGTGTTCGCTAGCACATCAGGGTGGTCTGGGTGAGAAAGTTGCTCTGATCAAATCCACGCAGTCTGTCGGGTCAGTGGCTTGGTCCTTGGCGTGGCTAATATAGGAACAAGATGGGAAACTGAGGCAGGGTCAGGATCATCTGGAGATGGGTTTGTATTCCCACAGCCCCAAATGCTTTCCTGGCCCTCGGACAGGGCATGGAGTCTATAAGGGGCATAAAAACATCCCAAGAGACTGAAATATCCCTTAGAAACGTTGCTTGGGGTAAGAGAAGTGAGCTCCAAAACGCAGGTTCTAGTAACAACAGACGATTGTATTCTGCGTTCTGTGAGGTTCAAGTAACTGCAGAGTTTTCCTTGGCTGGGTAGGGTAGGTATGTTTGAGGCCAGAGCTAAATTGCTTGAGACAAAAAAGAGGCTGAAATGGCAAAGGAAAAGAACTTACATGTAGCCCTCAGCTCTCTTTTAAAATAAATCCTGAACATATAAAGATTTTCTATTTAAAGAGGTGCCAAATTATTAGCCGGCCTGGGGCACCTATACTTCTCATGTCAGATCTATCTGGAGGGCAGTCTCCACTCAGAGGGACAGAGACAGTTTCAGAGCAACCCCCCATTTTGAGATAGTTCCACAGAACTTAATTTAACCCAATCTAATCCCATGGTATAGGAGAAAACCAAGAGAAAGTCCTAAGTGTCTAGAGGAAAGGGTGGTGAGAGGAAGACACAGAGAAGATAAAATGAAGAACACAGCCCTGCAGAGAGCATCACATCAGCTCCAGGGAAAGAATCTCGGCAAGGCACTGAGGGGCGAAGTTGACGTTATTACATTAATGTCGGAAAACGAGCAGCACAGAGACAGGATGTGGTGGCTGGAAGCCTCCTCTACCACTCCAGCTTATCACGGGCAAAGACCCTGCTCCCATCAGTCCCAGAGCACTGTGGCAGCTGGGAGCCAACCCATCTCCTGGAGTCAGACAAATCCCCATCACCACGAAACTTCAGGACTTCTACCATAGGGGAGAAAGGAGGTCCCCTTATCAAATGACCATCAACCTACAACGGAAGTGGGTGCACTCCTCCTGGCACAGATGCTGAAGCCAGAAAGAATGAGGTGACAAGTCCAAAGGCAGGAAGTGTGTGAGGGGAGGGGCCGGTTGGCAGTCTGGCACCTTAGGAGTAGAGAATCACTGGCCTCAGTGAGCTCAGAGCTTCAACCACTCCTGCCTTGGCTCCCGGACCAAGACCCAGTTCCTGCAAGACATGGACAGGGTGTGGTCAGAATCACTGAGGCCACTTACCCTGCTGGACCATTTCAGGGAGAACTCTGTGACAGAGGATCAAAGAGAGAGATGTTCCCCTTATTCCTTGAATAAGCTCAGACACATCCAGATGACATGCAGAGTCTCCCTGACAGTCCTAGGGTATGATCTGAATTCCAGCTTTGTCACTTATCAGTCATGGGACCTTGGGTAATGATTTGAGCTTCCTGAGCCTCTCTGCAGTGAGGAGATAAGACTACCTACTTTGCAGAGTTGTGTGGTTTGGAGGGAATAGATGGAGAGTTCCCAGCATAGTGTCTGGCATACAGTAGGTCTTCAGGAGATGCTATTACCACTCGTACCAGGAGCAGCCTCATCAGTGGGTCATTCACATCTCTAAAAAGTACACCAGCCACCCTACGCCCCGGGTATATCTCCTTTATAATTCCTGATGGATTTGGCTTTTGTGGTGACTTGCCACCCCAGGACTCTGAGCCCTGTAAGCAAACAGCTTCCCGAGAGGCAGAGGAACTTCCTCTGGGAGCCATAAAACCATGGTGCCAGGCAAATGACAGCCCGGGTATTTGTTTTAATTTAGGCTCTTGTCAAGAGGAAACTTCATGGCTAACAGCCCAAACATGACTGCACAGCACCTCCCCAGGAAGCCTCGTTCTACAGCTCTCAAATAAGCCATTTTCAAGAGAGAGGCAGGCACTCCTCACATTGCTGCCAAGTCAGCACCCTACCGCCCTACCCCTCCATCCAGGCTGCCCCAGGAGCTCAGAGGCCCGGGCAGCCGCAGCAGAGTAGACAGCTCAGATGCCAGGCTGCCCAGGTCAGGGCTGGTTAACGGGCACCCCTAAAGTGGCCTTCCGTCTAACTTCCTTTTCTGGTCTCACCTTCCTCTGGTCAGAAATTTTCAAGGCAGCCTCAGTGAATTTTGCTTCTAGGCTGCGGGGCGGAGGTGGGGGTGGGGAGGGGCTGCATTTAGGGGGCAGATGGAAAACTTGGAAATGATCAGGTCAGGGAGTCCACTTCAGGGCAATGGAGAGAAAGCCAGAGACAGGTTTCCATAGGATTCTATGCTTTGGGAAACAGGAAAACCAGTATTGGGTTTCTGCAAAGAGTCAAAAATATTCAGGAACATAAGCAGCACGTGAATATGAGGAATTGTGATGACTTGTTTGCAAATGCGCGGCTGAGAGGAGGTCACTAATCCTTCCTTCGGGTCAGGGGCTGATCTGAGGCAGGGCTCTGAACAGATGTGCACCCCCATTCACACAGACACATGTGCACACACACGTCACACAGCCGTGGGCCCTGACCTTCACCCAACGATGCTGGCCTCTGCAGGGGAAAGAGCAGATGGAGCGGCGGGGCCAGTGCAGGACCAACACCCGGGGGGGGGGGGGGGGGGGGGGGCGGGTTCCAGCTTTGCCCCTTTGATGTTGAAAAACCAAAGCAGAATGAACCATCACAAGGAGAGTTCCTGGGAGGAGGATAGGAAGGAAAACAGGATGGTGGGGGGAGGGAGAAGAGGAAGAAGGTATGGTGAATGACGAGTACCCAAGGGGATACAGAGGTCAGAGGCTGGCTGCTGAGTACTGAGGAACCTCCGGGGCAAGACTTTGGGGTTCAAGGCTCTGTCCTTGTCCTAACCCTAACTCCCTTGCCTCCCTAATAGGACTGTTACTGAGGAATTTGAGCCAGGTTGACCCTTAGAAATGCCCTTGTCCCGTGGCATCCAGTCTTCAGAGCCAGAACCTGGCTCCACCTGCCTCCCCCAACACCTTCCCCCTGCCTCTGCCCTGGGCTAGGAGACCCAGCAAGAGGGAGTGGGAGGGTCCCACTGGAGTGATCCGGAAGGGCGAAATCCACTTACTATCTTCTTCAGGGGCCAGCAGGACCCTCTTCCTACATCACTGAAAGGTTGGGGAAGGTCTCAAGGGAGGGGTCCGGAGAAGTGCAGCGCGTTAGCCAACCAAGCAAGGCAGGGTGGGATGGGGGCGCTCACGGATCGGCGCAAGCCCCCAGAAGGTTCAGTGATCAGTTACACATCCCCAGCGGCAGTGCAAGAGCAATCACATGATCGCGGCAGATTTGGGATCGAGGGGGTGGAGAAGTCGAGGTTTGTTTTTTTTCTTTTTTGGGGGTGGGGAGGTGTGAGGGTGGGGGTGGAGATGAGGCTGGCAGGAAAGACTGCTGAGCCGGAGCTCCTCCATCCAAACGGCCCCCACGGAGATCTGCACCCACAGTCTCCCTTCCCACCAGACCCCACCCCCACCCCGAAACACACAACGGCCTCGGGGTGTCCCTGAGGTGGCAAATTCGGGCGCCAAGGACTTTGCCAAAATGGCCTTTCTGCTTCAGCGTGGACAGAAGGGCAGCCACTCGGGGTGCGGAGGCAGCACCCGACAAGGCTCTCACCCTCTTCCCGAGGAGTGTTCGCTTACACAACAGGTGGGCGAGGGGTGACAGAGCTCTCCCGGCCCCGTCGGCCCACTGCACCCACCCCCCCACCTGCTTGAAGTCCGCTCTGGGGACCCCCTTTGCGGCCGATACCGGGGGGCCCCACGCCGCTCCCTGCCTCCCGGCCCGCCGGGCACCTGGCCGGCCGTGCCCGCCGCCCCCAGCGCGCGCCCGGCTCCCCAGACAAGCCCAGCGTGTCTGCCCGGGGCCGTCGGGGCCCGTTCCCGGCCGCCCCCCGGCCCGAGCGCGCACGTACTGCTGTAGAGGGTGTCGATCCAGGACAGGCGCGGCAGGCCCCGGTGGCTGAGCGGCTCCATGCCCGCGGCTCCGCGCGGCGGCGGCGGCGGCGGCGGCTCCGTCAGATCGGAAACCCGACCCTCATCGCACAACAAAGGAGGGAGGGCGCGGGCGGCGGGCGGGCTGCCGGGAGAGGCGGCCAGCCCGGGAGGCCGAAGTTGCCGAGCGCGGGGAGGAGGCGGGGGGAGGCAGGGAAACAGGTAGCAGGGAGGAGCGAGCCGGAGCCGCCGGGAGGGCAGGGGCGGGCGGGCGAGGGCAGGCGAGCGCCCCCGGGAGCCCTTCCGGCCCCTGCGGCCGCGACCGGCCCCGCTGCGGATCCCAGAACGGCGGCCCCGCAGCCCGCCCGCCAACTAGCAACTTCCCGGGGCCGCGCGGCGCCCAGGGGCGGGGGGCGCGGGCCGCGACCAATCGGCGCCGGGCTCCCGCGCCCCCTCCCCCGCCGCAGCACGCCTCCGGACCCGGCGGGGGTGTGCGGAGCAGCCCCGGCCCCCACCGACGCCCGGCGAGAGGGGCTCCAGCCCGTGAGCCAGGAGTGGTCCCGCGGGGTTCTCCGGGCTGCGGCGCGGGCCCGGGCTCCCCTGCCTGCCCTCGCTGGGCTCGGCTGAATTCTGGTCACCCGCAGACTAGGTGCCGCGGGGAGACCTATGGGCCCGCAGGGGTGACATCACCTGCCACCCCAGGATCTCTAAGCGCAGTTTCGGGGGCCGGTGCGACTGCCAGGCCCCTCCCCTAGACAAGCCTGGGGGACGGCGCTGACAGGGTTAACGTCCTGCCCGCCCGCGGGAAGCCTTGGCTGCCCTGGGACTCTTTCCTTCCAAACCTTAACAGCGCCTCATCTATTTAAACACCCTTGACCTAAAAGCTCTACACACCAGGGGACGGCGCTGGAAAAAGGCGGAGGGCTGAGGGGTCAACGAGGGGCTGTGGAGGACAACCCGGGGTACAGGAGAGGCTCCAGTGTCTCCACTGGGTCCCCTCCAGGAGCCTTCTCTGGGGTCCTTAGGGGAGCCCAGGAGGCATTCCATGTATGCCTAATCACATACTACAAGTTGACAGAAGTCTGGGGTCAAGACTTCTGCTCTAAGAACAGAACCTTTAGAAACAAAATTCCTTCTAAGAGCCTCCAAGAGCAGTGAAGGGGTACAGGGGGGCTTTATGCCTCTCTTCCGGGTGCTAGTTGTGTGGGAGCCGAGGCAGCTCTGCCGCAGATTCGGTCCTGCAGGGCTCCTTGGGCCAAAGGACCCTGGAGAAGGGACTGGAGGAGAGGGGAGCAAGGCTAGGGTGGTCCAGGGCAGCAGGGGCTGAAGCTCCTCTCCTGAACCCGAGGGAAGGGAGGGAGTGGGTCCACCGAAGGAACCCTGCCCTGGGCCATTTATGCTGGTTTTACCTTAGATAGCGAGGTTTCTGATAACGGAGCAGACCCTCCCCCATCCCCAAGCAGCTTAAAGGGCAGAGCTCTCATGGGACCCAGCTCCACAGACAGGTCTACAAGGTGAAGCTCACCTTGGCCTTTGTCAGGGGCAGTGTTGTCAGCATCCACAGAGCATGGGGTGGGGTGGGGGTGGGTGTTCCTCATCATTCATCATTCCAGACAACCACAGATCTAGGTTTTCCTAAGGGGAGGAGCAGACCCTCATCCACGATGCGGAAAGGTAGCTAGCACCCAGCCCCTGCAGCTGCTTGGGTAGTGGCCTCTAGGGCTGCCCAAGGGGAGATGGTGGCCACTAGCTCACAGCAGGTCGGGCGAGCCCCTGGGAGGTGCAGGGGAGATGCTCTGGGGTGTGGAAAGCCTCCCCAGGTGGCTAGAGCGGGTGTTTTTCAACTGTGAGGTTACATTGGCCGCATGGGCCCCTCCCTGCGTCCACTTTGCTCTCCCCCACTCAGCCCTCCAGGCTCAGGCTCTGGCTCTGTTTCTTGTGGCTCCTCCCTGCTCAGCTGTCACCCTCCCACCGTCTCTGACTTGCACACAAGACTGGGAGGACCAAGCAGGCACCTGGAGCTCAGCAGAGAGGAGGGCATGCATCTCCAATGAGATGCTCCAGAAATAGAGCCAGGATGGGAGAGGGAGCAAATGGGCTCTTGGAGGAACCAGAGGGAGGATGGTGAGAGCGGAGGAGCCGAGCGGGGCCCAGGGCCTCTCTTCTTCCCACATGGAACAAGCAGAAGGCACAGAACCCAGAAGGGTGGAAACAGCAGCACTGCCCCCTCCCCAACCACCACCACCACCACCATCAAGGCAGCCTGGGCCCTCTCTGCACTCTGCGAAGATTTTCCTGATGGCCACATCCGGGCACCGACTGTGAGGAGGCCATAGATGTATGTTTCTGTGTGAGTCACATACATTTGCATACATTTTACATTTTTATCACAAAAGCTTGAACAAGCTATTTTCAGCATTTTTCAAGCTAAAATGTTACAGTTGCTCTCCTTAGCGTTGCCATCGTTTGCTTTTTTCCTACATTCTGTCCATCCTGTCCTGGACCTCCCACTCCAGAACACAATATAGGGTAGAGGGAGCAAGGAACCCTGGAGGCAATAGGAGGAACACTTCTAATAATTAACAGAGAATGCCTGCTTGGATCTCAGCGCTTTGTTTACAAGATTATCTCACCAAGAACCTCACTGTTATCTCAGTCCCCTCCATTTTCCAGATGAGAAAACTGAGGCACTGAGCAGCTGAGGCATTGCCCAGACAGTAAGTGGAGGGCTGGGGCTTGCACTCTGGCTGTCTCCTGATGCTCTTAAATGCCATGCATGCTGCCTCCACTGTCAGCTGACTGGTGAAAGCAGGGTGGCAAAGGTCTCTGGAAATCTGTGCTGGTCCATGGGTTAGAGACCACCTTCTAGGAAAACCTTCCAGCCTCTTCCAACACCATGCACCTGTCTCACACATATGTGTCCCAAGAAAGGTCAGTTACTTCAAGATTCCCTTGATGTCTTTACTGGATGGCTTCCAGTAGATGGTAACACCACACAGCCTGACTCTAACTTTGGCTACAGGACAAATGTGTGAGCCTTTGAGCACCAGGGTTATTTGAGACTGGAGCAGAAACCTCCAGATTCCTGGCACTAAGGGTGGGGAGGAGCTTGGGGGAAACCCAATACCACATCCTAGGAAGGAAGGAGTTAAAGACTCATTCTCATCTGCATTTTGCCAAAAGTGAAGCGCTCTGCCAGCAACCCCAAGCTGTCAGGGCAGCAGCGGGGTCTTTCTGTGGACAGACCACTCTGATTCAGCTAGGTGCAGACATGTCCGTGCACCCCAAGCCACTGAATCAGCGCCCATCATGCCGAGTCCTCCAAGCCTGCACTAACCATTTGCTGTCCTGTCCTTTGGGTGAACACTCTCCACCTTCCCCAGCCCTCCCTCTGGCCTGTGCACGCAGGCTGTCCTCAGCACCCCCCCCCCCCACTCCCGTGGTGACCAGTGACCAGCCTGCTCCAGCCTCACCACCATATTTAAGGGGGATTTAAGGGTTGGTTCCCTTGCCGGGAGCACTGAGCTGATGATGAGGGGCTGAGTGGCAAGGAGATACATCCCATTCTGAAAGGTAGTACCTTGCCCTTAATTCCAAGGGGTATGCTACTCCCTGCCTCTCCATCAACCAACCCTAGCTTCCACTAGCCACTTGGCCAGGATGGAAAAAGGGTGACTGTGCTTAGACCCCAAACTGGGTATCTCCACTCTTCTTCCCTCCTTGCTGTTAGCAACCCAGCTCCGCTGTGTGCCATAGGAAGACCCGGGGAGTCCCTGCTTCCTTGATCACCCAGAGGTCACTGTTGGTGAAAAGGATATCAATTCACCTCTCTCCATGCTGGGGCCAGCAGGGAGCACTAGTGTGCAGAGGCTGGATGTACAGGCAGTCGGGGGTAGGGTGGAGCCCTCCGCATTCCAATTAAAAAACAAAAAACAAACTGTGGTAGCCAAAAACCCAAGACTTTGTACCCTTGCTGGCAGATTGGCTCTTTAAAAGCTAGGACTGCATGCTTTTTCACTGGGGTATCCACCTCACTCAGCCCAGTGGAGGAAAGAAGCTCAGCAGACCCCGAAGCAGCTGTAACCACACTGTGCCCCCAGATCAGCTTTCTGCAAAAATCCCAACAGATGGGCATTCAATGATGTATGTTGAATAAATAAAATTAATGACAACTAACATTTATCGAGTGCTTCTTAAGTGCCAGGCACTGCTCTATGTGCTTCATATAGATTATCTCATTTAATCCTCATAATAAGCCAAATTCCACAGAAGCAGAAAGGCTAAGCCGTTGGCCAGCTAGCAGGTGGTGACGCTTGGAAATGAACCGAGATTCTGAATCCAGAGTCCGCATGTGTCATCTCTGTATTGGGCTGCAAGGAGTGAATAAATGAATAAACAGAATGAAGTTAAACTTGGGGAGGAAGAAACTGGAGCTACAGGAAGAATGAAAGGCAGTGTAATTCTAGAACCCCCCGGGGCCACCAAATGATTAAGCAAAAACAGAACTGGTTCCCAAAGAAAACCTCGTCTGCTACAACAGGGCAGATGACCCTGGAGACAAGCCAGATGCAATCAACCCGATGGCAGTTCCCTGAACTCCAGTCTCTGCCAAAGCCCACTGCTTCTATGCCTTGGGCATGTCTCGAGCCTTCCCACCCTCAGTTTTCACATCTGTAGGTGGGCACCCGGATGGGTCAGGTGCATGACCTCCAGGCTTCCCATCTGCCCTAGTGGACTATAAACTTTGCTTCCTAGCAGACCCTGGGGTGGCCTGTTTCTGGCTCCTTGCTTCATCTCCTTTAGCAGCATTTACTGTTCTAAGATTCAGCTTTACTCTTTGGGCCTGGAAAAAAGAAAGTTCCCTAGGCCTTGACTGAGTCACCTCTAAGGCAGAAGGCGTGGCCTGACAATTCTGTCCTTTGCCCTCTTCCTACCTCTCTCTTCCCAGTCTCCTTGCTTTTCCAGCAAGACAGTGAGATCTACAGGCAGCACAGAGTGACTCAAAGCCCTCCCCGATTATTCATCTCTCCACCAAAGTTCTGTGTCAGTTTGAGTCATGGGAAAGATCTGCAGCCCTGGTAAGAGGTGAGCCAGAGAACTGCAGTCACCCCTTGTTGCCTCCCTTGGCACTATGGCCAGAAGGCATAGTGACATCCAGGCCCCTGAAGCCAGGAAGCTCCCCATACATTTCCCAGGGCCTGTGTTGAAGCCCCGCTCCCATGGCCAGGGACCACAGCAAGTCCAGCATCCTGGGCAGAGCCGCTGCCTTAGATTATGCTAAGCAAGCTGCAGTTTCAAGAGGGTCTCATGCCAAGCCCCAGAGAATGTGGCCAACGACATGACTCAACAACCTGGCTCAGATCGCGCCACCCGGGGGTCAACATAGGAGATTTCCTAGAGAGGATCAGAGAGCTCAACAGCAGGGTCTGGAGCCCCCATCCTAATTTACTTACCACAGCATCCCCATTGGCATTTGGAAAGAGGCCAGCATTAGAGACGGAAGGATCCTGTAAGTCCCCAAAACCCAGAGACCAAGTTCAGTGGCTCCAACTTTATCAGCTCCCAGCGAAGCAGGGGCATGTCCGGCTGGGGTCTGAGCTTACAGGCTGGCCCTCTGCCTTTCTGTGGTCATCCTTCCCCTGAAGCTGGCTGTGCTTCTCGTTCTTTCAGCCAGAGTTCTGCAGATGCATCCCGGCCCTGCGTTGCTCTGCCAGAGCTCTGACGCCACCTGCCAGGCTGGCTCTGTCTGTCAGGCCCAGGAGTGGCCGCAGGGGCTGAGGGCAGGCTGTCAAGGAGACCGGCTCCAAGAGGTGGTGGCTCGACATTCAGGGAGGCAAGGACAATAGAGCATCAGAGCTTGGCCAGTGGTGCTTGTCATCAGTGGAGTCTCGCTTTGGGGTGACCGTTCAAGTTTGCGGTGTGTGGCTATGTCTCTTTAAGGACCAGGCCTCTTTAAGGCAAGTCCCGTCTGCAGTCACTCCTGCCACCAGCAGTCCTGCGGCAGACAGTGGGGGCTCCCAAGCGCCATCTGGTGGCCCAATAGAGCAGCACCTCGGCCACCAGAGGCGGTCCTGCCACCCTGGCCACAGTCCAGCCAAGAGGCCTGGAAATGCCTGCACTAAAATCTCAGCTTCACCCACCAGATTGTGCACAGGACTGTGGGTTATCATTGTGAGCAGCAAGGCTAGGGAAGTCGGGAGGAACTCCATTTGGGGTCAGGAGACAGCAGGAGACCCCATGAGTGGTCACTGAACAAAAGCTTCCCTAAGATATTCTCAAGTGGGGGGATTTCTCCAGTCTCCCTGCTTGCCCGGTGTGGGACTTGAAGCGCAGCTGTACAATTCTGTCCCCGTAAACACTGGACCAGCGGTTCTCCATTAGGGGACGGGTAGTTTGTATTGCCCCACCAGGAAGTATTTTAAAACGTATAGGAGCTTTTTTTTTTTTTTTGAGGAAGATTAGCCCTGAGCTAACATCTGCTGCCAATCCTCCTCTTTTTGCTGAGGAAGACTGGCTCTGAGCTAACATCCGTGCCCATCTTCCTCTACTTTATATGTGGGACGCCTACCACAGCATGGCTTGACAAGCGGTGCCATGTCTGCACCCGGGATCCAAACCGGCGAACCCCGGGCCGCCAAAGCGGAAAGTGTGCACTTAACCACTGCGCCACCTGGCAGGCCCCTATAGGAGCATTTTAAAGCCAGAGATGTTAAAGTGTCCTGCAATATGCAGAAGTGTCCCAAAGAATGTCTGTCCCCAAATGCCAACAGATTTGAAAACACTACTTTGTTGGGAGGCACCGAGGATGGTTCCTTGGCAAGCTCATACTCCCTTGTTCTTTTCCCCATCATTCAGCCTTTGGTGCCTCCCTGAATTTCCCCTTTATCATCTTGGAGGTGAAGAGGGGGCATGATCTGGCCCAGGCCACCTTCACAAGGGACATCAGTGCCCCTGGCTGCCCCTCCCCAGAAGCTAGGCACACACCTGCCCCCAGCCTGCATCATGACCCTTGGAAGGAAGAGCAGACAGCCTGGCAGCCTGATTCAGACCGTTAGGAACCAGCAGATGGTCTCTGAGAAGAAATTGCAGAAGACCAGCCACCTCCTTCCCCCAAGGGACCACCCCACCCTCCTTCCCGCAAGGATGACTCAACCAAGCCCTGTTCTCTGTCCCCAAACTCTTGCAGGACACCCATCTTTTACATAAGGCACTTTCAGGTTCTGATCCTGAAACCTTGTGACTCCTAATTTCCTCTTCCCCAAGCCCACTGCACATTGTCCTGGGCTGGTCAGCTCAGTCTCATGAACACAGTCTGGCACCAGCGGCTGCCATGAGAAACCAACACATGTGACATGTGTTCTAATGAAGGGAGAGTGGGAAAGAATGAAAATCTGGCTGCGGTGGTCAGTGAAAGGCACACAGTGGTCACATGTGAGCTGGGTCTGTTGGTCCGAGCCGTCCCAAGCTCACGAGTCTGACATCATCGTCAGAATGATCAATTGGAGGAAAAAGTTCCCCAGTACCCGACAGAAGCAGAGAACACTTCCCACTACTGTCAGAGTAAAGACCCACATCCTTTTGGTGGCACACAAGGCCCTGTGGGCTGGCCCCTCGCTTCCTTTCAGCTTCATCTGGCACATTCTCCTCTTTGCTCTCTCTGCTTTTTCAGAACTTTTGCACAAGATGATATCTCTGGCTAAAATGCTCTCCCCCTACTCTGCCTGGATATGGCCTCCTCTTCCCTCTGGTCTTAACTTAAATATCACTTCTGCCAGGAAGCTTTCCCTGCCCACCAGAGCAGGGAGGCCTGCGTTTCGGATTACTCAGTGCTCCCGTACATCATTCAATGCCTGTCTCTTCTGCTACACTGACAGCTCCCAGAGGGAGAACCACATCCCTCTTGTTCACCACTGTGACCCCTGCACCTCGAAATAATGGTTTCAATGGTTTCAAACGAATGACCAAATATGTTCCTGATCACAACGAGCCTGGAATGAGGGAGTACAGACTCTTCAGCCAGCCCAGCTCCAACAACCGTCTGGGCTGGTTGGGATGTCCTGTTGAGAATGGTCACGCTCTCCAGAAAAACTCAGGAAGAAAATCACAGGATCCTAGAACCAGATGTGGGGCAAGAGAACCGCTGCTCCAATTCATTCTCTAATGGCTCACACGAAATCCCAGCTACAAACTCCCCAGTGCACAGGGCTCCCTCACTCAGCAGCCAGCATCTGAGGCTGTACTCTTTTTACCCAATCAGACTCCAACATGGAAATGGAATAGAAACCGAGAAATGGTTCAGCCGACCAAGAGAACTTTGGTCTCAATTCACAGAGTCCGTCTCCTGGGCCTGTCCCAAATTTGCAATTCAATTTGTTTTTAGAGGAGGGAGGCAAAGTGCAGCTCTCCTCTGGGGAAAAGCAGTCTTGGAGTGTGTGCCTGTCCTGTCTGTCCTCCCATTGTCTGGTAGGGTGCAGATGTTGAGAGTCTGAGAAAGAAGATGCTGGTTGCCGGCAGCAATGCTGAACTCCCCTGTCCCAGGGGGCTGTAGACTGAAGCTGTCGCTCAGTGGCTGCCAGGGATGACGCTGGTGCCCCCCAACCAGACAGATGGAAAATCTTGCTTTCAGCTCAGTCACGGGAGAAGTATGATGGAAACTGATTCTGGGGACCTTGTCTTCCCAAGGACCTAGCTTGAGGGGGTCTGTGGGCTGCCTGACAGATGGACAGACAGACAGACAGGGCTCGAGCAGACCCTCGATGGCTGCTGCTTATACTGGGCAGGCCTGAGGCTCACCTTGTTTGCTGGGCACCATCAAAAAGAGAAGAAGGTTCCTTCTCATTTTCCCTTCGCTGAAACAAAGAGACAAACAAAACACCCAATTTTTAGTCAAGGTCTGGTTTGTTGGGCCTTGAGTCTGTGATGGTCCAAAAATCACCCTAGGCCCCTAGGGTCAGTAACCCAGATGGTTAGTCCTCTAAGCTACCTGCCAGCTTCTCACCCACTGCCTAGTAAGGATGTCCTGGCATAGTTAATACTCTCAGGGTTCTCCTCTCCCCTGAAATGAAGAAATCTGGTAGGAGAAGATAGTAGTTGTCAAAGAAGGGCAGAGAAACAATGATAAAGGTGAGTGCAACACTCATATTTTGCTTACCATGCCTGGGCTGATCTAAGGACTCGGCATGTATTAAATCATTGCATTGTCACAGTAAGCCCTGACTGCCCCCAGAATCCATGTCTTTGTCCCTCAACACACCACTACCTTTCTCCAACAGAAGGGAAGGAGCACTAAACTGAGCACACCCTGAACCCAGGTCCTGGTGCTGCCACTAACTTGCTGTGTGACCTTGAGAAACTCCCATTCCCTCTCTGGGTCTTGGTTTCCTCACCTTGACATGCAGGGATGAAAGTTATCCTATCTGTGATTCCTTCAGAGATAGATGACCATAAACAGCTGATAAAGGAGGGGAAAAACTTTCTTATTTCCTACGCCTCAGTTCCCCAACATATCAGGAAGTTCCACAGGTTTTGAGGGCTCGAAGTTTTTCAATAGCTCCTCAAATATTCCCTCAGCCCTATACCGTAGTCCCTCGGTAGCCAGGGGGGATTGGTTCCAGGAACCCCTGCAGATACCAAAAATTCGTGGATGCTCAAGTACCTTATATAAAATAGCGTAGTGTGTACCGTGAATACAGTCTGCTCTCTGCATCCGCGAATTCACCAACTGCAAAATGTTGAACTTCGATTGGTTGAATCCACAAATACGAAACCTGCAGAGACGAGGGCCAACTGTATAAGACTGCATTCCTTTGCCCCGGATGCTTGTGATAGCGGATTTGAGACATGCCCAGAAGTCACCAAGAGGTAAGGCAGAGCCTGGTGGGTTCCAAAAGTGGTCTGTTATGGAGGGTGGGCATCACCACTTCGAACTGAGTTGATGACTAAACGCTTCTTGGAGGAAGTGCCATTGGAACCTGGCCCAGAAGGACATTTCATTGGCAAAAATGGTGGGGTGGGAGGGCCTGCCCAGTGGCGCAGGGGTTAAGTGCACATTCCACTTCAGCAGCCCGGGGTTTGACGGTTCTGATCCTGGGTGCGGACATGGCACCCCTTGGCAAGCCATACTGTGGTAGGCATCCCACATATAAAGTAGAGGAAGATGGGCATGGATGTTTAGCTCAGGGCTAATCTTCCTCAAAAAAAAAAAAAAATGGTGGGGTGGGGAGGCACATTCTAGGGGGAAGGAAAAGCATAAGCAATTACACAGGGGTAAAAATGGGGGTGAAGAAGGGAACTGGAATAGACGACCGACGCAGAAGGTTCTTCTGGAAACTGGGGGAAAATATAGATTGTTGCTAATATAATGTGCAGCCTCAGCATGAATTCAGAGACGCAACAGAATTTGCAGCTTTTCTTAGCCTGTCATTATAAAGAAGCCTTTCTGGGACACCTTCTCCCCCAAAACGCTCACAAAGGTTTAGGACCCCCGTCTCCTCCCTGCGAATTCGTGGGCGGAGGCATCCAGTTACTGAAAGCCCTTCAGTCAACATGTCCCTGGCTTCACGAATATTTGTGCTCTAGCCACTGTGTTAAGCACGTTATTTTCACTCTAACTTTTTTATTTCCAGCTTTATTGAGATATAATTGATAAATGACATTGCATAAGTTTAAGGCGTACAAAGTGATGATTTGATATAAGTGTGTACTGTGAAATGATTACCACAATAAGGTTAGTTGACACATCCATTACCTCGCATAGTTATCTTTGGTGTGTGTGGTAAGAACATTTAAGAGGTACTCTCTGAGAAAATTTCAATTATACAACACAGTATTGTTAACAACAGTCGCCACACTGTTCATTAGATCTCCAGGACTCATTCATCTTATCACTGAAAGTTTGCACCCTTTGACCAACATCTCCCCATTTCCCCCACCCCCAGCCCCTGGTAACTATCAATCTACTCTCTGTTTTTATGTCACTCCAACTTTTAGTACATGACAGTTCTAAGTGGAAGACACGATCATTATCCGTACTTTATAGAAGAGGCTCAAGGTCACACCTCTGGTAAGTGGTGGAGCCAAGTTCACACTCAGATCTGACTGGGTCCAGAGCTCGTGCTCCCAACTGCTGTTATGGACTGAATGTTTGTCCCCCTCAAAATTCACAGGTCGGAGCCCTAATCCTCAGTGTGAAGGTATGTGGAGGTGGGGCCTTTGGGAGGTGATTAGGTTTAGATGAGGCCATGAGGGTAGGATCCCCAGGAGGGGGATTATTGCCCTTATAAGAAGAGGAAGAGACCAGGGGCAGGCCTGGTGGCACAGCGGTTAAGTTCACACATTCCGCTTTGGCAGCCTGGGGTTCGCTGGTTTGGATCCCGGGTGCGGACATGGCACTGCTCATCAAGTCATGCTGTGGCAGGCGTCCCACATATACAGTAGAGGAGGATGGGCACGGATGTTAGCTCAGGGCCAGTCTTCCTCAGCAAAAAGAGGAGGATTGGCAGCAGTTGTTATCTCAGGGCTAATCGTCTTAAAAAAAAAGAAGAGGAAGAGACCAGAGTGCTCTCTCTCCACCATGTGAGGACACAGTGAGAAGTGGGCCAGCTGCAAGCCAGGAAGAGGGCCCTCACCAAGAACTCAACCATGCTGACACCCTGATCTCCCTGAAGCGGAACTTTCCAGCCTCCAGCATGGTAAGAAAGAAAGGTCTGTCGTTTAAGCCACCCAGTCTATGGTATTTCGTTACAGCAGCTTGAGCTAAGGCACCCACCACGCCACTATGCCTGTCCACCAGTCACGACGCCTCAGGAAGCATCTTAGCCTTTGCCATCACAAGATTCTTCACCAGCAAGGGAGCTGAGGTCCCGGGCATCCCAGGCAGCACTGGCCCCTGACACTAATATGAATTTATCTGCAGAGCTCTTACAGCTACTCTCCAGGGGGAAGCAGCAGGGCAGAGAAGACACAGTGATGCATTTCCACCTTCTTTCTATGCACTGCAGACCGACAAGCTCTTGGATCTTCCGACTCCTCCTTGGGCATAAGGCCTGTATCTGGAGGGTTCCTGGTGTCAGGGTAGTCTCCAGGGCTGCAGGGGTCATCTGGACTCTGGCGTACGGCTCTCACAGCCCTGCCTGGTCCAGGGTGGGAAAATTATTCCTTAGCTAACCTCTCAGGAGAAGGCAGGAAAAAACGGGGTATCAGTTCTACCTCCCGCCTCATCCAGATTTTCCTGTCTCCACTGCCCGGACCCTGAGGAAGCGGACCAGTACACTCAAAACTTTCTCAAAAATTCTCTGTGCTCTGAACAGAGCTAGAGGCCCTCGGGGAAGATAGCACCACATGAGGAGGTATGAGAGATTCACTTTCCTAAGGAAGGGCCCTCTACTTCTGAGAAACATTCCCACAGAACCTCAAAGGGCAAAGACTCTGAGGAATTTCGGTTCCCCTGCAGTCCCACCTGGGCAGCGGCACTTTCCTGTGCTGCAGGGGTGACGGAATCTCTGGGGCATCTCTCCCACAAAGGAGTACTCAGGCTCAGCCGAGTACTGTCAGGAGCACTTCAAGAGAATCATTCTCTCTGGAGCCACCAGGAGCGGGGCCTGATCTCATGCCCCGGGTGGAGAGGGGGATGGCCGAGGACTCGAAGCTGCAGAAGCCCCAGCTTGATGTTGAATGATTTCTACTGTCTGCCCCTGCCCCGTTCCCCCTTCCAGAGGGAGCCCCCAGGCCCAATTTCTAGTCTGACAGGTCACAGACAGGAAGACGCTGTCCCTCTGCCTCTGACCCTTGGAAGTCTCAAGCTCTAGAGACCTCCTTAGATCTCAGCCGTGGCTCAGATGAAACCTGGTTCCTCACCCTAACCCTCCTCTCACAGCCCAAAGTCTTCTAGACAAATCATTGCGCAATCCCTTACATGCCCCACTGAGTTATTTTCCAGGTTCCTATTTCTGATTATGCAAGTTTCTTTCCTCCAGGAAGCCACGTGCTTGTCACATGAGGGTAGCCACAGGTCACCAGCAGAGGGGGAAAGGGTGCTAGGAAGACTCCCCTTTCCTGGACCCCAGAGTTTTGGGTGGTGGCTCCCCACTCCCTGCAACCAACGTCCCAGACAACTTGGGACCACCTGAGGAGACCAGTGCAGCCCCAAATGAGATCACAACTTGGTTTTCAGTTTCCCCAGAGAGCAGTCCCTTTTGTGGGTGGCCCCACACATGGGCTCTGCACCAGGCAGCCCAAAGCAGAAGAGAGTAGCAACCACTCCGTACAGGCCAGGAAGGACACAGTGCCTCCTCTTAATACCAGCTGGACCTGGCTCCAGGCCTGCTCTGCCCCTGAGATCCCTGGCCCTCAGGGCAAATGCACCTACTGAGTGTTGGAACAAAGCCACGCTAGAGGCCACCAAGACAGAAACCTTTGCTACAGCTGCACCTGGCCAGCCAGAGCCTCCACACAGGGTGTTAGTGCTTTGGGGGCCCTTAGGGAGGCTGAGCTGTTTTTTTCTGGAGGTAAGAGGGCTGCTTTCGTAAGAGACCCCATTTGCCTCCCACCACAACTAACCACAGATGAGGAAGCAGCCACAGAGAAGCTCTGCCCCCGGGGCTCCTGCTTCCCTGCTGCTCTCTCTCAGAGGCCACACAGGGAGCTGCACACGCAAGCAGACCACATCTCCTTCCAGTCCTACAAGGAAGATTGACTTCCTAAAAAGACCACTAACCCCAACCTTAGTACAACTGTGGGCCCATCTACCCAAGGCAGCACTTCTGCCGATTTCTAATGTGGCTTTCAGGACCCAAAAGGAATAGGTTCTGTCTCACCAAGGAGAACATGGCCTAAGACACCAGGAGCAGCTGACTTCCCACCTGACCTGCCTGATCCTGCAAGCAAAGGGGCTGGCTCCCAGGACAAGGCACCATCCCCACGCAGACCCTTGTCCTCCTGAGAGAGCTGGTGAAGGTGTGGGAGCTTCGCTCAGGAGTGGTCAGGGTCACAGACACCTTGTTCTGGAAATGAGTTCTCTCTAGCTCTGCAGGCGGCAGGGCAGGAGGGGAAAACGTGAACTGTGTCTAGGTCCTGCTGTGAAGAACACCCAAGCCGTGACTCAGAAACCACACTGCAATTAGTTCCCTGCCACTTGCTCATTTGTATGCATTTCACATGCCATCAAAAGAGCCCATGGGAGGTGTGAAGCATATAGGCTGTTGAGTTGTTTGTTTGTTTTTTTTAACTATAAGTTTATTCAGCTTTTTTTCTGTTGTAAAATAAAGCCACAATAAAATTTTTTAGACAATAAAAGAGTAAATGTGATCTGTAAATGCACCACTCCATTAGCATTTTCCAGCCCTTTTTGGCAGGCGTGCAATAGAGGTCTCTACAGAGTCGTAATTGCAGCAGCTCTCCAGATGGTGCTCAGGCATTTCTCAGCCACTAATCCTTGGCCAGTCCAGGCTTCATTCTCTCCCCGTGTCCTGGGACGTCCAGCACAGCAGGTGCTACCTGCATGAGCTGTGATCTCACTTGCTCAGGGCCTCCTTGGCCCCAAACACAGAGATGAGCCTCTGGGGGAACTCTAGTTCATCATCTGAATTTATTCACCATGCAAGTGAGACGCCTCTGGTTCCTTCACCCCCTTGTCAGCCATCCAAGACACCAGAGAGAGTTTCATCTGTAGTGTCCTCAGTAGGAAGCTGAGAACTGCTCCTGACAGGCCTCAGGCCTCTTCCTTCCTCCGGGCTGGGTGACAGCTTTGAGATTAGAAGGAAGTCTTGGGGTTGGCCAGGGCTAGCCACCTGGCTCGAGGGGCTGTGGTAATGACATCGGTCCTTCAGCAGTGGAAACAGATGAGGAGGAGGGGAGGGAAGTGCAGGGAGAATTGGAAAGAGAAAGTTAGGTCTGAGTTCACTGCTCAGGGGACAAAGCGACTGGAGGGCTGGGTTTGCCATTCCAATCTCAGAAGGGCAGGAGAGAGAAGTGCTTCCCAATCTTTGTCACGTGGTGCACATGCAGGAAATGCCAGTGTTTGCACAGCACACTGGGGTAAGCAGACAAAGCTGTCAGTGGTCAGAGGCCAGGGGGGGCATCCCACTGCCTCATGACTTGCCCAGCCTCCCTGAGACTGAGACATCAGAATGTCCCCAGACCTTCAACCCATTCTAGGCACACTGGGATGGGGAGTGGGGAGACAACCTTCTGCTTCTAACAAACCCTCCTAAGTGGCCACAGGCTTCCTAAGCATTTCTCATTTTAGAAGCCCTCATGCTGTCAAGATAAAATCAATGAAAGCCCCTCTAAGGCAGGAATCCCGACCCCCATAGCAGATGAAATGAGGGAAAGTCCAGTTGAATTCACCTGCACACTCAGACAATGGGGCTTCCCAGGGAGACACTCTATCTGTTGGGCACGGCTGCTGCAAAAGCAGAATTGATAGCCTGGAGGAGAACACCACGGCTTGGCCAGACATCGGCTATGCCAATCTTGTCGAAAGTTCCTGTTTCCCGGCCAAAGTGGAGACTGATATTTACTTTTACAAAAGCAGAACTACCAACACAGTAGTAGCTCTTCTCTGATGCTCCACGCTTGGGTTAACCCATCCTCCCATCCCAGGTGCCCGGGGGCAGGACACCTGCTAATTCCCCTGGGCACTGCTGCCAGGAGCTTCGGTCCCCTGCATGCAGCTGCATCTCCCAAAGCTGCTCGCATCAGCAGTAGCTTGGTGGGGCCAGTTTCTGGGCTGCTGCTCTTTCGGATGCAGAGTTTAATGGTTTAGGTCAGGATGTGGGTTCTGGAGACAGAACAGACTGGGGCTAGAGACCTGGTGTCCTTGAATAGTTTAACCTCTCTGAGTCTTGATTTCTTTCATGGCAAAATGAGGACAGTAATTCCACAACCCTTACATACCAGAATTACACACAATTAATTTCACTATTAAAACTCTT
Source organism: Equus asinus (assembly GCF_041296235.1). Classification (NCBI taxonomy): domain Eukaryota; kingdom Metazoa; phylum Chordata; class Mammalia; order Perissodactyla; family Equidae; genus Equus; species Equus asinus. Next base: position 18,084,604 of record NC_091802.1, read on the forward strand.
TTCCTAACTTCCTCAACTGAGATAGTTGAGAGGATCAAATGAGATAGTGGATGTAAGACACCCAGCACAGTGGCTGCTCCGCCACAAGCACTCAGGGAATGTTAGCTGTTATCATTATGTTGGCTGAGCTTTGCATGCACACACACACCTCTGTCTCCTGAGAGCCAAAACAAGGCAAAAAGTGAAACAGCCCCTTCCAGGCCGCCCCCCTCCCACACCCTGCGCAAACATTACAGCAAGCCTAGTGAAAAGATATTTTGAGTTGTGCTGAGGTTACCAAAGCCTAACCACACCCTTTGTTTTCTGTAGGTGTTCCATTGTCATTGCAGAGTTAACTCATTAGCACTTTTAAAAGAGTCAAAGCAACCCCCTCTTCCTCACAAATGTGCCCCCTCCATACTTTGCTATTCAATAGCAGGTAGAAGACAAAGAAGATCCATCTAGAAAAACAATCCACACACCTACAATTCCGGGCTCTCGTGCTTGAGAGAGGCCGCAGCTTCTAGATCGCTAAAGGTCCTTGAAAGATTTCAGGAACAATAGAAGTTGAAAGGTTGAGTACAGTATCAACTCTCTTGACAAACAGAATTTTCTCCAAGGCACCAAGCTAGAGCGCCCTCCTTGAGCACAAGGGGAAACTGAGGTCCAAAGTGTCTGTGTTCAAAGAAAAAATGATAGATGTGTAATTTTATGTAAAAACTGTAAACCTTGGATTATCCAGAGTAAATATTAAATCGAAATGTTGGACCAAGAAAGAAATTTTCTTAAAATCAGAAACCAGTGTACAACCATGCAAACACACACACTCACGCTGTATATACACACAATATATTTAGGGCTTGTCTGAGTATTCTAACAGGGACATGCTGCATGCAATCCAGAAGGACTTCTTACAATAACAGATCCAGCTCTGCTCGAGCCCCACAGCTCCCATTAAAAGGGAAATCTCCAGTCTATCTCTATTACTCATCTTGGACTTCAACGTGACAGCTCATTCTAAATTGCAAATTGAAGGGTATCCCAGCTGCCTTTTCATGTTCTCTTCAGCAAACAGTCCCCAAACACAAATGTGCCAGGAACACAGACACAGACACACACACACACACACACACACACACGTGATGAAGTCACATTTAAGGGCATTTCCCCCACAGCCAAGGAGGCCCAATTTCCCAAGCCTCTTCTGAGGGACCCCGCCACGGTGTGCCCACCAAAGTGCCTAAGGCCCTCGTCATGTTTCCACATATTAGCCCTTGCTAAATGTTGCATGACATTCGATCCTGTTAAGAAGGGAAGATGATTCATAATCATCCATTCCTAATCCACACACCCTCGAGGAAAGCCCGCCTAGGTTTAGCGTTTAGGAACGCTGTGGCTGGAAATAGTTGGCTTGAAGACAAACGGCCCTCCCGTTTCATCGACTAGGCCCAGCTGCCTGCGAAAGGGGTAAATTCAGGCCTGCCAGCCCCCTGCTAGTTTCTCCATTAGCCTGCATGAGCAGCGGTTCTGGCGGAGGCCCCCGAGGATGCGAGGATGCGGCTTCTGACCCCAGCAGGGGTCCCCGACAGCTCCCAGGGGGCGGCCCGGATAGGGGCGGGGCCGCGGGCTCCTGGTCTCGTGACGGGGATGCAGTATTCAAATTTGAAACCGAGCCCCAGCAACCAAGCCTCGCGGGCGACCAGAGTTGCTTTCGCCTCGCACGCGTGATTAATCCAGCGTCAAATCAGAAGCCCCGTAGCAGCCCACTGCTCAAGGAGCCGGGCGGGGGAGGCAGCCTCGGTTTCTGAGGTTTATACAGTTATTCTGATGCAAATACATTCAGGGCCTGGGGCCTCGTTTCTGTGACTTGTGCAGGAAGGCAAGGCCGCAACGCTCCGGGGGTCTGTCTACACCCGCGGCACCGTGAGGGGTGAAGGGAGGCCCAGGCTCTCCCTAATACCGTGGGAAGGGACCGACCAGGGCGTGTGGCATTTGTGTGGGTCCTGCCACGCCTCAGCCAAATGACCGGAAGGAAGCGCTGGACATTCCGGGAGGCGCTGCCCGACGTGGGAGGTGAAAACAGCTCCAAGCCTTTATTCTGGCTTTAAAATAAATAAATAGATCAGAGAGTTTCCGTTTCCTGGCCTCGGTGGCGGGTCCACTGGGGAAATCCCTGGAGCGGAGGGGAGGTGAGCGAGAAAGCACAGGCCGGTCTGCTCCAGGCGTCGGGCCCGCCCACTTCCTCTTGTCTTCTTCCCCCAGCTCGTCCCAACTGAAGCCACGTCAGAGTCTCCCAGATTTCCCCTGGGGGCAACTGGGGAACCTGTTAGAGTCCCTGGCACCTGAAAGCCTTTCCTGGAGGCACTTCAGGGATGTCTTTTCACCAGGCTAAAACGTCCTAGCAAAAGGGAAGACCTGCAATCCAGAGGAGCGTCGCCTGAAATTCAGATTATCAGGCAAGGGCTTGTCCACTCAGCTCTCCGAAAGGACAGCTGCTGGAGGTGAGGGCAGCAGAGCTGAGAGCCCAGTGTTCCTTGGGACTCCGTCACACCATTCTGAGTTTGTAAGAAATACACCACTGAGCAAGACTCATTCATTCATTTAATTAAGAGTAGGGCCTCGATCTCCTGAAAAAGAGGCACTGGCTGTTTTCAAAATGAGAAATATTGGTTCAAACTTATTAGCTGTGGGCCGCTTGGCACATGACCCAGCCTTCTTAGGCCTCAGTTGTCTCATCCATAAAATGGGGTTAATAATACTAACCTCTTATGGTTGTTGAGAGAATAAATGAAACAGTGCACAAATTAGATACACATATTTGTACCTGTGCCATAAAAGGACTGGAAGGATATATCGTCTACAACAAACTGTTAACTGCAGGTTCCTTCTGGAGAGAGGATGGAAAGTGACAGGGAGAGATGATCAGAACTGGCAAGTTTTATTCCAAAGACTGCAGTATTGTTTGCAGCTTTTATACTAAAAATACATCTATGCAGAATACAGGGACTGCTTCATGGTAGACACTCAGATGTCAATTTTTAAAACTGAGATCTTAGTTCTAACTTAATTTTCCTTTGGGGCTTCTGGTTCAAGGCGGAAGACTGAGTGCACGTAGTTTTTTGGTTTGTTTTATACCATTACGATAAACTTACAGGCATCTCCCTCTTAACCCAAATCTCTAGACATGATATAAATCATAGAGTAACACGACACCTCTGACAGCCCAGGAAGACGACCCAGGGTACTCTCAAAGACCAGGAATTCTAAGTAATGCCTGAAAGAAGGGGATGGGGTGTCAGATTGAAGGAGGAAACCACAGGCCACAACGTGCCCAGGAGGTTGCTGACGCATGGGGGGTGGTGCAGGGAAGCAGATCCTGGAGCAGAAGAGTCTCCAGGGGCAGCTGTCTGGGAGTCAGTGGGGAGGAAGCAGGAGGAACCCCCGGGGCCGTTCAGCCCCTAGAGGTTCCTCCTGTCCCATCCCCGTTCCCCAGACCCAGAGCCCAACAGGCTCTGGCTTCAGCTCCTTTTCACACTCGATTTATTCCATTTCTGGTTCATGGAGATGTAGATCTTACTTTTATAGCACACTTATACCTTTCTAATTTAAAAAAAAATGTCTTCTTTATCATAGCTTTGTTTCCAGCAGAGGGATCAGCTTAAAGCACAAATTCACACCATGAACTTGATCAAAAGTTCGAAGTGATCTGTTTTCCAGGGAAATATAAAGTGCAAATATTGGTTTGAGGGGAACACTTGAACAAATTAACCTTTAAATACATGGACAAGTAGGCAAAGATCTAGACACAAGACCCAGCTGGTTATAAAGGCAATGGCTTCCAAACCTTTACGAACAGAAAATGCCCATATTATATAACCTGTTTCAGGGAATAGAAACAGATGGGAAGCTACCTAATTTCATGATGCAACCAGAATTCTGACACTAAAACTGGACAGAGGCAGTAAAAGGAAAGAGAACTATAAGTCAGTATTTCCTATGCCATAGATGCAAATGATCTTAATTGCAGCTGGCCCGTTGAACCCAGCAATGTTTGGGTTTTTTTACAGAGTACGTCTAAGGAACACTGTGCATGGTTGTGCAGGTTGTGCACTGCACAACTTGCTGCCATGTGAATGAGTTGTTCAGTGCACAACTGAGCAGCCTGAAACCCTGTATATCAGGCCAAATAGGGTTTATCCCAGGAATATAAGCCTAGTTCAACATTAGAAAATCTGTTTGTGTAATTTACTACATTAATAGATTAAGGAAGACAAAAAGCATATGATCATCTTAACATATTTGAGAAAAACATTTGTTAAAAGTTAACACCTATTTCTGCTTAAAAAGAACAGAAAAAATACTCCTGGAAGCTAGAAATAAAAAGCACAACAAGTTCCCTTAACTTAGTAAACCTATAATTAGTATACTATTCAATGTGGAAGTGTTAAATGTATTCACATTAAATCTAAAAACTGGGCAAATATCACAAAGAAGAGGAAATAGGAATAGCCAAAGAACATAAGAAAAAGATACAGTATCTTATTAGTAATCAGGGTCGTACATACACTGAGATGCCATTTTTTGCCCATTAGATTGGTGCAAATGAAAAAAATGAATGTTGGTAAGAGAATGAACAGGTTCTCACAAAAAGTATGGTGAGAGTATAAAGTGGAACAGCATTTTTGGAGGACAATTTGACGATCTCTTTTTTTTTTTAAGATTGGCACCTGAGCTAACATCTGTTGCCAATCTTCTCTTTTTTTGCTTCTTCCCCCCAAAGCCCCCCAGTACATATTGTACTCTAGCTGTAGGTCCTTCTGCTTGTGCTGTGTAGGATGCAGCCTCAGCATGGCCTGATGAGCGGTGCCATGTCTGCGCCCTGGATGCGAATTGACGAAACCCTGGGCCACCGAAGCGGAGCACGTGAACTTAACCACTCGGCCACGGGCTGGCCCCGACAATATCTATTAATATTTAAAATACACTGGGGCCGGCCCGGTGGCGCAGCGGTTAAGTGCGCACGTTCTGCTTTGGCGGCCTGGGCTTTGCTGGTTCGGATCCCGGGTGCAGACATGGCACCACTTGGCAAGCCATGCTGTGGCAGGCATCCCACATATAAAGTAGAGGAAGCTCAGGGCCAGTCTTCCTCAGCAAAAAGAGGAGGATTGGCAGCAGATGTTAGCTCAGGGCTAATCTTCCTCAAAAAAACACTTGAAAATATACATATTTTTCAACTTTGCAATCCCATGTCTAGATACTCTCTAGAGAAATACCTGCGCCTCCGCACACGGAGCATGTACCGTGTGTGGTTTTCACTGTGGCGTTGTGTGGAATAGCAGAAATGGGGACACATGCCAGGGATTAGATTGCTCCCTCTCGGCCAAAAAAATGCTCTTGGAATCACAGACCTTGTAACCATAGAATTCCTTCGGCAGCCGCTCTTAGAAGATCAACGGCTTTGGAGCCACTGACATGGGAGGTGGCCCCCCAGCTACAATTTGGGAAAGAAGGTGTAAGAAGACCCACTGTGTTCTGAGGGCTTCAAAAGAGAAGTTGCCAGACCCCCCAAATGGGTCCCCAGCGGTGGGAAGGAGATGATGGTGGATGCTAGAATTTGTCCCGCCCGGCCCTCCTGGGCAGATTGACACATGGGAAGCAGCTCTGTCTGCGACCTGAAGAAACCAGGAATCAGGAGCAGGTGCCCTCAGCCGAGCTTAGCACTGAGGAATCGATGTTTTCCTCTCTCCAAGAACAATGGCAGGCTGTGCTGGGTCTCCATCAGTGCACTCCCGCTCCACCTTCGTGGACCAGGGTCATCTGTGGGCCTGTGCTGGGAGAAGTCCTTACAGCCACCGAGGCTCGAGTTCTCCGCCAACTGGGGTGTAGCGCCACCAACCACTGCTCCCTCTTTGCCTCTGTAAAGGAGAGCTTCAGGAGGAGCTGCCGGACTTTCTGCTGGTGGACACGTGGGCACTGGAGCTGAAGAAATAAGGAAAAGTGGCAGAGGATGTGCCTTCGAGATGGTGGAGCAGGTGCTGCCGCTCTCATACTACTGGTCGGCCAGCAAAGACGTGGTTGCTACTGTTCAGTGTTTGAACAACAGTGGCTGCCAACCGTTTGTAAAGACCCGCCTTGTGTCTTGTGAGCCGGTCAAGATGGCAAGCCCTTAGCATGGGTCGCTATGGTATACACATTGTGGAGTGAAGACCTGTTTACTAGCCTGGTCCCACAGGGAGCCGGAAGGCTCTGGACGCAGAGGTTTGAACCTTTCTCCTGGTGCACTGCTTGGCACAATTCAGGTGTCAATAAAGGTTGCTTTAATGTGCCTGCATCTCTTTCTCCTAGATAAGACTTTATGGCAGCCCAGAATTGATCTCTCATAGTCATAAAATCAGGCACACAATGCTTTATTCTTGGGAGCCTGCTGTGAAGTGGCAGGTGTTTCATTGTCCAGATCCTTCTCTTTTAACTTGGTGATTTAATTCCTCCATAAACACCAAGAGAATTATAGTAAAGATATTTTGTTGACCTTTTTTTTTTTTTTAGGAAGATTAGCCCTGAGCTAACATCTGCTACCAATCCTCCCCTTTTTCCAGAGGAAGACTGGCCCTGAGCTAACATCCGTGCCCATCTTCCTCTACTTTATATGTAGGACACCTGCCACTGCATGGCTTGATAAGGGGTACGTAGGTCGGCGCCCGGGGTTCCAAACCGGGGCCACAGAAATGGAACACGCGAACTTCACCGCTGCACCACTGGGCTGGCCCCTTGTTGACCTTTTTTATTGATCAGTTTGGAGGTTACAAGTACTTATGCTCTCCACAGTGACTTTAAAAAATAGAAGAGGGGCCGGCCTGGTGGCACAATGGTTAAGTTCCAACACTCCGCTTCAGTGGCCCGGGGTCTGCCGGTTCGGATCCCGGGTGTGGACATGGCACTGCTCGTCAAGCTGTGCTGTGGTAGGTGTCCTGCGTGTAAGGTGGAGGAAGATGGGCACGGATGTTGGCTTGAGGCTGGTCTTCCTCAGCAAAAAGAGGAGGATTGGCAGCGGATGTTGGCTGAGGGCTGATCTTCCTCAAAAAAAAAAAAAGAAAGAAAGAAAGAAAACAAGAAAAAGTTCCATTTATCAAAGTCCAGTAGGTTTGCTCAACTATTTACAAATTCAGCAAATTTACAACTCAGAGCAAAGCTGTCATCTTAACTCCATGTTGATCTCTGCTCCCAAAGAAAACACACACACATGCATTTCATGTCACCTGCATCTAAGTCAGCGAAGGCTGATCTCTTGGAGAGAGAGGGAGAAAGTAGAGACAGAAGCTCAGCCTACCTGTGTTGGGACTTTGGGACTGTCACTTGTTACCTGGGCAGAAAGATGTGACCCCACCCCAGTGCCCTCCTTCCCCAGAGCTCAGCAGGGAGAATGAATGTGGGTGAGCATTTGAACCTGGAACCCGACATCTTCAAACACCATGATCACTATCTGGGGGCAGCAAGAAGGTCACTGACATGAGCCAAACCACCACTGCCCAAGTGTTTTGAAAGGACAGATCTCAGCGAACTTCTCTGTACCATCGTCCAATTGTCACTCAGCTTTCTGCTGCTGCGTTCGCTCTCAGGCCAAAGGTCGCCTTAGGTTGCTTTCTCCCTCTGATTGCTTGCTGGCTCCTAACACAAATGGGTTCCTTTGTCAACTGTCTGGCAACTCCTATCTACTCACACACAAACTCAAAAGGGCTTCTTCCCTGCACATTTTGCTTCGAAGTACCTAAAGTTCTGAAGTACACTGAGGATTGATTTATTCACTTATTTTTGGCTTCCTTTTAATGTCAACCCTTGGGGCTGTATGGGCAAAAAAGGGGCCTCACCAGACACGATCCAGCAATTCCACTTCTGGGTATACACCCCAAAGAACTGAAAGCAGGGTCTCAAAAAGATATCTGTGCACCAAGTTCATAGCAGCATTATTCACAATAGATAAAATGTGGAAGAAAAAGTAAGTGTCCGTGGACAGACAAATGGATAAGCAAAATGTGGCATGAACACAAAATGGAACATTATTCAGCCTTAAAAGGAAGGAAATTTTGACACATGTACAGCATGGGTGAACCTTGAGGACATTATGCTAAGTGAAATAAGCCAGCCACAAAAGGACAATACTGTATGATTCCACTGTTATGAGATACTTACAGAGCAGTCAAATTCATAGAGAAAGAAAGTAGAGGGGCCCGGCCTGGTGGCGCATCGGTTAAGTGCGCACATTCCACTTCGGTGGCCCAGGGTTCGCTGGTTCTGATCCCGGGTGTGGACATGGCACCGCTTGGCAAACCATGCTGTGGTAGGCGTCCCACATATAAAGTAGAGGAAGATGGGCACGAATGTTAGCTCAGGGCCAGTCTTCCTCAGCAAAAAGAGGAGGATTGGCAGCAGATGTTAGCTCAGGGCTAATCTTCCTGGGGGGGAGGGGGGAAGAAAGTAGAATGGTGGTTGCCAGAGGCAGTGTGAAGGGGGATGGGGAGGTACTGTTTAATGGGTATAGAGTTCCAGTTTTAGAACATGAGAAGAGTTATGGAGACAGATGGTGGTGATGATCGCACAACATTGCGACTGCATTTAATGCCACTGAACTGTACACTTAAAAATGGTTAAGATGGTAAATTTTATGTTCTGTGTATTTTACCACAATAAAAATTTTGGAAAAAAAGGGATGTAATGTACATAGCCTCACCTTATTTCCCACATTTGGTGGCAATTGTAATAAAATTTCTTTTTCAATAAAACAAATGATAAAAGTGCCCATGAAAAACAGCAACAAACGCCAGACATTGACCACCACCTCACCGGAAGCACTCAGCAAGGTCTGCCCAACTCTGGGGTACAGGACTGGCTGCTAGGAATCCCCCGGACTTGTTAAAAACATAGACTCCAGGTTTTGCACAGACCTACTGGGATTCCACTTCAGTGGGGCTAGGCACCAAGAATCTGTCATTTTACAGTGTTCCTGCGGAGGATTCTAACTTGCAGTTCTTTATCCAGATTATTCCAGAAGTAGAAGAATAATAGTTGAGTAATTTCCTCAATTGTTCTTTTAGGTTAATCCGCAGACATGACCAAATCACCAAACATCAAGCAGGTAGACACATAAGCCACTGTGACAGATGCTAGGAAACCAGAGGGTGAACAATAGCATGTTATCAATCATGGAGTGCTCACTATGTGTCAGGCATCGTGCTGAAGGGATTACCTCATTTAATCCTCCCAACATTGCAGGAGGTAGATGCTATCAACACATCCATTTTACAGATAAGAAAACCAAGGCACAGAGAGGTGAAATAACTTTTTAAAGTCCTCACTGCTAGTAGCTCTGGCTCCAGAGCCTGCACTCTTAAGAGATTTTTTTTTTTTTGAGGAGGAGGATTAGCCCTGAGCTAACTACTGCCAGTCCCCCTCTCTTTTGCTGAGGAAGCCTGGCCCTGAGCTAACATCCATGCCCATCTTCCTTTACTTTTATACGTGGGCTGCCTACTGCAGCACGGCTTGCCAAGCAGTGCCATGTCCGCACCCAGGATCCAAACCAGCGAACCCCAGGCCGCCAAGAAGCGGAACGTGCGAACTTAACCGCTGCGCCACTGGGCTGGCCCCAGAGCCTGCACTCTTTACCACCGTAAGCCAGTCCCTGCCTTCAGCAAGCCTTGTGAGGTCAGGGTGACATTGGAATCAGCATAATAAGAAGCAGAATGAAACAAATGTTAAATCGAGATAAAAAGACATGGAGAGAGTCAACATCCATTTATGATAAAAACCCTCAATAAAATGGGTATGGAAGGAAAGTACCTCAACATAATAAAGGCCATATATGACAAACCCACAGCCAACTCAATGGACAAAAACGGAAAGCCATCCCTCTGAGAACAGGAACAAGACAAGGGTGCCCACTTTCACCACTCTTATTCAACATAGTACTGGAGGTGTCGGCCAGAGCAATTTGGCAGGAAAAAGAAATAAAAAGAACCCAAATAGGCAATGAAGAAGTAAAACTCTCACTGTTTGCAGATGACATGATCTTATATATAGAAAACCCCAAAGAATCCATAGGAAAACTATTAGAAATAATAAACAGCTACAGCAAAGTTGCAGGGTATAAAATCAACATACATAAATCAGTAGCATTTCTACACACTAACAATGAACTAACAGAAAATGAACTCAAGAACTCAATCCCATTCACAATCACAACAAAAAGAATAAAATACCTTGGGATAAATTTAACCAAGGAAGTGAAAGATCTATACAATGAAAGCTACAAGACTTTCCTGAAAGAAATTGATGATGACATAAAGAGATGGAAAGACATCCCATGCACATGGATTGGAAGAATAAACATAGTTAAAATGTCCATACTACCTAAAGCAATCTACAGATTCAATGCTATCCCAATCAGAATCCCAATGACATTCTTTACAGAAATTGAACAAAGAATCCTAAAATTCATGTGGGGCAACAAAAGACCCCAAATTGCTAAGGCAATCCTGAGAAAAAAGAACAAAGCCGGAGGCATCACAATCCCTGACTTCAAAGCATACTACAAAGCTACAGTAATCAAAACAGCATGGTACTGGTACAAAAACAGGTGCACAGATCAATAGAACAGAATTGAAAGCCCGGAAATAAAACCACACATCTATGGACAGCTAATCTTCAACAAAGGAGCTGAGGGCCTACAATGGAGAAAAGAAAGTCTCTTCAACAAATGGTGATGGGAAAACTGGACAGCCACATGTAAAAGAATGAAAATTGGCCATTCTTTTTCACCATTCACAAAAATAAACTCAAAATAGATCAAAGACCTAAAGATTAGGCCTTAAACAATAAGTCTGCTAGAAGAGAATATAGGCAGTACACTCTTTGACATCAGTTTCAAAAGAACCTTTTCGGACACCATAACTCCTCAGACGAGGCAAACAATAGAAAGCATAAACAAATGGGACTTCATCAGACTAAAGAGCTTCTTCAAGGCAAGGGAAAACAGGATTGAAACATAAAAAGAACCCACTAATTGGGAAAAGGTATTTACAAGTTATTTATCTGACAAAGGGTTAATCTCCATAATATATAAAGAACTCACACAGCTCAACAACAAAAAATCAAACAACCCGATCAAAAAATGGGCAGGGGACATGAATAGACATTTCTCCAAAGAAGATATATGAATGGTCAATAGACACATGAAAAGATGCTCATCATCACTGATCATCAGGGAAATGTAAGTCAAAACTACACTAAGATATCATCTTACACCTGTTAGAATGGCAAAAATATCCAAAACAAAAAGTGACAAATGTTGGAGAGGTTGTGGAGATAAAGGAACCCTCATACACTGTTGGTGGGAATGCAGACTGGTGCAGCCACTATGGAAAACAGTATGGAGATTTCTCAAAAAATTAAAAATAGAAATACCTTATGACCCAGCCATCCCACTACTGGGTATCTATCCAAAGAACTTGAAATCAGCAATTCCAAAAGTCCCATGCACCCCTATGTTCATCGCAGCATTATTTACAATAGACAACACGTGGAAGCAACCTAAGTGCCCATCAACTGATGATTGGATAAAGAAGATACGGTATATATACACAATGGAATACTACTCAGCCATAAAACAGGATGAAATCGTCCCATTCACAACAACATGGATGGACCTTGAGGATATTATGTTAAGTGAAATAAGCCAGATAGAGAAAGACGAACTCTGTATGACTCCACTCATAGGTGGAAGTTAACACTTAGACAAAGAGAGCTGATTGGTGGTTACCAGGGGAAAGGGGGGGTGGGGGGAGGGCACAAAGGGTGAAAGGGTGCACCTGCAACGTGACTAACAATAATGTACAACTGAAGTTTCACAAGGCTGTAAACTATCATAATCTTAATAAAAAAAAGTCAACATGATTGTTGATGGCTACATGGTATTGTGTGGCAACAATAAAATTTAAAAAAAAAAAAGAAAAGACAGGGAGAGGAGCCATATCTGGGATGACGATTTCGACTCAGGAGATTTTTCACCCTTTTGCCAAATAGCTAAAGGAGTGTGAAATTCTCCAGCAAATCCTTGAATGGTGTCTCCAAGACTCAGCAAGAGTCAACCTATCTGACCACGAGACCGAGCCACAGAGTCTGTGCTAACATGGATCTTTCTCCAAGACATGGCACTAAACAAGTTGCCGCCCCGGGACGGAGGGAGAAAGCTGGCTACTTCCACTTCTCCGTTTCTAAAACCTCTTGATTTTGTAATGTGCCAGGGTGGCAGTTGAGTCAGGCTGGGAAGTGGTCAGACATGAAACTGCAGATTCTGGGTTTTCCTTCCACACTGTTCCTGTGACTGATTTCCCTAGAGACTGATTTGGGGGGACTGAGAAAGCTGTCAGTCAGAGAGATAATACTGAGTCTGAATTATGGTCACAGAGGTTGAAGGTCATTGTCCTAATTCATGTTTACTTCTTCTGTGCTAGTTTCCCCAGACTGTGTGAAAACTGCAGCCAAGATGCTGTCGTAACCCCACAGTGATCTTACTTCTTCAAAGATGACAGGCTCTGTGGCTCCAAAGAGACAAACTGGTTAAAAAAAGCAGGATAAGATTCTTTCTATTTTGAAGAGATGTGAAATGCTGTGTGGGACTTTTTTTTTATTATTACATTTTTTTATATTTATACATATAAATATATTTATATTTTTATATATTACACATAATATATATGTGTGTATATATGTGTATATATTGTATGATATAATATATATGTATATATGTGTATATATTGTGTGTATATATTTTATTACATACATATATATATATACCCCATGAGTAATTGCCTTAACAAGTTTAAATTATCTACCTTAACAAGGATAAATGCTAAATATCTACAGTTGACCCAAATTAAAGGAAGAAAAAGGAGATTTAAGATTTGAATATAAAAACTGTGATTGTAGACGTCTCTTTTCCTCTCATTTGGCAGCTATTGCAGTGTATATATAAGCACAATGGCTAAGTTGTATTTCTCGCCAGATAAGTAACTCAGGTGAATACTATTGCCCAAATCTAATTCTGATATCCTAAGTCAATGCTTTTGTGGTATATACAAATTTGAAGCATGAAATTAAAAATAAAATGGTTGTTTCTCTCCTTCTCCCCCAAATAAACCAAACGAAAAAGCAAACAAAAACAAGGCAGTCACCTTTGGAAACATTTCACAGAGTAAAAGTAGCAACAAGAAAACAGGTCCAGGGAGATGCTGATTTGGGGCTTACTTAATATGGCTGTGGTGGCAAAGACAGCTGAGGGTCCACCAAAGATTCCTGCCCCAGCCCCCTCCCCAGAGTAGGGTTGTCACTGGGGAGCAGCTGCCCAGTTGGGGGCTACACTTGCCCAGACCCCTGCATCTGGGAGGGGACGTGTGCCTCGTCTTTCCCAGTGGAATATGAGCAGAAGAAAGGGGTATCAATTCTGGGCTAAGACAGTTCAGAAGCAAGCATATCTTCACTCTCTTATTCCCCCAGTGCCCTCTGACAGCTGAGAACCTAGAGGAGGGCAGATGCACAAGCGTGAGGAGCCTGGGTTCTGAGTGACCACAGGGAGGAAACCTGCCCACCTGGAACCCGACATTCATTGTCACGTGAACCAGATGAAACTTGGCCCAAGTCACTGACCTGAAGGAGTGGGTCTGTTACAGTGGGTAGCACTCCTCTGTTACAGTCCAAGGTGCTGAGGGGGGGGCAGGAGGACGGAGTAAATGGTTTAGTGGGTTGAGGCACACTAGGAAAGAAATACATTTTTTTCTTCTAGGGAAGACTCTTTAACACAGGGATTATAACCTCAAATGCCTAAAACACTAGGCAGGTGGTGTAATACTAGTAGCTATTAACACCTACACAGCGTTTATGATGTGACAGGCACTGTTCTAAGCACTTACGCTAACTCGTTTAGTTCTCACAAATATGTGAAATAGACTATTACAACCCCCATTTTGCAGATGAGGAAACTGGGGCCCACAGAGTGTAAGCAATTTGCCTAAGGCCACACAGCTAGTAAGTGGCAGAGCCAGGTTGCAAGGCCAGGCAGGCCCGTTCCAGGATCTTGCTCTGTTCACTAGACTATACACACACCTCTCACAGTGTGAACTGACAAAGGGGCTAGGCAGAAGCAATTCGTGAAATCATGTCTGGGCTGAAAGGGTCAGTTATTCAGCACTAGCTGATGATTTCTACATGTATTGTAGATCGTCCCATCTTTCAAGAAAAGCCAGAAATCTAGATTTTATGTAAAATCTCCTGATTTTAAATTGTTTCAATTTTGTTTTAACCCTCTGCAGCCCAAAACGAAGCATATCAGCAGACTACATGTAGCCCTGGGCCAGCCAGTTGCCAACCCTGCTTTCAGAGCAGCTGTCTGCAAGGACCACACTGTCTTCTGTTTGTCCAAAGGCCCTGGGGAATTCTGGGTCTGGTCGCCAGAGGGGAGTCAACTCTGCACACAACAGCTCCTTCAGGCCGGCTGATAGGAATAATTAATTTCTGTTTCCTCTTGTCAGCCTACAAAGGTTACCAACAAGCCCAGCATTCAGGAAGCAAATCTGTGCCCTTCTGAGACAATGAGGACAGGCGTGGGGGATCCTGGGGGTGCTCAGGGAGCCCCATAATGAAGTCCGGCGCGGTAGCCTGTGTTCAAAGGGAGCCTGTGGATGCGGGCACGGGCCTGGCGGCCTCGGTGGGACCATCAGAGCGTCAGCGAGGCTCATTAGAGACAGGACGTTCTGTGGCTTTCCGCTGCTGTCAGCGGGAGAGGGCTCCGAATTCCACAAGATGCTTTAAAATAAAACAAAAAGGCGCAATTATGCAGCCAAACGAAGGCAAAGAAGCTGCATACAAAGCAGGGCTTTCTCCATAATAGGACCACAACCTCAGCCAGACAGTGGAGGCCTCACCTTCCTCCCCAGGCTGCAGCTGTGAGCATCCGTAATTGGATGCTCCACCAACCCAGCTCTTAGATTATTCAAACTGCAGGATTTCCAGAAGCCTCAGGTTTCAATTAAGGAGATGACCAGGCAACAGGATGAGCAAGATACCATTTTTCACCCTTACGGTCTATTTGAGCAACACACGTGGCCAAACCAGTAATGACTGTGATGAAAATAACAATGAAATTAACCAACTCACACTGTTTACCATGTGTCAGGTGCTGTTCTATATTGAGTTATTTAATCTTCGCATCCACTTAATTAGGTGTTGATATCATATTATTATCACCCTCAGTCTACAGATACGGAAACTGAGGCACAAAAAATTTAAGTTAGGGGCTGGCCCCATGGCCGAGTGGTTAAGTTCGTGCGCTCTGCTTCGACAGCCCAGAGCTTCACCAGTTCGGATCCTGGGCACGGACATGGCACTACTCATCAAACCATGATGAGGCGGCATCCCACATCCCACAGCTAGAAGGACCCACAACTGAAATACACAACTATGTACTGGAGGGCTTTGGGGAGAAAAAGGAAGAATAAAAAATCTTAAAAAAATAAAATAAATAAAATAAAAAATAAAATGAACTATTGAAAAAAAATTTAAGTTAGCTCAAGATCACATGGCAGTTAAGTTGCAGAGCTGGGATTCGAAACCAGGCAATATGATCCTAGAAAAGCCTGCTCCCGACCACGAGACCAGTGGCTGTCTACATTTACACAGAGCTTACCATATGCCAGGCCCTGTGCTGCATAGTTCCTGTATATTATTTCATTTAATCTTTACAACACCAGGTGAAGGATAATCATCTCCCTTGTACAGAAAAGAAAATAGATTTATAAAAAGGTGAAGTGACTTGGTTAAGGGCACAAAATAAACAAGCAGCCTACAGCCTGGATCCAAACCCAATTTCCTCTGATTCAAAGACAGGCTCTTAACCATTAGTCAGTAGAGCGTCCCAGCTCATTTCACTTACTGGTGCTCATAGAGTGAGGCCTGGAAAGCCATCTACTCTGATCACCTTATTTCAGAGATGAGGAGCTGCAGGAGGGAGAGAGTAAGAGTTGGTTGTGAGGGGCTGGCCTGGTGGTGCAGCGGTTAAGTTCGCATGTTCCGCTTCTTGGTGGCCCAGGGTTCACCTGCCTGGATCCTGGGTGTGGACATGGCACCGCTTGGCGCCATGCTGTGGCAGGCGTCCCACATATAAAGTAGAGGAAGATGGGCATGGATGTTAGCTCAGAGCCAGTCTTCCTCAGCAAAAAGAGGAGAATTGACAGTGGTTAGTTAGCTTAGGGCTAATCCTCCTCAAAAAAAAAAAAAAAAAAGAGTTAGTGGTGAGAGGGAGGAGACTAACTTTGACCCCAAGAAGAGCTGGGTTCCAATCCTAGCTCAGTCCTTTAGTAGCTATGTGACTTGGGCAAGTGATTCCATGTTTCTAGACTTATTACTATAAATGGGAACACTAATACTTTGTCTCAGGTGCTGTACTGATTAAAGTATGTGAGTAATATAAACCTCTTCTCCTAAACACTAGGCACGGCAAAACCATCTCATTATAGTCAGATATCCCCAAATTACAGATCAATGGTCTCAAACTTTTGTTTACAAGCCTGTTCCTTATGATTTGAAATAATGGTGTAAATAGTGAGTAAGTTGTGAGGCTGGCCCCAAAAACTAATTAACAAAGAACTTGGAGAATTGCATTGCACTTCCGGAACTTTTCTGAGTGTCACACTGATTCCAAATGTGCAAAATCCCCAAGGAAACCACATTTCTCAGAGACTTGGGCAATCAGACATTTAGGCCTTCCACCCTGACAAATAAAGTTAATATGCTCCAGTACTAATCAATGACATCGCGGACAAAAAAAGGTTTCCATGGCTTTTAATTCTAGGATCCTTTTCACTACGTTAGTGATTTCATGATTTTGCCCCTGGAGCAATGGACCGTGTTGTAAAGGCTTGTCAGGTTCCTTTGCGCAAACATCAAGATTGGTAATATACATCTGGTTTCATCTTGCGGGTTCTTAATTTTGGTTGCCGTGGCTGGTGGTTTAGCAGATATGCCTATGTGACCAGCTCCCCACAAGAGTCTCAAACCCTGAGACTCAAACAGATTTCCTCTGGGGAAGACACTCCACATACGTCTTTGCAGTTTGCTATTAGACAGAAAGCGCTCCTGTGTGGCCTCGGACAAGGAAGGACACCAAAAGCCTGGGCTAGCCCTCTCTAGAGTCTGTAGATACAAAGATTTTTCTTGCTGCCTTTGCTCTGTAGCCTCTGTTAAAATCTTAGCCATGAATATAATCTGCTATTGAGTTTTATAAATCCTAGTAAATCACTGAATGAAACAATGGTGAATAATTTAGCCATTTCTAACACTTTTTTTCACATTTTTGAGACCCACCCTCTCATATACACATACAAACAGCCATGGTTATCATTTGGCCTTAGTGAAACAGGAACTTAGAGGTTTTGAGGAAAATTATTTGATTTCTGAGGCTCAGAAGAGCCATTCTTCTGTATGAATATGTCAGGTGTCTGTATCAGTCAGGATAAACTAGGTAATGCTGTAGTAACAAACAGCACCAAATGTTTCAGTGGCTTAAAATAACGATGCTTTATTTCTCACTCTACTACATGTCCATTGAGGGTTGGCTGGGAGCCCTGCTCTGTACTGCCCTCCCTCTAGGACCTAGGCTGACAGAGCAGTCACCATCCGGAACATTGTGCATTGCAGTAGCAGAGGGAAAAGGGAGCTCTAATGGGTCTCATACCAGCATTAAATGCTCTGGTCCAGAAGTTGCACACATCACTTTCATTGAAACTCATTGGTTAGAACTAGGCATATAGTCCTACCCACTTTCAAGGGAACCAGGAATGTAATCCTACCTACCATGTTCCTGGAAAGCAAAGGGGAACCAAAATATTCAGTTTACAGCCCTAAGGACTAGCACAGGCCTCCATTAGCTGGGGAGGCCAGGTTTGAAGTATCAGCCTTTTTCTGCATTGCCCACCTTCAGTAAACATCATACTCCCATCAGGAAGACAGGCACAAAATGGCAAGTTCTCAACTGGCAGGCAGGCGGACATGGCAGCAAGCTAGAAGGGCACAGGTCAGAATCACCTTGAGGCTTGTGAAGTTTGAAAAGCCCACCACAGCCCTTGAGAATCACAGCTCTGGAACACGCCCTATCAATTAGTCCTACTGGTCCAAAAAAAGAGGGCAATGGGGAGAAAGAGATGAAGATAAAGGCAAAGAAGGAGAAGAGGAGGAGGAGAAAAAGAAAAGTTTCTTTAAAGAGACCCCCCCATAGTCTGCCCAGGCATTCCAAATCCCACAGATTTCTTACTTGAAAATGTACAGTCATTCTTTCAATTGTTCAATAAATACAACATGCCGGCATCGTGCTAGGGGCAGGGAACGGAGAATTAAAAGCAGTGGTCCCCTTCTAACACACACACACTTGAAGGGCTTAGAATCCAGTGCGGGGCGGGGGGGGGGGGGGGGGGGGGGGGGGACCACAGGCAAACCATTTCAAACCGTTTTATAATTGCTCATTGAGTGCCTGTGCAAAGGTCAGGGGGCGGTCTGTGGGGTTGACGCTGGGCTGGTTTTCCAACAGCCATTCACAGGTCCCTCTCCCTTAACACTCTTTATAATAGAGGCTGAAGAGCTAAAACTCCTCATTCCCCAGTCCTCCTTGCAACTGATGATGGCCATGTGACACGATGTTGGCCAGTAGTGTGAAAGTAGCAGTTGCTAGGTAGGGCTTGGTGTGGGGGTGGGGGTGGGGAGGAAGCTTTTTAAAGGGACAGAGAGCCTGTCCGATCACTTCAGTCTAATCTAATTAGATTTAGGAGCTGGAGAAACCACTTTGTCTTTAATGTGGGAGATAACCAGGGGCTGGAGGAGAAAAGCTGGAGGCAGAAGATTCGGTTAATGCAGTGGTTTAGGTCAGGGGTGATGAAATGACGTCTAGATATTCAGGAACATTTACGGAGTACTCCTATATGGCAGGCACTGTCACTTTCTGGGGCTACCAAGACAAACAAGACACAGGTCTGAACAGGGGACCCTCTCACCGTGCCAACCACAGCCACAGGGCAGGAAGGAGGCAGGCTTGTGGAACCTCAAGTTGGGGACGTTCTGCCCCCTGCCCCAAGTCCAGGAAACACAAAGAAGGCGGGGTGAGGCCCAGAGGACTTGAGGCCAGCCGGTTCTACAGCAATTCAAAGGGGCAGCTGGACCATCGCAGCGATGGGAAGTGACTGAAGGAGCGGATGGTCTTTTTATGTACATATCTCACCCAAACGGGCCCTGATGTTCCCCCACATCTGGTCTAATTTTTTTTTTTTTTTAAAGATTGGCACCTAAGCTAACATCTGTTGCCAATCTTCTTCTTTTTTCTTTTTTTCATTCTTCTCCCCCTAGTAGACCGGTATATATTCTAGTTGTAGGTCCTTGTGGTTGTGCTATGTGGGACGCCGCCTCAGCACAGCCTGATGAGCCGTGCCATGTCCGTGCCGGGGGAACCCTGGGCCACTGAAGCGGAGCACGTGAACTTAACCACTCGGCCACGGGGCTGGCCCCGGGTCTAGTTATTTTAAATCACTGCGTGTGGGAAATTAGAAAAGGAAACGGCACAGTCGCAAGAGAAGCCTAGACTCAAAAGCAGCCGCACCCCCTGCCCCATGAAAATGGTCCAAATTGGAGTGTGATGGCCGTACAACTTTGTGAATATACTAAACACCATGACTGTAGGCTTTAACGGGGTAATTTTATAGTATGTGAATTATCTCTCAATAAAATTAATTAATTTGTAAAATAGGAGAAAAAAATAACCCCACCACTTCGCCCTAAGGAAACGTAGGCTTGTTAACTCACCGGTCAGAACCTTAGTTTCCTCTTCTGCAAAATGAGAACAGTAGTTCTTACTTTATAATAAGAACAGAACAGTTCTGAATATCAAATAGGATCATGGAGGTTAAGCATTAACACGGTGCCTTACAGGGAGTAGGTGCTAAATATATTCTGGTTCCTTTCCTCCGAAGCGCCAATAAAAATTTTGAAACAATCATTTTCTCAGCAGCGGCAAGATGTGACATGAGCTCTAGGCAACCTCCCTTCAGACAGTCTCGTCTCAAGCAGACTAGAGCAAGGATCAGATAGGAAGACAGGAACGCGGCCTGAAGCGGATGCTCTCTGCGGAAGACTGCACACTTACTCTGCAGCTACACGACGCAGAATAACAAGGGAGATTCACGTGGTGTAAATACAGCTACATGGACAGAGTCATGGCCGAGTCAGTTGGGCACAGAGATTTCTGCTTAGAATTCTAGTTTGGTATACAAACAGAGCCCAGTTTCCAAAATAGCCAAATCCACCCCAACACCTGGACAAGTAAGTCCGTGTGGCTACAATGCAGCCCTGATGTTGAGAGATGACTTACGCCCCGCTCTCTTGGCTGTGGTGCCTCAAAACCAGAACGAACCAAAACAAACCTGACACAACTGGGATTGTCTAGCACAGTACCAAGTCAAGGAATTTATTTTTTTCATTGAGTTTCTCACTTGTGACTATTCCAGAATCAGCCGGGTACTTATCAACAGCCTGCCACGTGGCCAGGAGGGAGAAAAAGAAGGATAAGCCATGATCTCTGCTTTCAAGGAGCCAGCTAACCTCTTGGTCTGAGAGCAACACTTCACAGTAAACATATAAAAGGCATCGTGCCTTGCACAGAGCAGTGGTTCAGTTGTTATTTGTTCGCTGGGTCAATGAATTAATAGATGGCATAATAAGACAATTGTGCGAGCGTGGGGCTCACTCTAAGAACCACAAGATGGGTTGGAGTAGTTGGAAAAGGCTTGTGCCAGAAGCTGCTAGTTGCCTACTCGATATCAATTCTTCCATTTTTCCTTGTAACAAAGCCTCTGTTTTATTTGAGGTGGCCCTATGCCTAGATAAAATACTACATCTCCCAGCCTCCCTTGTAGCTAGAGGTGGCTAATGAGATCTAAACAGAGATTGTCGAGAAAAGCATCCAGGAAAGTGGCTTAAAAGCCAGACCAATAGCTACCACTCACTCTCAAGTCCTTCTTCCCTTTCTTCTAATTCTTGTCTGAAACATAAATATGATGGCTGGACTTCCAGCAGCTATTTTGGACCTTGAGGCAATCTTGAGGCAGAAAAGCAGAAAGACAAAAGAAGCTTGAATTCCTGATGATCATGGAGTCACCATACTCTCCTTGGACTGCTTACCTCTGGAATTCTTTTACATGAGAGATAGATAAACCTCTATCTTACTCAAGCCATTTTTTTCAGTTTTGTCACATGTGGTAAACTCATATCTTAACCAATACAAGTTTCCACGGAAAAGCCAGGCCTTAAAGGAAGAGTTGGCTTTGCGATTGGGGAAGTGGAGGTGGAAGGGCATCTCAAATGCCAGAAAGAGCACAGGAAAAGACGCTACTAGGAATGAGCACTGATGAAAGCAAGTGGGTAGAGGGTAGGAAACAAGGAGAAGTCAGATGATGGTTTTGCAGACGTCAGAGGAGACAGGGCCTGACTGGGGAAGAACCACAAAGGACCAAGAAAGCTTGTCTCCCTCTGAAGGAACAAAATATCTCTGGACCTGGAATGGGGTAAGAAAGGAGAGAAAGAGGCAGATGAAGAGGCTTGGGGAACTTCATTGGATGAAGAGACATGAATAAGAGCTGTGGCCTGGACCAGCCCACTGAGAATTCCTGGACTTGGAACAGTAACAAGAACACCATCAAAGCTTTATTAAACACTGATTTTCCCGGCCCTGTGCTCTGCCCCTTACACACATCATCTCACCCAGGCTTCACAAGTCTAGAACAGAGGCCTCTCATTATCACCCCCGCTCGGCAGACAGGGAACCCTGAGGCTTAGAGAGGGGCAGTAACTTGTTCCACAGAAGCTTCACAACCCTGCATGCTGGGTCACATCAACTCCATTTTTCAAATGTGGAAAATATCATACCACTATTTCAAAGCCAGAAAAGTGTATGAAGATCCTGACTTTAAAACGTAAAGATCCGGAGTCCATTTGCTTTGTGAACAGTCTCTTAACAAGAAAAACAGACTAGAGGAGAATAGAAAAGTTTTCGGGCTTGGTTGCATTGACTACTCGTAGAGGAGGAAGGAATTGTTAAACAAACCTACCCACACCCTCCGGCCGCTGACAAAGTGCTCCTGAGGTGTAGACGGTGCTAAGAGGTGGGGGAGGGGGGAGGGAGGCACGCACGGAAGACTCAAGCAAACAGTGAGGCAACGTCCACTCCAGTTACAAATGATACACAGCCAACCACTGGCTCATGTGTCTCAAATAGTTTCTTAATATCTCTCCACAACAGGGAATGGAAAAAAATTACTCTATCACAGCTAAGGCTGAAAATTCAATACTTTGAATTAAGTTATTCAGACACATCCAGTGAACACAAGGAATGCTTCCTGGAGCCAAAATCTCATTAGTCACTACCAGGAAGGGGCAAAAACCCATCAGGATACAAATGAGCTAGGTAACATGAGTACCTAGTAGGAAATGCATTTCCCAGGAAGATTAAAAATAAAAAGTCTCCATCTGCAGCCAGGCAGAAGCTGACGGCAGGGTCTCCCAAGGAGAGAAGTCAGGAATTCTACAGCTGGCCTGGGACAGCATGATAGGCTGGAATTTAAAGAGTGTCAGGGGTCGGCCCCATGGCCGAATGGTTAAGTTCGCTGGCTCCGCTTCGGCGGCCCGAGGGTTTTGTTGGTTCGGATCCTGGGCGCGGACACAGCACCGCTCATCAGGTGAGCATTCCACATGCCACAACTAGGAGGACCCACAACTAAAATATACAACTACGCACCGGGGGGATTTGGGGAGATAAAAGCAGAAAAAAAAAAAAAAATTGGCAACAGTTCTTAGCTAGGGTGCCAATTTTAAAAATAAAATAAAATAAAGAGTGTCAGCTTTGTAAGACTAATCTGAGTTCAGATGCTGACTCCACCACCAGCTGTTTGACTCTGGATAAATTTCTTTAACTCTCCCAGCCTCGGCACCTTCATCTATAAAATGGGACTAATACTTTCCACCCACTGAGATGGCTGGGGCTAAATGAGATGCTCTGCTGCTCGAGTGACTATGACTTTGATGGGACTCACATCTTTAGTGCTCTCTGCTTAACATTCCAGGCAAGAAAAGACTCTAGGAAATAAGGGAAAGAGCCTAAGTCTGGCTCCTAGCCCTGCCTTGAGGGCCATGAGCATGTGACTTTGAGGTTACTTTTAGGGTTCCAGGGTCCTTATCTGTCTGAAGAGGGGCAGGAGTAGCCCCACTTCTCTTCTAGGCTCTCAAATGTCACTGAGGTTCTAAATAACAGCCCTTAGTCACTCATTTCAGGATTTAACAAGTTACCTGCTGGAAAGTTGTTTCTTTATCTAAAAACCTATGGTTTCTACCCCAGGAGCCAAATAACCAGTGAGAACCTTAAAGGTGGGTCACTGACTTCTGCAGTTTTGGCCCTTAACACAGACCTGGCATTAAGTAAGATCTCGATACGTCCTTGTTGAGTGGAACGGATGAGTGGATGAATTTCAAGGGCTAGCAAAAAGAGAGACCACTTGTCCTCCACTGAGCAAAGTTTAACACAAGGAGAAAATGCTACCGATTTAAAATATTAGTGATATTGACTTTGTCATCTGAACTAAAACCAGAATAGCAGATGAATAGTTGCTGCCAGTCGAAAGGATGCCTGACTCTAAAACCCACCTTTGGGCTTTGCTGGAAGACAGCACCTTGGTCCACAAGGTGGGCACGTGTGCACAAGGAATGCATGGAACCCCGAAAAGGACATGTCATCCAACCTCTATGGCAGGCGTGGCACAGAAGCATGTCAACGTGAAAGGGAAAATACATGGTCTCTGTATGCAGACAGAGTGCCCAAAAGCACCCAGCTGAGGAGGGGAGACCTAAAACCCAGCAGGCGGTCTGCTCACCTATGAGGCCACATCCACCCAGGAGCCCCATCGGCAGGCAGCCGCCCTAATGGTTGACCTCAGCAGCAGACAGACCGGGGTCTATTGGGGACTTTAGTGACAAAGAAAATAATAATGCATGCATATACGTAGACATACACACATACATTAAGTATGCACTTAATGGTCACTGTACACCAGGCGCTTAGCTAAACTTTTAAAATATTTTATTGTATTTAATCTTAATAACTACCCTGAGAAGTAGGTGCTATTATTTGAGGCAGCATAGCTTAGTATTTGAAAGCACGGACTCAGGAGTCAGACTGTCTGTGTTCAAATCCTTCTAAGCTGGTGACCATAGGCAGGGTGGTTTAAGCTCTCTGGGCCTCAAGCTTCTCATATGTAACACGGAAATAAGAATAATGCCTGTTGTGCGACATCAGTGAGTTAACCTGTGTAAAATGCTATGAACAGGAGCTGGCGCAAAGTAAGCCCTCAGTAAGTGTTAGCTATATTCTCATTATTCCCATCTAACAGCCAGAGACTGAGGAGAGGTCAGTGGCTTGCCCACACCCAGTCTCACACCCAGCGAGGGGCAGAGCCAGAGCGCACACACAGGATGTCTTCACAGCACGCATGACCCAAACGTGGCCCCTTGTAGCTCTGCCAGCCCCACCACATTCACACCACCACCCTCAGCCTCCACTTCTAACCACACCAACACGGCCTAGTCTCTCCTGCTACCAAGGCTACAAGGTGCTAAAAGGAACATACTAAAAGAACTGGCATTCTAACTTATTTAAACTCTAACTTGGCTACTAGGTGTAGAAAAAAAAACCCAAATGTGTCTTGGGATGGGGCTCTGCGCCTCATCTAAGAGAAACAGGCCCGTTTCCAAGGAGGGGAGCACCCCTGCCTCTGGGCCTTTTTATGAGAGGCCTCAGCGCGCTCTCTCCTTAAAACCCTGAGACAAACAAAGGCAAGCCTGGATTGCCCAATAAAACCTGACGTTCGGCTGAAGATCTCTGAACACAGATAATGCCCGCGATTGCTGGTGGAGAGAGAGGAACAACTTCAGGGCCAATCCACCCAGAGATCCTCAAGAGCCAAGATTACACTCTGCCTCAGGTCCTGCCCTGCTGCCTGGAAGGTGCCAGAAAGAGCTGGAGCCTTGCTAGAAAAAACCACACACACCACAGAAAACCAACCCGTCTGTGATCCAGAATGACCCGGGAGGGGAAGCTCTGAACTGTCAACTCAAAGAAGACAACCTATAGTCGTGGTTAGTTAACATGAGGGGTGCTTGCTATGTGCCAGGACCTGTTCAAAGCCCTTTAGAAATAATATCCCATTTATTCTTCATGTCAATGGTACGAAGGAAGAGTGTTTATTAGCCCCATTTTACAGATGAGAAAACTGAGACACGGAAAATTCAAATAACTTTTCCCAACATCTCAAGCAGTCTAGCTTCAGAGCCCATGGTCTTTATCAGCATTTTCAATGCTTTTTGTCCAACCCATAGCAAGAACCTGTACGTAGAATATTCTACAACAGGACCCACTATACACTCACATATTTTTATATAATTAAACACAGATTTTAAAAAGAATAACATTCATCATTGCCATGCGCAGTGCACACTGATGTTTTCTATTCTATTCCATCCCATTTTAAAAAAGGATGTCATTCAACAAATACGTGGGGAGCAGCTAACATGTGTTAGACACTGTTCTAGGCTTTGGGGCTACATCGGTGAATGAAAGAAACAAAAATCTTTGCCCTCTTGAAGCTTGCATTTTACTGGAGAGAGAGTGAAAGATCCACATGCAAAGTCTCAGCATCTGAGGTGGTAATTGGGTGCGTGCTTTGGAGACAAAGAATGCAGGCCAGTCACAGTGGCCGAGGAAGGCCTCACGATGCTTTCACTCCCCACTGCACTGATTTCAGTGGGCTGTCACCACCAGTGTGAAAACCCTTGCCCTTAATCCTTCTACTCTAGTGCCTTGTTGTATGTTTGAAGGCTCTTTCTCCTAGATTATGAGCCCATGCACATGTGTGTGAATATGTGCACATGTGTATACATGTGCAGGCATGAGTGGATGTGTGTGCATGCACGTATGCATCTGCATGTCCACCCCCATTCACTTCCTCACTGGGGAGGTTCCGGAGACAGGAGGCGGGGCTCCCACAGGCAGCTGTCCAGAGGTTCCCTACACAAGCTTGCTCTCCACAGGGGTCCTGGAATGGGGCCTGAAACACAGCCCAGACGCTGCTAGCCAAAGACAGACATGTGCCCTGGCTGGAGTCTTCAGCCCAGAGGCGGGAGAATTTTTTTACCGTTGGTCCACCCTGAGGGGTCACGTTTTATAATTCGTTAGGACAGATGGAACACTAATTCCTGATCTGATCAACGTGCTCTGTGTGCTAGAGTGCCCTGAAGGAAAGAAGAGACAGCACAGAAATAAACATCACTCCCTAGGGAAAATCTAGTGCATTGGGATCACCTGGCAGGGTGATGGATGTGGGTCTGGGGGGAGGTGGGATTGGAGCCAGCTCCGAAGCACCTCTGGGCCACTTGGGTAGCCTCCACTGAGGGCATTTGGAACTTGGCACTAGAGTGAAATCTTCAGACTCTTCCTTTAAGTTAAAGGGGCACATAAAAATGTTACTGGCATGGGCAGCAAAAGTATTACCTACGGGAAAAGCAGCCAATATCTGCTAATGAATAAGTGTAATTGATCACGACAGATGACTCAAGGAACCTTCAGAATGTGCTTTTAGCAAAATGGACAGTTTTTCATTCAAATGTAAACCCACCTAGATAAGATCTAATAATGGAGATTTTGGAACAATCCCAGCATCGGTGATTTCTTTTTTTTTTTAATCTCCTTCACTGAGCAGGAAGGCATCTTAAGTTCCTGGTCATAGCTTCACCCAACCAGACACCAATTTATGCTTTCCCTGTGGCTGAGGAGGCCCTGAAAGTCCCTGGGACAGCAAGGAAGGAGTCACAGGCCACCCCACATCCCTATCTGTCCTTTCCTCCTTAGCCTCATTCCTACTCCCCGACCTATGAGGAGCTGGCTGGCTGGGAGACATTCAGTTTAATGCAACCATCCATTTATTCAAGAAAAATTTATTGAGCTTACTATGTGCAAGTCACCATGGGGACTACCGCAAGGGGATTCAAAGATGGCTAAGACCAGGTCCTGTCCTCAGAAGAGAGCGCAGATGTGAGGGGAAACAACCAACGACAGGAGCCCCCAGTGGAGGTCTCAGCTCACTCCACCAAGCACTTAATCTTTCTGAGCTTCAGTTTCCTCCTTTATCAAATGAAGGCACTGCACTAGATATGATCTCTGGGCACCAGGCCTGCTTGAAAACTCTATTCCCCTTCCCAGGCAGGCTCCTCGGCTCCTAGGAAGCTGAGGATCAGGTGCAGCCTTCTAGGAAGGGGGCAGTCAGCAAAGAGAGGGGCTGGTGAGGATGATGGACCTTTCCCTGAGTGAGAGGCTCTTTCAGCTTGACCTGCATGCAAAATACAGGCTGGAGAAAGATGAGAGAGAAGTTCAGAAAATTAAGTGCAAGATTTCGACTTCCGTATCAAGGAATCTGGGGGAAAATGGGGAGCCACTGGAGTTTGTGCACTGAAGGATGCTATCGGTGTGGCAAAGGAATCTGACCGACCTGTGGAGGATCAGCTGGAGGGGGACGGGGTGGTGATGTTGCAACAGCGCAGAAAGGCTGAGGCCTGAAGCGAAAGATTCCTTCCGTGCTCTGGTCCAGAGCACCATTCCATCACCCGTGCCAGCCGCACAGCGCTTGTTTTCATAAACTCGCCCAAGCCGAAATCACTTTGCAAGATCTTTTTTAAAGTCCCACAAGTGGCTTCAAGGTAAACAAGCAAATCTTATCTCCCTTCTTCCCAGGCGCCTGAGGTTAAACAGGACCAACAAGGTATGCCAGGGAGGGGTGTAGGAAGCGGCCATCAGCCACCGGGATGCCAAGGCAGGGATCTAGAGAGGGGCGCGCCTACCTGCAGAGGAGCCGTCCTCGTGGTCCGAGCTGTTGCGGCTGCAGTCGCTGCCCCTCTCGGGCGAGCTGTGGCTGGGCGAGTCCCGCTCCGGCACCCGCAGGAACCGCTTGCGCCGCCACGGGGGGAGGTGCTCGCGAGCCCCGCGCCGGGGGGGCTCCTCTGCCGCCAGGGGCGAGCTCCGCCCGTCCTTGGCCTCCGCCTCCAGCTGCTCCAGGTCGTGGCTCCGGCGTTGCTGCCGCCAGCCCCCGGGGAGCAGGTGCATCCAGCGATGGGGGCTGCACGCCCGCACCGGCTTTTCTGCCTCATCTCGGGTCCCGAGCCGGTAGGGGGCCACGAGCAAGTGGCTGAGGACGAATTTCTCGTTCAATTCCACCATCTCGAAGTCGTGGTCACTGCTGTCGCCCCCATCGTCCGCGCCGGAGGCGTCGGGCTCTCCCTCCTCCGAGCTCCGCCCCTCGTGGGTCCTGGAGGACAGCTCCTCGCCGGGGGCGCTGGGAACCGTGCCATCGTGGCCGGGGGGCGCACAGTCCTCCCGGGGAGTGAAGAGGAGGCGAGGCTGCAGCAGCTGCTGGTGGATGGCGGCGGTCAAGCTGCGCACGGCGCCCCCTGTCCCCGCCGCCCCGGGCCAGGTGGGAAGGTCCAGGCACACGGAGGAGAGAGGCTCGGCTTTCGCGGCTGCCTCCGGGGGAGGGGGCGCAGGGCCCGGGGGGTCTCCGCCGCCGCCTGCGGGGCCCTCCTCCCGGCGCGGTGGCGGCGCGCGCTCCGGCCCGGCAGGCGCCGGCCCCTCCGCCGCCTCTCCCGCGCTGCCGCCGCCCCCGCCCTCCAGGGGCCCGCCGGCGAGGTCCCGCTTCTCCCCGGCCAGGGCCGCCTGCAGGTAGGACACTTTGAACTTCTCCTCGGCCAGCACCTGTTGCAGACGCTTCAGGTTGAGTTTGCAGCGCTCCAGCTCCCGCTCCATGTCCAGCACCGAGTCCAGCCGCATGACGGGGGCCTCCTCCCCGGGGAACTCGGCCCGCCAGTGGCGCTCAAAGTCCTGAGGGTCCCACATGCCGGGCGCCCCCTCGGGCCTCCGGGGCCCAGCTCGTCCGGCGCAGCGGGCTGGGGTCGCGCCCGCCTCTCTCCGGGAAGCCCGCGCTGGCGCAGTCGGCTGTCCTTCGCTTCAGCCCCAGCAGAGAATCAGAGAAAAAATAAAGTTTTTCCCCTTCCGCCCTCGTGCCTTTTTTTCTTCTTCTGGGTTTCGCCTCCCTGACGTAAGCGGCTACCCGCAGCGGAGGCGGGCGCCGGGGGCCCTGGGCCCGCCCTGGTCTGCAGCCCCCGCCGCCGGCCCGGGCGCCCCGCGGGCTCGGGCGTCGGGAGAGCCGGGCGGGCGCGGAGCCTCGGGCGCCCGGCCAGGCCCGCTGGCGCGCCTCGGAGCGGCGCCGGAGGCTGGGAGAGGGCCGCAGCGGGGCAGGCCCGCGGCGCTGCCCACCCCAGAGGCGCCGGCGACGCTCGGAGCTGGACGCGGGAGGCCCGGCTCGCCCCTTCCCGGCCAGGCGGGCTGCGCCGCTCCCGCCGCCGCGCGCTGTGGGCGCGGGCTCCCTGCACCCGAGCGCGGGCCCGCGCGGCCGAGGGAGGCGGGAGCCCCGGCGAGGGAGCGCGCGGGGGCGCCCTGGGCCCCAGCCAACCTGCCGCCGCCCGGCTTTCCGCAGCCTCGCCTGCCCGGGCTCGGGGCGGCGCCTCGGACCAAGAAGGAAAAGGTGGGGAAAGGCGATGTGGCGCGGCGACGAGGGCAGGTGTCGAGGGAGCCGGCTGCTGACCGGCGGGGCTGTCCTTTGCCCGGATTATTGAGCGCCTTGAACTAACTTGTCCAAAATCGCAGAGCTGTCTGATCCAAAATCGAGGATAAACTTTGGCGTTTTGGAGTCCCTTTGAAGTATTCTCTCTGCTGCTCACTAGAGCTTCCCGGAGGAGAAATAGACAAGGGTGACAGATCCAAGGGGCCCTGCTAGAGGCCCCTGTGACTTCAAAGCTGATGGTACTCCCGTGTGACTGAGTCAAACCATGACTGCAAGGGCCTTAGACGCCTGGGCGTCTAAGAGGACCCTCCACTCCACCTCCTCCTTGTGGCCTGAACAATTCCTCTAGGCAGGGAAAGAAGGAGGAGCTGGGGACAGCCATCTGGGCTGGCTCTCGCGGTGGGGTGGATGGTGGGGCTCGCGCTTCGCCCTCTCCTCCACACCTGGCTGCACCACCCTTTCCAGGATCTTGGGTGAGGTCCCACTGTCTGCCAGGAGAGGTCCTGATAAACTGTCTCGTGCTGGCCGCAAGAGGGGACCTTATCTGTCGTTCACATTTCCTTCATCTTAAGGATGAGGAAATTGATACTCTAAGAGACTAAGTGACTTGGAGCCGCATTCTTCCGGTCCACAATGCCCTTTGGGGACTGGAGCTAAACTCAGTGACCCCTTCTCTCCAGCCACCTGCCACTTGCTTTTCCCCTGAACCATGTGAAAAGGCCATCCTCCCACTTTTCAGCCCCTTTCAATCCGCCCCTCAAGGCTGGATATTGGGAAGATACCAGGAAGATATTTCTTAACCACAAGTAAGATAGTGCCTTGCTTTTGCTTAGAACCCTTCAGTGGCTTCTCATCACCTACAGGGTGGAATCCAGACTCCTCTGCATGACACAGGAAGTCCTCCCACATTAGGTCTCTGCCCACCTCGCTCCCTTTCTTTTGTGCAACTCTATGCTGTCCCCAAAGACCTGTTGCTCTTTTCTGGTGCTTTGTCCTCTTCCTTGGAACTCCTGTCCCTACACACGGGCACAACTCCCCACTGCCTGGGGGACTCTAACCCTCCTTTAAAGACCCAGCTAAAGAATCTCCACCTCTGAGAAGCCTTTCCTGGCCCCTCCCCTCTTCTTTGTGTCACCCCTCCATCTTGTGTCTTAGTCTTTGCCCTTGTTCCACTTTATTCTAATTATTAGTGATATCTTCTGTTTCTCCTACTTTCAGAAGCCTTCAAGGGCAGGACCTGTGTCTTTCCCACTTTGGTATTCCCGCTGCTTCTTGCAGTGTGTGATAGAGAGCTAACTGATAATTATTGAATGAAAGACATGAGTGAAGGAAGGAAGGAACAGACAGATGAAGGAATCCCCAGCTTGCAGTCTCAGATGTGCCTCCCACAGAGGCTTTTCAACTCTGGAATTTCCTTCTCTGACAAAGTCTGTGTTTACTCATTTTCCCAATATCCCTTTTTCCTCCTCCTTCTTCTTTTTTTTAAATCTGGTATGCCACTGGCGTGACTCATCGCAGTGTCTGTTTTTGTGCCTGACTGCTGTGGGGGAATGGATATGTTTTAAAACACATTATTTGCATATTTCCCAGTTTGTCTGATTTCTCAATCCTTCACCTGGTTCCTTGTCAGTTTTCTCTCCCACCTTAGCATCATACTTTGTCCCTACCTCCCAGAGGCTGCCAGTCTCCTTTGTCCACTGGGAAGGACTGAGGAGCTCCCAATGCCTACAAACAGCCCGTACAGGGGTATTCCATCCAGAGGAGTCCACAAGCACCTTGGCCTCTGTTAAGATTTCAGGAGAGAGAAATGCGGCAGAGCAGGGATGGATGGCCCTAGTCAACAGCATATTGATTGAAAGATGTTTCAATACGTATATTGAAAAGCACAAAGGGAAAAAAAAAAACCCTATGAGTTACTATAAGTATCAATTTCTGAATTTGTAAGTTCCCTGGGAGGATAGTTTCAGCTCTGTCCTTTAATTAAAGCAGCAATATGATTCCCTTTGGTCCCAGGAAGTTGTTACCAATACCACTAATTTTTTCCATGAGGACCAATATAGCTGGAAATGCCAGCATACGTCTTCTGTGAACAGATCCCAAGAGCAACCTTCATTGTCTCCAGCTGGTGGATAGTTCAGCTTTATTACTTGGCTTTGGGTCATCACAGGGGCAGGGGCAGAGGGGCTGACAGTTATTGAGTCCACACTTCTAGTCGCCATACAGCTTTGATCTCGTCTAATTCCTCACAACAACCCTGTGTAAAGAAGGTATTATTGTTGCTACTTCAGAGAGAGAGAGAGAGAGAGAGAGAGAAATGAAAGATCAAAGAGGTTAGAGGTCACATAGCTAATCTGCTGGGTGTTAAAGCCCAGCTTTGCAAGCGCTTGGCTCAGGTGCATCTGTCATTAGCATTCATTCATTCAATAAATATTTGTTGAGCACCTACTAGGTGCCAGGGCCTGGCAAATAAAGTTTAAACTTTGTAACCCAGCATGTATGACACTTCACAATGGATCCTCTGACCCCAGCCTACTTGTTCAACCCCGTTTCCTGAATTTCTTCCGCCTGCTGCACCCATTCAGCGCCTTAATCTGAGTGACTCTCTGAGCAGATGCCTTTTGTGTCCCATGCCACCTCCCTTTGGTCCATCTCGGATTTCTGCTGCAGCTGCAGCTGCATTGGACAGTTCCCATGGGCTGCAGGGGTCTCGCCTCAAGCACACCCCTACTACTCTCCACTTTTCTGTCCTAGGGTTTTTCTCAAAGTCACAAAGCTCTCAAGGGCATCCCAGATGGAAGCTTCCATGGGCACCCCGTAACCAGTGGAAACACGAGCTGGTTAGTAAGTGCCCCAGGCTCCTGTCTTCGGAGGGCATTTCTGAGGTGTGCTCTCCGTGGTTGCTCAGTGGTCTCCAACAGGAAGAGCCCCAGTTGTTCACAGTGATCGCCAATCCACAACAAGCTCTTTATTGGCTTTCCCTTGTTGTCCGTCTCCCTCTCCTTCACTCCTGCTTCCTGGGATAATCTCCCGGCTAAAACACTTGCATCAGGTCCTTGTGTCCATCCCTGCTTCCCTCTCTGGTTCCCCCCACGAAGACACCCTCCAGCCTCCCCATGCCCTCGCTGACACAGCCACACAAGGCACTTCACCATCCCCTGGTGACTCCTTAGTCTCTCATGACTTCCTTCATCGTGCTGCTTCCTCCTTTACCTGGTGAGGTTGCGGGGGAGGAAGAACATTTCCTCTACCCGGTGGGTCCTTCTGGCTGGGCTACGAATTAAATTGACATGAGACAGAATAACAGGAGAAAATCAAACAAAGCTTTATAACGTGTATACATAGGAGGGACTCAGGAAAACTGAGTACCTCGTCAAAATGGCGGAGGTTCTCATCTTAAATACCATCCTCAGCTACAGACAAAGGAGGATGTTGGGGGTGGGGGGAGTCAGTTACCGGAGATTACCAGAAAAGTACAGTAAATGAGAGTAAGGTTATTATGCAGATTTAAGTCCTTGCTTTCTGTGTTGATAAGAGTTTCTAGAGATAAGGTCATCCCCCCTTCTTCCTGGTACTGAGAGAGACACATTTACAGATGGAGATTTCCCCTACAAATGTAAATGTCTCTAACAAAGGGTAAATTCTACTTTTCAGAGCTTCTCCCATTTCTGTAGTTTTTAAAAGTAACCAGTGCCAAATAATCCTCATGCCAAAGAGACAGATTTTGGGGTGGCCAATTCTGATGTGCCACGAGATCCTTTTTCGTTTGTCAAAGCCCAGCTCACCTATGACTTTCGGCCCTGGGTCCAGTTAGGCATGCTTCTCTACAAAGGGATTCACCTTGGTTCCAGCACCAGTCATATCACACTGCAATTAATTCCACGGCTCCTTGAAGAAATCCTGGCTCTGGCCAGCTTGCACCTCTCATTCCTTCAGCTGCCACAGCCCCTAACAGAGTCAGTGCTTCATACGTGTCTGCTGAGTCAGAATGATTCATACCAGTCTGCTGAATGAATGACTGATGAATAAATGAATGATTAGGACTCCACCTGGACTTTTTTTACCTCTACCTCATGCTGCCTTAAAGCTGGACCACTCTTACCCAAAGAAAGAGTGGAAACACACCTCTGAAAGTCATGCTGCCGGGAGCTCCACTTTTTAAAATACTCCTTTAGATTAACAAGCAGCCTCTATGGAAATATAAAACTTGGTTATCAGTCATTCACACCTCAGTGTGAACTGTCCTTTCCCTCACTTTCTCTGGGGCTATCTGAGGTTAGTATGAAAGGGCTGGGGATTTGGACTAGGGAGGAGAATGGAAGCAGAGTGCAGCCAGGAGGAGGGTAACCTGGGGAGGAGTGAGCTGGGGTGGGATCTGCAACGGCCCCTCCCTTTGAGTACCTTCTCCACCGGGCAAGCCTCCTCTAATGGAGGAGTTCTCCCGACTACAGATTAGAATAACCTGGGATAGCTATTAAGACTAGCCAGGGAGCCGGCCAGGTGGCATGCAGTGGTTAAGTTTGCACATTCCGTTTTGGCGGCCCGGGGTTCGCTGGTTCAGATCCTGGGTGCAGACATGGTGCGGCTCATCAAGCCATGCTGTGGTAGGCGTCCCACATATAAAGTAGAGGAAGATGGGCACGGATGTTAGCTCAGGGCCAGTCTTCCTCAGCAAAAAGAGGAGGATTGGGTGCAGATGTTAGCTAAGGGCTGATCTTCCTCAAAAAAAAAGAAAAAGACTAGGCAATCTTGGGCTTCCTCCAATGCCAATTCATTCAGAATCTCAGGAATGGAACCCCCCATCAGCATTTTATTTATTTATTTTTTAGGTTTATTGAGGCATAATACAATAAATTTATTTATTTTAAGTATGCAGTTTGATAAACTTGGGTGATTGCAAGCAGTCATGTAATCTCCGCAATAAACAAGATATGGAACAACTCCATCACCTTAAAACGTTCTCTCCTGCCCTTTTGCAATCGTTCCCTTTTCCTGACTCCCAGTCCCAAGCAACCATAGTTTTCTATAATTGCCATCACTACAATTTTGCTTTTTCTAGAATTTTCTATGAATGAATGTAGTCTTTGGTGTTTGAATGCTGAAACTTAGCATAATGTTTTTGAGCTTCATCTATATTATGCATATTTATTTCTTTCCTTACTTCCCCCTCCCACCAGGGTCAAGAATAGTCATTTTAATGTACTTTATCGCATTCAACCTTCATCATAGTGCTGTGAGAGACCTATTATCACCATCTTGCAGAAAATCAATTATGGTTTGATGAGATTAAGAGAGTTGGTAAAGGTTACATAATTCCTTTCTTTTTATTGCTGAATAGTATTCCATACTATGAACACACCCTCATTTGTTTATCCATTCTCCAGTTGATGGACATTGGGTTGTCTTTGTGTGGACATAAGTTTTCATTTCTGTCAAAGATATGTATAGGAATGGATTGTTGGGTTATAAGACAACTACATATTTAATTTTATAAGATACTGCTACACAGTGTTTTCTGAAGTGGCCGTACTTTTCTCCATTACCACCAGCAATGCATGAGAGTTCTGTTGCTGTACACCCTCATCAACACTTAATGTTGTCAATCTTTTCATTTTAGCCAATTTAGAAGATGTGTAATGGTATTTCATCATGGTTTTAATTTGCATTTCCCTGATGATTAGTGATGTATAGCATCTTTTCATGTGATTATTGGCTATTTGTATATCTTCTTTGTGAACTGTCTGTACAAATCTTTTTTTCATTTTTTATTTTTTATTGGATGTTTGTCTTCTTGCAATTAAGTTGTAATCGTTCTTTATGTAGTTTTCTTTTTTTTTTTTTTGAGGAAGATTACCCCTGAGCTAACATCTACCACCAATCCTCCTCTTTTTGCTGAGGAAGACTGGCCCTGAGCTAACATCCGTGACCATCTTCCTCTACTTTATATGTGGGACGCCTGCCACAGCATGGCTTGACAAGCAGTGTGTAGGTCCACACCTGGGATCCGAACCAGCAAACCCCAGGCCGCCGAAGTGGAATGCTCGAACTTGACCACTGTGCCACCAGGCTGGCCCCTCTTTATACTCTTTATTCAAGCCTTTTGTCAGATATGTGTTTTGCAAACATTTTCTCCCTAGTTTGTGGCTTGCTTTTTCATTTTCTCATCTGTGACTTTTGAACAGTGAATGTTTTTTATTTTGATGAAGTACATTTTATTGATTTTTTAACAGTTTGCACTTTTTGTCTTGTTTAAGAAATCTTTGCTTAATCCAATGTCATAAAGATGTCTCCTATGTTTTCTTCTAGAAGTTTAATAGTTTTAGGTCTTATATTTCAGTCTAATCCACTTTTACTTAATTTGGGGGTAGGATTTAGCATAAGGGTAAATGCTATTTTTTTTCCATGTGAATATCCAGTTGTTATAGCGCTATTCAGTTAAAAGACTCTTTTCCCCCAACAAATTACTTTGGCAGCTTTGTAAAAAGTCAATTGACCATGTAAGTGTGGATCTATTTCTAGAGCCCGTTCTGTTCCGTTAGTGTACACATCTATCCTCACGACAATACCACACTGTCCTGGTTACCGTAGTTTTCTAGTAGTGTGAGTCTTCCAACAGTCCTTCTTTTAAAAAATTGTTTTGGCTATTTCTAGGTCCTTTGCCTTTTGATATAAATTTTGAAATCAGCCTGTCAATCTTTCAGGAAAGTCTGTTTGGATTTTGCTTGGGATTTCATTGCATGTGTAGATTAATTTGGCGAGAATTGCCATCTTAACAATATTAACTCTTCCCAGCTATGAACACGGTATATTTCCTCATTCATTAAGGTCTTTTTTAAGTTCCCTTAGCAATGTTTCAAGTTTCGGTGGGTAGGTTTGCACATCTTTTGCTCAATTCCTAACTGTTTTATTTTTCTTGATTCTATTGTAAATGAAATTTTTTTTTTTTAAAGATTGGCACCTGAGCTAACAACTGTTGCCAATCTTTTTTATTTTTTCTGCTTTATCTCCCCAAACCCCCCCGCACATAGTTGTATATCTTAGTTGTGGGTCCTTCTAGTTGTGGCACGTGGGAAGCCACCTCAACGTGACCTGACGAGCGGTGCCATGTCCATGCCCAGGATCCGAACCCTGGGCCGCTGCAGCAGAGCACACGAACTTAACCACTCGACCACGGAGCTGGCCCCTGAAATTGGTTTTAATTTCATTTTTTAATTGTTCATTGCTAGTATATGAAATTACAATTGGTTTTTATATATTGATCTGGTATCCTGAGACCTTGCTGAACTTACTGATTAGTTCTAATATCTTTATTGTAGATTCATTAGGGGTTTTCATGTTTTTATTTTGGTTTTTTATTCAGATACAATTCATACACCATAAATCTTGCCATTTTAAAGTGTGTAGTTCAGTGAGTTTAGTATATTTACTCACTTTTATAACCAGCACCATTATTATTTAATTCCAGAATACTTTCATCACCCCACAAAGAAATCCTGTACCCATTAGCAGCGACTCCCCCGATGCCACTAGCCCTGGGCAACCATTAATCTACTTCCTGTCTCTATGGATTTGCCACTTCTGGACCTTTCATGTAAATTGAATTACACAAGATGTGGGCCTTTGTGTCTGACTTCTTTCATCTAACATAACGTTTCCTAGATTTATTCACGTTGTAGCGTGTATCAGTACTTCATTCCTTTGTACAGCTGAATAATATTCCATTGTATGGCTATACTACATTTTGTTTATCCGTTCATCAGTTATGGCCGTTTGGGTTCTTTCCATTTTTTAGCTATTATGGAATAACGCTGTTATGAACATTCATGTACAAGTTTTTGTGTGGACATATGTTTTCAATCTAGACGTGGATCATATGTAACTGTTTAACTTATTGAGGAACTGCCAGTTTCCTGAAGTGGCTGCCCCATTTTACATTCCCACCAGGAATGTATGAGTGTTCCAAATTATTCCATATTCTCACCAATTCTTATTATTTTCCTTTTTTTAAAAAAAATCATAGCCATTCTAGTGGACATGAAGAATTATCTCATTGTTGCTTCGATTTATTTTTGTTTTCCTAATGATTAATGATATTGAACATCTTTTGAAGTGTTTCTTGGCCATTTGTATATCTTCTTGTGTTTGCCGGCCATTGAAAAACATCTATTCAAATCCTTTGCTCATTTTTTAGTTGAGTTATTTGTCTTTTTATTATTGAGTTGTAAGAATTCTTTATACACTCTGGATACTAGACCATTGTCAGATACACGATTTGTAAATATTTTTTCACGTCCTACAGGTAGTCTTTTCACTTTCTTGATAGTGTTCTTTGATGCTCAGAAATTTAAAATTTTCATGGAGTCCAGTTTATCTATTTTTCCTTCGGTTGCTTGTGCTTTTGGTGTCATATCTAAGAAACCATTGCCTAACCCAAGATCATGAAGATTTACCCTCATGTTTTCTTCTAACAATTTTATAGTTTTAGTTCTTGTATTTAGGTCTTTGATCCATTTTGAGTTAATTTTTGTATATGGTGTGAGTTACAGGTCCAATTTCATTCTTTCTTTCCACTGGCTTTATTGACTTACAACATTGTGTACATTTAACGTGTATGACACGATCATTTGATACATGTATACATTGCAAAATGATTACCACAATAAGGTTACTTGACACCTCTGTCATCTCACATAATTACCTTTTTTTTCATGGTAAGAGCATTTAAGATTTAATTTCTTAGCACTTTTCAAGTATGTAGCACGGTATTGTTAACTATAGCAACCATGCTGTACAATTAGATCCCAGAACTTATTCAGCTTATCACTGGAAATTTGTACCCGTTGACCAACATCTTCCCATTTCCTCCATTCCCAAGCCCCTGGCAACCACCATTCTACTCTCTGTTTCTATGAGTTTGGCTTTTTTAGATTCCACATATAAGTGAGATCATACAGTATTTGTCTTTCTCTGTCTGCCTTATTTCACTTAGCATAATGCCCTCAAGGTCCATCCATAGCAAAATGGCAGGATTTCCTTCTTTCTCATGGCTGAATAACATTCCATTGTATACATATATATATATATATATATATATATATATATATATATACACACCACATTTTCTCTATTCATTCATCCATAGATGGACACTTAGGTTGTTTCCATATCTTGGCTATTGTGAATAATGCTGCAATGAATATAGGGGTGCAGATATTTCTTCAAGACAGTGGTTTCATTTCCTTTGGATATATACCCAGAAGTGGGATTGCTGGATCACATGGTAACACTATTTTTAATTTTTTTAGGAAACATTCATCCTTTTTTTCCATAGTGGCTGCACCAACTTCCATTCTCATCGCTAAGGCACCAGGGATTCCTTTTCTCCACATTCTAACCAACACTTGTTGTCTCTTGTCTTTTTGGTAACAGACATCCTAACAGGTGTGAGGTGATATCTCATTGTGGTTTTGATTTGCATTTCCCTGATACTTAATGATGTTGAACACCTTTTAATTTACCTATTGGCCATTTGAATATCTTCTTTGGAAAAATATCTCTTCAGGTCCTTTGTCTACTTTTTGATCAGATTATATGTTTTTTTCCTACTGAGTTGTATGAGTTCCTTATATATTTCAGATATTAACCCCTTATGAGTTATATGGTTTGCAAATATTTTCTCCCATTCTGTAGGTTGCCTTTTCATTTTGTTGCTTGCTTCTTTTGCTATGCAAAAGCTTTTTAGGTTGATGTAGTCCCATTTACTTATTTTGCTTCTGTTGCTTGTGCTTTTATATCATATTCAAAAAACTGCTGTCAAGACCAATGTCAAGGAGCCTTATCCTTATGTATTCTTCTAGTTTTATGGTTCCAGAGCTTATTTTTAAGCTTTAATCCATTTAATTTTGTGAGTGATGTAAGATAGGGGCCCAATTTCATTCTCCTGCATGTGATGATCCAGTGTTCCCAATGCTGTCTATTAAAGAGGCTATCCTTTCCCCACAGAGTATTCTTGGCTCCCTTGTCAAACACTAATTGACCATACATGCAAGAATTTATGTCTGGGCTCTTAACTCTGTTCTGTTGGTCTATGTGTCTATTTTTATGTCAGTGCCATACTGTTTTTGTTACTGTGGTTTGCAACATTTTTTTTTTTTTTTTTATTGAGGAAGATTAGCCCTGAGCTAACATCTGCTGCCAATCCTCCTCTTTTTGCTGGGGAAGACCGGCCCTGAGCTAACATCTGTGCCCATCTTCCTCTACTTTATATGTGGGACACCTGCCATAGCATGACTTGCCAAGCTCGGGATGCCATGTCCACACTCGGGATCTGAACCGGTAAACCCTGGGCTGCCGAAGCAGAACGTGGGAACTTAACCACTGCGATACCGGGCCGTGCCCCTGCAATATGTTTTGAAATCAAGACATGTGAGGCCTTCAGCTTTGTTCTTTTTCAAAATTATTTTGGAAATTTTGGTTCCCTTAAGATTCCGTGTGAATTTTAGGGTAGTTTTCTCTATTTTTGTGAAAAATGCCATTGGGATTTTGACAGGGATTGCATTGAATCTGTAGATTGCTTTGTGTAGTATGGACATTTAAACAATATTAAGTCTTTCAATCCATGAGCATAGGATGTCTTTCCATTTATTTGTATCTTCTTTAATTTTTTTCAGCAATGTTTTATAGTTTTCCGTATATAGATCTTTCGCCTCCTTGGTTAAATTTATTCCTAAGTATTTTATTCTTTATGATACTGTTGTAAATGGGATTATTTTCTTAATTTCATTTCATTACTAGTATACAGAAACACAACTGATTTTGTATATTGTATTAAAAAATGTAAACAAAGTTCACATCACACATGGCATTTGTTGTCCTGTCCCTTTATTCTCCTTCAACCTGGAGTAGTCTCCTTTCCTTCCTCCTTCCCTCTCTTTCTTTCTTTTTTTCTTCCTTCCTTTCCTTCTCTCTCTCTCTCTTTCTTTCTTTCTTCCACGGCATTGCCATTTTGGAAAATTCCAGGCCAGTCATCACATAGAATGCCGTGCCTTGTCTGGGTTTGCCTTATTGTTTCTTCGTGATTAGATTCGGGTTAAGCATTTCTGGCAGGTGATGGTGTATGCTTCCCACTGCCCCACATCAGGAGGCACATACGACATTTTCTCATTATACTCATGTTAAGTTTGATCACTTGGTTCAGGTAGTGTCCACCAGTTGTAAGCTGGGTGCCTTTTCTGTTTTGTCATAAGAAGTACTCTCTAGGGTGATTTTTGAGTTCCATATATGTACTGAATTCTCTGACAACCTTTATCCAATGGCTTTAGCCTCTATTAATGATTCTTGCTGGAATCAGTTATTACATTAGTTTTCTTGATGCTCAAATTATTCCAAAATTTGGTCAATAGAAGTGAAAAAAATGTGCTTTTTTCTTTGTGTTTGTGAGACCTGGAACTGTAAAATACATAGAAGAAAACATAGGGGAGAAGCTCCTTGACATCAGGCTTAGTGATGTTTTTGTGGATTTGGCTCCAATGGCAATGGAAATAAAAGCAAAAATAAACAAATGGGACTACATCAAACTAAAAAGCTTCTGCACAGCAAAGGAAACTATCAACAAAATGAAAAGGCAACCTACTGAATGAGAGAGGATATTTGCAAACCAGATATACAATAAGGGGTTAATATCCAAAATATGTAAAGAACTCATACGACTCAACAACAAATAAAAAAACAACCCAGGGGCCTGCCTGGTGGTGTAGTTGTTGGGTTTGTGCGATCTGCTTCTGCAGTCCAGGGCTCACTGGTTGAGATCTTGGGTGCAGACCTGCACACCACTCATCGAGCCACACTGTGGCAGCATCCCATATACAAAGTAGAGGAAGATTGGCACAGAGGTTAGCTTGGGGACCATCTTCCTCAAGCAAAAAGAGGAAGATTGGCAACAGATGTTAGCTCAGGGTCAATCTTCCTTCCTGGAAAAACAAAAACAAACAACCCAATTAAAAAATGGGCAGAAGATCTAAATAGACATTTTTCCAAAGAAGACATACAGATGGCCAACAGGTATATGAAAAGATATTCAACATCACTAATTATTAGGGAAATGCCAATCAAAACCACAATTACATATCACCTCACACCTGTTAGAGCGGCTATTATCAAAGAAATAACAGGTGTTGGAGAGGATGTGGAGAAAAGAGAACCATCGTACCCTGTTGGTGGGAATGTAAACTGGTGCAGCCACTAGGGAAGACAGAATGGAGATTCATCAAAAATTGAGAATAGAATTCCCTTAAGATCCAACTATTCTACTTCTGGGTATTTATCCAAAGAATTCAAAAATACCAATTCAAAAAGATATGTGCACGCTTCCGTTCATTGCAGCTTTATTTACAATAGCCAAGATACAGAAACAACCTAAGTGCCCATCAATGGATGAAAGGATAAAGAAGATGTGGTGTATACAGTCATGGGTCACTTAACAATGGGGACACGTTCTGAGAAATGTGTCTGTTAGGTGATTTTTCCCTTGTGCAAACATCACACAGTGTACTTAGACAAACCTAGATGATATAACCTACTATACACCTAAGCTATGTGGTACTAATCTTATAGGACCACCATTGTATATGTGGTCCTTTGTTGGCCGAAACCTCCTTATGTGGCACATGATTGTATACTCAATGGAATAATAGCCATAAAAAAAGATTTCATCTTGCCATTTGTGACAACATGGATGGACCTTGAGGGTATTATGCTCAGTGAAATAAGTTAGATAGAGAAAGACAAATACTGTATGATTTCACTCATAACTGGAATATAAAAAACGAAACAAACAAAACAAAACAAAAACTAACTCATAGATACAGACAACAGATTAGTAGTTACCAGAGGGGAACAGGGTTGGAGGATGGGTAAAATGGGTAAATAGGGTCAATTGTACGGTGATGGATGGAAACTAGACTTTTGATGGTAAGCGTGCTATAGTGTGTATAGATGTTGAATTATGACGTTGTTCACTTGAAACATGTGGAATGTCATAATATTACCTCAATTTACAAAAAGTATATGAGAGAAACCATTTCTCTAAACTCTTGCCAAAACTGGATGTTTAAACTCTTAAAAAATTTTGTTGTGGAAAATTTCACATACAAAAGAAAGGGGAAAATTTAAGGACTTCATGTGCTCATCACCCAGCTTGAACTCATTCATGGCCAACCTTGTTTCATCTATACTCCCACCTTCTGCCCCACCTCCACTGGAGTATTGTGAAGGGAATCCCAGACGGAAGAC
Source organism: Equus asinus (assembly GCF_041296235.1). NCBI lineage: Eukaryota > Metazoa > Chordata > Mammalia > Perissodactyla > Equidae > Equus > Equus asinus. Next base: position 18,127,662 of record NC_091802.1, read on the forward strand.
ATTTCATGTGTAAATATTTCAGATTTTTTTTTTTTTTAGAGATTGGCACCTAGGTTAACAACTGTTGCCAATCTTCCTTTTTTTTTTTTTTCCCAAAAGATTGGCACCTGGGCTAACAACTGTTGCCAATCTTTTTTTTTTTTTTCTGCTTTTATCTCCCCAAACCCCCCCTGTACACAGTTGTATGTCTTAGTTGCATGTCCTTCTAGCTGTGGGATGTGGGACACCACCTCAACGTGGCCTGACGAGCAGCGCCGTGTCCACACCCAGGATCCGAACCCTGGGCTGCCGCAGCGGAGCGCGCAAACTTAACCACTCGGCCATGGAGCCGGGCCCTAACTATTTCAGATTTTAATAAAGGAATTTCTAATAAAGGATTTTAAAAATCCTATTTATAATAAAGGATTTATAATAATAATTAATTAATAATAATATTAACAAATACATAATACAGGGTTATTATGTGCTTCTAATAAAGGAATTTTTAAAAACATAATCCTAACCCCATGATGACAACTCAATCAATGAACAATAGTTCCTTAATATCATCGAATATCAGTCTTCAATTTCCCAATTGTCTCGTAATTTTATTAGTAGTTTGTTTGAATCACAATTCAAAAGAATTCCATAGATTATAGTCTCTAAGCCTTTTTTTAATGTATAGTTTTCCTTCCATGTCTCCCCCAACCTCCACCTTCGTTTGTTCTTGTAGTCCATTTGTTGAAGAAATTAGATGGTTTGTCCTGTAGAGTTTCTCACAGTCTGTGTTTTGCTGATTGTAACCTCGTGGTATCTTTTAACCCGTCCCTCCTGTGACTTGGTAGTTAGATCTAGAGTCTCCTATGGGGAGGGGTAAGACCGCTTGGTAGGCAGAGTTGTGTTCTTCCCTCAGAAGGCACATCACATCTTCGCTTCTAGTCATGTCCCTTCTTGTGATGTTCGCCGCCATTGAAGAGGATTGCAAATGGTGGTATGCCCTCATTCCTTCTTCATTGAGTAGCTGGAAAATGTCCATAAAGAGAAACTTCCCCATGTCAGCTATTTGGTGACATCACACTAGCGGTCTTTGACAGCTTCATTGCTTTCTAGTTTGACAAAGTGTTCCAGGCTTATCTTATATATTTCCTGCCCCAGAGACAGAATCAGCCATTTCTCCAATGAGCCCTGGTTCCTTTTAGTGGGAAATGGCATTTGGAGACCTCAGTCAGGGTATTAGAGGTGTTTATTTCTATTGGGTTGATCATCGTTTATAAGTCCTTTCAATGGAAAAAGCTAGGAAATATATATATTTAAAGTATGTCATGAGTTTATAGTGAATTTTTGCATTAATATTCAGAAAGAGAATTTTTACTTACTCTCAAAGATTTCACTTTCTCCTTCTCCTTCCTCCTCAAAAAAGAGCCCCTGTTTTCAATAACGCTAACTTGATTACTCACACGACAGCCTCACGGGATTTGTCATTCATTTGCATGTCATCTGGGCCCAGGGACCGTGCTAATCCTCTCTGTGTCGTTCTCAATTTAGCATGCGTGCTGCCGAGGTGAGAACAAACTTTATAACCTTTACCGATCTGAAAGGTGAAAAATTGTATCTCATTCTAGTTTTATTCTGCATTTCTTTGGTAATTAATGAAGCTGAGGGTGTGTCTTTTCGTCACCGGCAAGTCCCTGGTTTAAGCCTCTTTCAACAAATTGTTGGTATTCTTTAGAATAGCATTTCCCAAACTTCAGTCCTCTGTGTAGTATATTTTTTCCCAATTAACAAATCCCCCGTGCTATTATTTACTATATGTATTATTAGTTACTGAGCCCCCTCCTCAGCAGTCATATACAAGCATAGTAAACATTCGTAGATTTGGTGTCTACTTGTACACTTCCCTAGGGCACACTGACATAAATCTATTACTCTTAAAATTAAAAAGTGAATTTTTACCACCTGACATCATCTCATGCACTGCCCACGTGTGGCGTGAGCGCCAAGCTCTGGGAACCACTGCCCGAGGGGCTTTGGCATTCTGCCGGAGATGGAATGAGAGATGGCGGTCATGGCCCCATGTGAACATGTCTTTCCTAAGAGAGACCATGTCCCCAGGAAGGCCAGGTCAGATACCTGCCATGGCTTGATGCCAGAGGCAGCCGCACAGTAACAATAATGTACTTTTCACCATTTGATGTGGAGGGGAACCTGGGACAGGATTGGCAGCACTGCTGGGATCCAGAAGGCTGTCTTGGGGAAACCACATTGCCACTCTAGCCCTGAGTTTTCTCATCCGTAAAATGGGAAAGTTGGAGAAAATGATTTGAAATCCCTTCCAGGTTTGAAGGCAAGGTTTGTAAGCGCTTCCATCTTTGTGCACTCAGAGTTCCTAGGCTAGAAGTGAGAATGTTGCTCCCTTATCAACCTCCCTTTTCTCTCATCTGGGTCCCTGGGGTCAGGACTGGTGGTAGGTGTCCCAGTCTGTACCAGCGAGTCTCTCTCTGGTGTAACAGAGGACTACACCTAAGGAGCTCACCGGCTCCTCATCACAGGAGGCACCAAAGGGTAGCTGAGGAGTTAAAGTGGCCCTGCCCAGATCCTGGAGGAGCTGAGGTTAGGGCAGTGCAGGCTGTGTGATCATCACAAGAGGGTGAGACTTGCCATCAGGCAGCTTGGGCAGCCCTGGGCAGGAGCAGAGCCCAGCAGGAAAGGGCACTGTGAAGTCCAGGACAGGCAATTCACCCGACCTGGGAAGCCAGGGCATGCCCTGCTTCTAGTGGCCGGGTCCAGATCCCTGGGGATCAGGAGCGTGTGTGTGTGCGTGTGTGTGTGTGTGTGTGTGTGTCTAGAGAAGCAGAAAAGCACAGTGGTTATGACCCAGAGATCCTGGGCTTGACTGTCACCCTTGCCCCTTACTAGCTGTGTGGCCTTGGACAAGTCATGTAACCACCTGTGCCTCAGTTTCCTCATCTGTAAAATAAGGATCATGGTATTGCCAACTTCATAAGATAGTGATAAGGATGAAAAGGGTTAACACATGAAAAACAGACTGGTCAGTTCATGATCAGTTTATTTGTGTCTAGGAGAGAGAAAAAGAAAGGAAAAGAAAGAAGGAGAAAGACCAAGTTAACCAAAGCCACTTCTCTAGTGGGGTGGAAGTGATGGGGTGGAGGACTGTGCTGGGAAGCTGGAGCTGACCTATTGAATCAAGAATATGCTGAGTGAGGAGGCACAAGCCACACACGGGGGAGGCAGGGAGCTCCTCCAGCGTCTGAGCTCCCGCTTTGGGGAAATGAAACCCCGGGGTCCTTTTGATTGAAGGCGCAGTTTCAATACACCCACACAAAGGAAACAGAGTCGCAAGACTTTTTACTTACAGATCCCAGAAGCAATGGGGCACGATGAGCCTGAGAGGGGAAGGGCAGTCCTCCATCCCAGATCAGGAGGAGGCAGGAGACAGAGCCCTGGGGAGCAAGCACCTACTACCTATAAGGTGGTGGGTGCAGAGGTCACTAACTTTTCTTGGGCTCAACTCTAAGTGTTTATTTTAAAAGATGCCCCAGTATGCGGACATTGCACCACTTGGCAAGCCAAGCTGTGGCAGACGTCCCACATATAAAAGTAGAGGAAGATGGGCACAGATGTTAGCTCAGGGCCAGTCTTCCTCAGCAAAAAGAGGAGGATTGGCAGCAGATATTAGCTCAGGGCTAATCTTCCTAAAAAAAAAGTAAAAAATAGATGCCCTGGGAAAAGTAAAGTGGGAACTTACGGCGGGCATGCTAAAGTCAAATCCTTACCCAAATGTCCAGGTTCTGGATGTGAGCAAGGTTGTCAGACTGTAGAATGCCTAGGTAGCAACTCTGGAGAAGAAAAGTTGTTTTCCCAAGAGTTGTGTTCTCATCACGGGGAGCGATCTCCAGCCCCGAGTTCTGGGAACAAAATGGGATACACAGAGGTGAGCTTGTCTCACAAAGCTGAGGCTAAGAGAACCCCCCAAAACAAGCAAGCAAATTGCCGAGAGGTATCTTGTCACTCAGACAGGGCCCAGAACTGAGGCCCCTGACCTCACCCAACAAGATGTGTCTTGCTAAGAAAAACAACACATTGTTTGGTGGCCTGGGTAGCTCCTGTTGTCTGAGGAGGGAGCCGAGCTACCAGTGAGGGTGTCTTCTGTGAAGACCAACGTGCAGCTCAGAGGAGAGCAAACTGCACTCAATCTGCAGAGACAGTCATAGTGAGGCAATGTGGGTTGTACCACGTAGAAAAGCAACAGATAAATCGGGAGAGTGTGCCATTTGCTCAGACAGTTACATGTGCAGAGAAAGCCGTAAATAGTTCCAGACAGCCGGTCAGGTAGCCTGCTTGGGGCACTACACTCAGCTCCAGATGATCAGCACCAGGGCTGTCCAACCACGCCAAGATCAACTAATGTTTATGACCTGGGCATCAATAATCCCTTCCAGATCCCACACCCACCGAAAATGCTGCCCCAAAAGGAAGTGGTGTGTCCTTTGCGTCAGAACAGAACCTGAGACCTATGCAACATTTACTTTTTTTTTTGTACTTAAAGAAAATACTCATAATTTCCTTGAATCAGTGTGTCTGTGTATGTGTGTGTGTGTGTGTGTGTTATGTCTACAGAAACATCCTTCCTTTTGGCCCCATTCCTCAAATGCTGGGGAGAGTTTGAATCTTGGACAGCCTTCCATTATTTCACTGGGATTTTTTCCTGCTGTGGTGCATTCTCCTCAGGGACTGGTCACTGCCCTCAGAATGAAGGCTCACGAGTCCCCAGAGTCAGCATGAAAGACTCAAAGGGCATCAAGAAGTTCTTTCATACCTTCTCAATTTCCCCTGCCTGCTAACAATTGAATTTTTTTTTTTTTTTTTTTTGGTGAGGAAGATTGGCCCTGAGCTAACATCTGTTGCTAATCATCCTCTTTTTGCTTGAGGAAGATTGTCCCCGAGTTAACATCTGTGCCAATCTTCCTCTATTTTGTATGTGGGATGCCGCCACAGCATGGCTTGATGAACAGCGTGTAGGTCCATGCCCAGGATCCAAAACTGCAAACCCCAGGCCACTGAAGTGGAGAGCACGAACTTAATCACTACACCACTGGGCCAGCCCCACGACTGAAATTCTTAAAACTAGTTCAGGTCCTATGTTCTACATCAAGAGTCAGCAAGCTTACTCTGTAAAGGTCCAGAGAGTAAATATTTCAGGTTTCATGGGCCATACAGTCTCTCTCCTGGCTACTCAACTCTCCTCTTGTAGCTAGAAAGCAGCCATAGAGAATAAGTAAATGAAAGAGCACAGTTGTGTTCCAATAAAGTTTTCTTTACAAAAGCAGGAGCCAGCCTTGGCCCACTGGCCAGAGGTGGCCAACTCCTTGTTCTACATTTACAGAGAAGGGTGGTGGGATGGGGTAGGGAGAGCTGACATTTAAAGGATATATGTCACATGCCAGGCATTGTGCTATCACCTTGATAGATGACATTTCATTTAGTCCTCACAAAAAGCACTGTGTGGAAGGTACATTCAATATGTGCATTTTATAGCTGAGGAAGCTGAGGCTCAGAGAGCTTAAGTAACTTGATTGAGGTTGCTCAGCTGATGCTGGCAGGATGTGACCGCAGGTATGTGACGTTCCAAAGCTCGTGCTCTTTCTGCAGAAATGCGGATGTGTAGAATGCTGGAGCTGGATAAGCCTTGAACCTCACCAAACCCAACATCCTCACTTTATAGAGAGGAAATGGAAATAGTAGGGGGAGATCAGACTGAGACAAACTAGTCTACCTTCTCCAATTCATAGAGGGATGGCCCTAATGCCATCACTTGGGGCACAGCATCTCCCCTCAGGAAAAAGTGGTCTTCCGCCGGGACTCTGACGCCTTCCTTACAGCCTCCCATTCTCCTGCCCGTATCCCCTGCCGGACATCTAGTTACACGTCACAGAAACAGGGAACCGTTTCCTCTCGCTGGAGGATCTATAGCTTTGATTACAGAGGCTTGAATTAGCGGCACAACTTTATCTTGCAAATAACAGAAACTCCAGTTCACACTTGCTTTAAAAAATACAGGTAATTTTATGGCTCGCATAACTGAACAGTTGAGAGAGGGGGCTAAGTTCAGGTGGGGTTTGATATGAACTCAAACAATGCGCCTAGGACCCAACTTCTCTCTGCTGCGTTCTCATCATCCTCAGCATTGGTTCTAATGTCAGGTATGCTCTCTCTCATGGTTGCAAAATGGCTGCCAGCAACTCCTGAGGCAAAATCCTTGCTTATTTGCATACTTCCCCCAAAGAAAGGCGCTTTTTTTTTAAGATTCTATTTTTTTCCTTTATCTCCCCAAAGCCCCCCAGTACATAGTTGTATATTCTTCATTGTGGGTCCTCCTAGTTGTGGCATGTGGGACACTGCCTCAGTTTGGCTCAATGAGCGGTGCCATGTCCGTGCCCAGGATTTGAACCACGAAACACTGGGCCACCTGCAGCGAGCGTGGGAACTTAACCACTAGGCCACAGGGCCGGCCCCAAGGGGCTTTTCTTTCCCAGAAATCCCAGCAAACATTTCCTTGCATCTGATTGGCTCGGGTTAGCTATTCATTCTAAACCAATCGCCACGTCTGGGGGTTGGGACAGTCTGTCTTAAGCCAATTATGATTCATCCTTGGAGCTGGAGGTGGGGTTAATTGCACCTAAACCACATGCTGAGAACCAGGGAAGGGTTTAATCCTCCCCGGGAGAAATCCAAGTGGTGTTTGCAGGAGAAAAGGCAAAAAAAAAAAAAAAAAAAACCCCAAAACCCTGTGATATTAAGAGGCACGGCTCAGGTTCCAGTTTACCTGTGAGCAGGCAGAAGCTGCAGACCCATCTGTATTTCCCTGGGGGTGGAGAGGGGAGGCAGGCATCCTTTGAGATCCTTCTAGCCCTAGGATGAAGACTGACATGAGATACAAACATGACTGTGGAGCGCTTGTGGAAACAAAGCAGAGATGTTAAAGCCTGTGGCTACTTGGTGGCCTCACAGTCCTGTTTCACCACCATTTTGGTTGTGTCACATTTGCACATAGAAGGTACTTGGCTGTCTTACATTGTTTGTATTTTAACTTTCTTCCAGATTTTCCTTGCAGTCAAGGGTCTTAACATCCAGTCCTTAATCTTTAAGAAGTGTTGCTCTCGTTAGCTCAGTTGGTTAAAAGCCAAAATTAGAACAATTCCACCCCCAGGTATATATTCCCAAAAGAACTGAAAGCAGGGACTCAAACAGATATGTGGACACCAATGTTCATAGCAGCAGCATCCACAAGAGCCAAAAAAATGGAGACAGCCCGAATATCCATCAAAGATGAATGAATAAATAAAATGTGGTATATCCATACAATGGAATATTATTCAGGCACAAAAAAGAATGAAATTCCAGTACCTGCTACAATGTGGATGAACTTTCCAACAATTATACTAAATGAAATAAGCCGGACACAAAAGGACAAATACTGTATGATTCCACTCACATGAGGTATCTAGAACAGGCAAATTCATAGAGACAGAAAGTAGAATAGGGGGCTCTTCTACTGGGGAGAGGGAGGAATGGGAAATTATTGTTTAATGGGTAGAGTTTCTGTTTGGAATGATGAAAAAGTTCTGGAGATGGATGGTGGTGACGGTTGCACAACACTGTGACTGTACTTAATGCCATTGAATTATACACTTAAAAATCGTTAAAATGGTAAATTTTATATTATGTTTATTTTACCACAATAAAAAATAATCTAGATTAAAATTAGGGGCAAATTCTAAGAAGGGGCCGGTTAGGCTCATTCTGTCTACAAACCACCTCGGCCCCATCCTAAGCCCAGCTGGTGATGAGAAGTCAATGGCTTTGGCCAGAAGAGTCTGGCTCAGGGCCACCTCTTCTGGTTTCTGGGAAATATGGTCCATCTGCTCCTCTGATAGTGGGTTGGGAGAGTTGGCCATGACACTCAAGGCTACACCCCAGAGGTGTAATGAATAAGACATCCATATTGTTCAAACACAAAAAAAAAAAATGTAGAAAAAGTCTCCCTCCCACCCCTTTCCCCATCCATTCCATTCCTGTGTGCCCCAACAGGTGACTTCTGTTTTAGTAGTTTCTTGTTTATCCTTCTAGAAAATTCTTCTGTATATACAAGCTACTATGGATATATGTTATTTTCCCCTCTCCTTTTTTTATCCAAATGTAGCAAATTGTTCTGTACCTTGCCTTTTTTGGTTAAAATGAATCTTGTTGATCTTTCCGTAAAATACATAAGGAGATTCCTTACTCTCTTTTTACAGCTGTATAATATTGCAACATACGAAGACATTATAATTTATTTAACCAATCCTTTACTGTTGAACATTTAGCTGTTTCCAATCTTTTTTTTTTTTTAAGATTTTATTTTTTTCCTTTTTCTCCCCAAAGCCCTCCAGTACACAGTTGTATATTCTTCGTTGTGGGTCATTCTGGTTGTGGCATGTGGGACGCTGCCTCAGCATGGTTTGATGAGCAGTGCCATGTCCACACCCAGGATTCAAACCAACGAAACACTGGGCCGCCTGCAGCGGAGCGTGGGAACTTAACCACTTGGCCACAGGGCCAGCCCCCAGCTGTTTCCAATCTCTTGCCATTACATAATGATAATAGATAACCTGGTATGAATGTTATTTTGAACATGTATAAAAATATCTATAGGCGGGGCTGGCCCCGTGGCCGAGTGGTTAAGTTCACGCGCTCCGCTGCAGGCGGCCCAGTGTTTCGTTGGTTCGAATCCTGGGCGCGGACATGGCACTGCTCATCAGACCACGCTGAGGCAGCGTCCCACATGCCACAACTAGAAGGACCCACAACGAAGAATATACAACTATGTACCGGGGGGCTTTGGGGAGAAAAAGGAAAAAATAAAATCTTTAAAAAAAAAAAATATCTATAGGAAAAAATCCTGGGAATGGAATTACTGGATCAGAGGGTGTATACATTTGTAATTTTGATAAATATTGACAAATTGCCCTCAATACAGGTGTCAATTTACCTTCCTACCAAGAATGCATGAGAATGTTTGATTTCTTATAGCCTGGCCTACATAGTATGATATCAAATTTTTGGATTTTTACTAGTACAAAGGGTGAAAAATTATATCTCAATATGGTTTTAATTTGCATTTATCTTATGACTGGGGTTGAGCATCTTTTCATAATAAGAGCCGTTTTTCTTTTCTGTGGACCATCTGTTTATATCTTTTGCCCATTTTCCTCTTGCTTTATTAATCTTTTTCTTGTCAACTTTGCCTCTGCTATGAGTTGAAAATATTTTTCCAAGTTTGTCACTCGTCTTTTGACTTTGTTTATGTTATTTGCCTTGCAGAATTTTTTATGTAGCCAAATTTATCAATTTCTTTTTAGTGGCTTTTGGATTTTGTGATGTAAGGAGAAAGGCCTTACTCCCTCTGGAGTTATAAGAGAATCCTCTCATATCTTCTATTACTTTCATGGTTTCATTTTTTTTTTCCATTTCAAACTTTGATCCAGTTGGAATTTATCCTCATTTGCAGTGTGAAGTATGGATCCAATTTTGTTTTTCCAGTGACTACCCAGTTGTTCCGATAATACATACTTATTGAGAAATCAGTCAATTCCTCCATTGGTTTTAGATTCTATCTGAATTAAATACTGTGCGATGGAGTGATTTACCAGAGTCCCTACCAAGGTGGGTTCCACATTTTGTCCCTCATCCCTGTGGGACTGCCAAAGTACGTCTTAGACTCTCAGCAAATATTTCTGGAAAGAGTGGCCCCAAGTGCTTCACTGACTAATCTGTATTCCCAAACTCTCCTGGATCTCAACCAGTAATTGATCCCTAGCTTATTAACTCTTTGGTGCCTTAAAAAATATGTTTGTTATCCTTTGTCCAGCTTCATAATTTTTCTTCATGGAGAGGATTTTTCTAAGTTACCCAGTCCACTACCACTAGAAGAGGAAGTTCTGGGTTATGTTGAACCATCCTTGAATTCCTGCAATAAACTCCATATGGTCATGATATATTAACTTTAATATGCTATAGTCTATTTACTAATATTGCATTTGGACTTCTTCCATTAATATCAATTAGTGAGATATATCTATATTTATATATTTAGTGAAGTTTTTAGTGTTTTGGTATGTCTTGTACTCACATTTTCAAAAGATTTTGGAAATTTTCCTTCTTTGTCTATAGTATGTAACAGTTTAAACTGCCCTGGGATTATCTCCTCTTTAAAGGTTTGGAAGAATTCCCCTGTGAAACCACATCGTGCAGTGGTTCTCTTTGTAATCATCGGGACCCTTGCTGGGGCTTATGGAGGGGAGAAGTGTATCTAAATGACAGACAGTATTTGATTCACATGAGTGCACACAGCTGGAGCTGGAGCAATTGTATGATTAAAATTTCTTTTTTTAATTCTAGGAAATTTTCAGTACCACAAAAGGATAAAGATTAAATTTTTGTTGTCTGTTGTTGCAAGAGCCGAAAAGCTTTGTCTTTTCCTTTACTCATTTCATGCTCTAACCTTTTTCAGAGACCAAAATATGTGCACTGAACCACTTCCCAAACATTTATTCTGACTTTCTCAGCCATCAGAGCTCTAGAGATGCATCTAGTTGTTTCAGGCCATAATGATAACGCTCCCTCCAATCCCCAAAGCTAATCTCCTATAAAATCTGACATTTGCTCATCAAAAACCAATTCCTATTCCAGGGCCTCCTATCTGTGTTGCTCTCCCCCACAGGGAAAGGGTTTCATTACTTTGATTACTCCTGTAAGTGGAGTAAATGTGATCATTAAGAATAAAGATGAAAGCAAGATGGGGAGGCGGAGCATCAAATCCACACTCTACAGCAAAATGGAAACAAACAAGCAAAATCCCAATAGCAGCAAAAGCCCGAAACTCCTTTAAGACAAAGTGCTATTTATTAATGAGCTGTTTTCTCATCTCTCCTTCTGAGGGAAAAATCAGTGAGAGAGACCTTCATGCACAGCCAATGGGTCAAAAGTGACCTTTGCGAGGTGGCCTGGTTTCATAGGAAGTATGGGATGTAGAGGGCAATTTGGGACTTCAAAGAGATAGGAGGCTGAGGGCATCTAACTGGAAACCCGCCCTGTCCCCACAACCCGGGGAAAGGGTAGGAGTCAAGTTCACCGCCAAGATAGAAGTGGTTTAATTTCAGAAGGATATTGTGGGTCAGCCAATGTGCCCCTACTAGGTGACTGCTGTGATTTTTGCTGGCTAAATGAAGTTAGTTGGCCACTAACCAGGGGTAGCTAGAAATTCCAGTTGCCCAGATTCACGTCTGTCTCCACCTCCAGACTGTAATCTCTTTAAGGACAGGGGTTATATTTTTAATCTCTGATTCCCCAGTGCCTGGCACAGCATACATGCTCAGGACCTGAAAGAAAGAATTATATCATTAAAACAACGGTTTACATGAATTTATTTATCCATTCACTGAGTATTTATTGTGTTTCAGGCCCTGTGCTGGGGGTCCCTAATACATCACAGGACAACCCTGGTCTCCGTCCTAATGGGGATTGTGGTCCAGTGGCACGAGGCGTGGAAGCACCAGAGGAGGTCGGAGGAGGGGACGGTGGCCGCGGGCTCGCCCGGCGCGCGCTCTACAGAGGCTTTCCTCTCGCTGTCGGTGGGACCTGCAGAGCACACAGCAAGAGGCTTGGGCCACATGGCTCAAATCCGGGGGGCCTCTCGCTGCCCCCCGCCCCCCACGGCGTGTGCCGAAAGATGAAGAAAAGCGGGGCGCCCACCTTGACAGCTGCTCATAGCCCAAGGCCCAACGCGCAGAGAACGTCATCTGCATCCTTGCTCTTAGCAGAGAAGGAAAACCAACAGGGAGACGCGAAGAAAAGCCCACGGCTCGCGCCGAGGGCGGGGGCGCGCTTTCCCGAGGGAAGGAGGCGACGGCTCTCAATCCGGCGGCGGCGCGCCCCCTGCTGGACGCGAGGCGCCAGTCGGAACACGGAACGAGGTACGTTCCTCGTTCCTCTCAAAGCCAGAAACCAAGTCCCCAAGGGGAAAAATCTACCAAGGCTGCCCCCCTTCCCTACCTTCCGGGAGAACAGGAATGGGGAAGTGGTAAACAAAACTCCATCTGAGCCAGCGCCTTGGCTACCCACTCTGCTGGCCAGCTCACTACTTCGTTGGGGCCTCGTTTCCCGTCTGGGCTTACCCTGGGAAAAAGCATATAAATTATTATAGAACATCCATGCCTCTCTTTTTCTGCAAATACAAGGACACTGGGCATGGATAATAACACAGATAACATCACTTGTAACGTCTATATCTAGCTTACTGGCTTCTCCCTTCACCCCCTCCCCCAACAGCATATAATTTGAGGATTTTCTTAAAAGAAAGACTTTAACGCCCCCAAACTAATCTTTTCCAAACAGCGATAATTATAAATTCCAAACAAAAACTTAGAGGCATGCAAACCTCTGTCAGGCTTTTCATTTCAATAGATCCTCTAATTAAAAGCTATAATTTAACAAATAATGACCTAACCATCTCACTTTGAAATCAAACAAAAAACCCACCCGTAAAATGTTGGACTAGATAAAGATAATGAATCCAGGCGCAATTCAGACTCCTGCTGGGCCCATCCTGGCCAGCTTCCAGCCACGGGCCTGCCGCCTGTCATTAGCCGCAATGGTTTTCCAAACCATTTGGAGCAAACTCACTACAGGGAGGATAAGTGAGCAATTTGTGAGGCTAAGTGTCTTTTTGGACCCACTCCCGCTGCTGACGGGGCAGAATGGGACATTTATCCCTGCCTTGCCCTCATTCATTGTCACTTGGTCAATTTCATTTTCTCCCTGACCCCTATGTGGGCCCTGGGGGAGCATGCTGTTTCTGAAGTCATAAGCAGGAAGGAACGTGAAAAGGAAGCAAGGAAACCAGGTGATGTTCACTGCAGGCAGCGTCCTAAGTGGTTAATAAAATAATCAATGATGAAAGCAAGATTGCTTCCCACCTACCATGCCCTCTCCCTTAGCTGGGAATTGGGCATCTGTGCCAGGCTAAAAATAGCCTCATGTTCTGGAACCTCCCCCGCAGCCCAAGCTCACGCTGGTCACCTGTGTGTGCCACCCGGCCGCTCTGCAAGAGCGCGAATTCTCCGTGGCAGGAGGGCCTCAAATACTGGCCCCTTCCTGGAGTCCTGGGATGAAGAGAGAATCGACTACCTCGAACAAGGCATCAGGGATGGCAAAGTCTCCCCAGGGAGCCGAGGTAGGAAGAGTGGGCACTGGGTGAGACCCCAGGAGAGTACAAAGCTTAGGCACTCTGAATCTGTCTGCAGACTCAGGGAGGAAGGAGCTGCTGGGTGTACCAGTGTCACACTCTCGCCTCCAGGACCTCAGCCTGGCCTGTTACATCCCCAGGAACTGCTCTTGCTTTGAAACCTTAGGGTTTTTATCTCCCTCTCCCCGTCATTCTGTACCTGTTCTTCAACCTCAAATAGACCTGATAACAGCCATCAGCTTCAACATCGTCATCATCGTCGTCACCCTCAATGCTACCATATATTGAGCGCTCTCAATGTGCCCAGCACTTTGCTGAGTACTCTCTGTGGATGGATTCAATCAATGCTCCCAACAAGCCTAAAACAATAATAATAGATTTGTTATCCCTTGTTCCTTCATTTTCTTTCAGGCTCTTCCTGGGTTCTTTTCCTTTCTTAACCAATGGTACTGCACAGGCCAACCAGTTCTGAGTGCCTGCTACACCCAGAGTCCTCCTCTGAGGAAAGTGGTTACTTTGGGAGGCGGGGGGCACCGTGCTCTTGCTTCACCTGGTATCATGTGACTAGATTATTCTTCTGCTGCCATTGGGTCAGTCCTGGGATGGAGACCCAAGCCCAAAGTGGCAATGGATAGGCTGGACGTAAGCATGACCAGTCACTGGTGATACGGGCCTGTGAGAGTCTGTCCAATAGGGATGCTCCATACAGGATGGTACAATGTCACCCCAGCAGATTTTCTCTGGAGGTATGAATGTAAGATGCACGCTGGGACAATGGAAGGCTGCTTCATGGAAATGACAAGTAACTGGATGTATGTTGAATCTTTCAGCAGTCTTACAACATAGATACTATTAGCAACCCCACTTTAGAGATGAGAAAACAGAGGCTTAAGCAAGTTGATCAACTTGCCATGGGTCACACAGCCATGGGAGGGAGACTCAAACCCCGGCAGTGGGACTGAAGAAACTGTGTCCAAATTTCCCCTTTTTATAAGGACACCAGTCATATAGGATTAGGGACCATCTTAATGGCTTCATTTTGACTTGATTACCTTTGTAAAGACCCTATTTCCAAATAAGGTCACATTCTGAGGTATTGGAGTTAGGACTCCAACATATCTTTCTAGGGGGACACAATTCAACCCATAACAAAGTGAAAAGCAACATTATATCTGAACGATCTGTTTTTGGGTCTGTCGTCTCTAAGATCCTCAAGCGCAGGGTTCGTCTCTTCTTCAGCTCTGTAGCCTCCATGTGCTGGCACGTGACTTTTCCAACCATATGGTTTTTTCTTATTATGAAGACCCAGCTCCCGTAAGTAATGGTAGTTTTGTAAATCACTCAGCGATACTGCAATACAAAGGGCTTAAGGACTCTCAGGCAGGCCAGTGGTTACTAAATAGCTTTCAATGGATCCCACATTCTAGAATGCAGGGCAGGGTAGAGTAACCTCTGGCATCTGTGCCAAAGGTGACATGATTGAGGGACATGACAAGGATATCTGCTGTGACTTCTTCCCACCAAACTCCCGGCCCGTCTGTTCACTCTCCTTTCCCACCTTCCACCAGCCCTTCCCTTACCAGGCAGGTGATGTGTCAACTTAACTGGGTCAAGGGATGCACAGATATCTGGTTAAACATTCTGGGTGTGTCTGTGAGGGTGCTTCTGGAGGAGGTTAGCATTTGAATCAGTGGACTGAGTCCAGCAGATGGCCCTCCCCAATGTGGGTGGGCATCACCCAACCCATCGAGGGCCTGAGTAGAACAAAAAGGCAGAGGAAAGGTTGAAGTCTTTCTCTCTCCCTGACTGTGGAGCTGGTCTTCTGCCCTACATCATCGGCTCCCCTGGTTCTTAGGCCTTCGGATTCAGACTGAATTGCACCACTGGCTTTCCTGGGTCCCCAGCTTGCAGATGAGAGATTGTGGAACTTAGCGTCCGTCATCACATGAGCCAGTTCCTCATAATACATCTCTTTATATCTGTGCCTCTCTATTTATCTAGATTTCCTATTGGTTCTCTCTCTCTGGAGGACCCGACTGATACAAGGCACCTCCTTGGGTCTCTCCTATTTTCCTAATCAGATTCTTATTTGATCCCGGGGAACAGGCTGCCTTAAGAAAGAAAGAAAAAAAAAGAGCAAAATATCCATTTTTCACTGTTATGAATTCATCAGAAACAGGAACAAGAGCAAAACTTTGTAATGCCTAGGGGTTCCGGCAACTGTTTTACATTATTTTGTGTCCTCAAGTGAGAGGAAGGGTATCTCGAGGGCATTTTGTTTGTTTTTATGGTGATGTCTTTTTCCTTTTATTTTTTAATTTGTTTGTATATTTTAAATAAAAATGGTATACATTTAAGGTGTACAACATGATTTGATATACATATGCACAGTGACATGACTACAGGCAAGCTAGTTAACTTATCTCCTCACGTAGTTATCATTTTTTGTGCGTGATGAGTGTACCTGAAAAATGCGGGACGCTTCACGAATTTGTGTATCTTTCTTGCCCAGGGGCCATGCTAATTTTCTCTGCGTCGTTCCAATTTTAGTGTCTGTGCTGCCGAAGGGCACTTGATGGCATTCATTTTGTGTCGCATCTCTTCATGCTTTAGGCTGTTTCCAGGAGACAAACAGCTGGGTCCCGTAGAGCTGAAATTTTTCTTAACATTTGATGTCTTTTTTTTAATTGAAGATTTTCTTTCTTTCTTTTTTTTTTTAAATAAGATTGGCACCTGAGCTAACATCTGTTGCCAATCTTTTCTTCTTCTCCTCCTCTTCCTCCTCCTCCTCCTTCTTCTCCCCAAAGCCCCCAGTACACGGCTGTATATTCTAGTTGTGAGTGCCTCTGGTTGTGCTATGTGGGACGCCGCCTCAGAATGGCCTGACGAGCGGTGCCATGTCTGCGCCCAGGGTCCGAACCAGCGAAACCCTGGGCCGCTGAAGCAGAGCACGCGAACTTAACCACTCGGCCACGGGGCCGGCCCCAATACTTGATCTTTTAAAAGACCGAGCCGGGTTAATCTGTAATGACAGTCTTAACCTAACTGCCTCTATCTCATCGAGGCGCATTGCAGCTGTGAGTGGATGCTCTTGATTTTGCTGTTTAGCAAGGTCAAACTTGGCAGCTGTTAGGGGCAAAATTGGAGGCTTGTTTTTTAAAATCAAAGGCAAAGTCTGGCAAACCACATTTAACGATGTGGGATTTGGGTTTTCAAAGTCTGCTACGTATTTCATTAATGGGCACTTGGACTTACTCAGTCCCAAATCCTTAGAGCAAAACTATCAGCTATCAGTTCTTGGTGTTGAAGTGTCTCCAGCAATGATGGGAGATGGGCGTTCACGGCTGGGCCGCTGAGGGTGAGTCTGTTAACTGATTATAGGATTCGTATGATCTCCTCTTAGGGATATTTGCATTTCATGTGAGGCGGAGGTTAAGTTCAAGGTGTCCTTCTCATCTCTCTTCCTCTCCTTCAGACTGAAAAGGGGCTCTTTAAGGACAGGAGCCCATCTTGCTTATCTTTGTGTCTCCCCAGCACCTCATGCAAAGCCTGATTAAATAGAATCCAATGGAACTGGACCATCTGTCTTCATTATGACGCTTTACATCGCGAACAACCTCTACAACTAAATGCACTGCTTCAATAATAAAGAGACTCTTTCGGCTTATGTAACTGAACAGTGTAGGGTAGAGCTTCAGGTATGGTTTGATCTAGTCCTCAAATAATATGTTCAGGAACCTAGTTTTTCTCTTACTATACTTCCTGGCTCCCCTTCTTTGGTGCTAGCTCCATTCTCAGGCCTGCTCTCTGCTCATGGTGGCCAGATGGAAATAGCCATCTCCCAGGGCGTGAGCCGTGCTCATGCCTCTCCAGCAGGCAAGAGTCTATTCAATTTCCATCAAGGAAGACGGACAGTTTATATATCTGGAGGCTCCAGCAAACATCTCTTGGCATCTTATTGGTTTTGATTGGCAGCCACCCATACCCAAACCATGTACTGTAGCCAACAGGATCAGATGCCCTGCCGGGTTTAAGCTGATCCCACCCAGTGAGCTGAGAATGAATGAGCAGTGACTCCCCAGCAGAAAGTTAAGATCATTTTGATGGGATGGATGCCAAGAAAACCATCAGAAATCTAAATCACACCAGCCAGCTCCTCTGTGGGTGGAGGTGGCAGCTTGGAGCAGCGTTTCCTTCCTGGGACCTGCCCACAGCTCTCTCGCCAGCTCTGTGGCCCCTTCACGTTGGAACAGCTACAGGCATGAGAGTGGGAGCCCACATGGCCCTGGGCCATCCAGCCGTGGGAAGGAGAGGAGGAATGAAGGCTGCCTCCCCATCATGCGTGCCCCCTGACTTGCCGCGTTTCACCAGCCAGTCAAGACCTCTTTGGCTTTCCCTCACCTCCCAGACTCTGAGGCAGTTTGTCCACCCTTGAGAATATCCACTTGGCTCAAATTCATGCACGTGGGGGACATTTTTCTGTTTTTAGGAAAAGGTTCGTTTATATATATAACCATATAAGCAATGTATATAAATACATATAGATAGCTATAACAGACATTAGTGGAGCAAGTGATGAAATTTGAATGTGGACTGTGGGTTAGATAATAGCATTGATTATTTTGACAGTTGTGCTGGGGTTATACAAGAGAATGTCTCTATTCACAGGAAATACACACTGAAGTCTTTAGGGATAAAGGACCATGATGTCTGCAACTTACAAATTGTTCAGGAGAAAAAACATATACATACATATATATATATATATAAAGCAAATGAATAATGATGTAAATGGGACAAAATGCTATAAATTGGTGAGTCTGGGTAAAGGACTGTGGAAGGTCTAACTGCCTGGGTTTGCGTCCTTGCTCCATGCTTGCTGGCTAGCTCTAAACTTAACCTCTGTAAGCCGCACCTTCCCCATCTGTACGTGGAGGTAATGGTAGCACCTACCGCATAGGTTTATCGGGAGAAATAAATGGAAAGAATCCATGAAAAGAGCTTAGCACAGGATCCAGCTCATGGTAAGAGCCAAGAGTAACGAATGTTAGCTATTTTTATTGCTATTACTGTCCCACAGTAATAGAGTCCCTGGGATAAAGAGGCATAAGTAGAAACTTCCTTCTAGGAGCATGGTGGCAGACACAGGGTGGAGGGAGGTCTTTTTCCCCCACAGGGAAAATGCTTGATGACGTCTCACATTTTGCATACATTTGGTGTTACATATTATTGTGTATTATGTCATACATATGGGTTACATATGGTGCTACACTGTATTTTTTGCAACTTGCCTTTTTCATTCAATGCAATGTCTTAGAGATCTTTCCATAATAATACTACTAATAATTAATATTTATTGAAGCTTACCATGTGCCAGGCACAGTTCTGGGCACTTTATGTGCATTATTTGATTCTCACAACAATCCTATGAAACAGATCCTCTTGTAATCACCATTTATGGATACAGAAACAGAGGCTCAGAGAGGGTAAGTAACTCCCCAAGGCCCTAGCACCAAAACTTGAACTCAGCTGGTCTCCAGAGCCTGTAGTCTTAATCACTATATTTTTCCATGCAAGTACATGAAGAGCTATTTCCTGGAAAGAAAGCAGTGGGGAGTGAGGAGAGAGCTACACAGTACTCCATGCAGTGGGTATACCAAAATCATTTAATTGTTCCCCAATTGATGGACATTTAGGTTATTTCCAATATTTGCTATTGAAAACAATGCTGCAATAAACATCTTTGAGCAAGCCTTGATAATATTATTATGTGTCCGACACCAAAGAAGAAAAAGAAGTTAAAAATATTGGAGGGAGAACCATTTTAGCAATAAAATAAATATAGTATTAGATTATAACCCCAAATTACATTAAATTCGTATTAGATAAATATCCACAAGTCCATAATGACATAAATAAATGATTGAATAATTAAATGGGGGAGAAAAGACAAATTTCCAATGTAGAATTCCAAATAATTTTAAATTCCAAATAAATGTGATGTGTTATCCTGGATGGGATTCTGGAACAGAAAAAGGACATTAGGCAAAAACTAAGGAAATCTGAATAAACTATGGACTTTAGTTAATGATAATAATGTATCAATATCAGTTCATTAATTGTGACACATGTGCCATGGCCATGTAAGATGTTAATAGTAAGAGAAACTGGGTGCAGAGTACATGGGAACTCTCTGTACCATCCTCTCAATTTTTCTGTAACTCTAAAATACTTTTTTAAAATAGTCTACTAAAAAAAAGTAAAAGAAAAAAATTACTGGAGAGACAGGGAACAGGTGTAGAGCAACGTCTGGGTTTTGTAAGAGATGGGAGAGGGCCTCCCCAGCCCAGCAGGAGGGTTCGCTTCCGACAGCGGGAGGAAAGGAGGCGCGGGTGTGTGCAGTCCTATTTTGGGGTCCAGGCCGGAAGTTGAGGAGTCACCTCTGGGGGCCTCAGTTTTTCCTCCCTGACGAAGGAGGTAAAGGTGGCTACCTGCTGAGAGAAGGCCTATGGAAAAACTGTGGGTTGCAAGTGGTGACAATCTGGAGAGTCCCTGAGAGCAGCGCAGGAGGGAGCTAGCTGCTCAGGGGCAGAAAAGAGCAATTTCCTCTCAGGTCACGGATTTGCGCTGCGGGCAGCCCCCCCAAGAGCAGGGTCCCCAGGCCAGGAAGCCTAGGTTGCCTGTCTCCTTGGAGTTCCACGTCTTGACCAGCAGAGGGCGCCAAGACACCACTCAACTTTTCTGCCGCCTCTCCACACCCCTCGCCTAGATCCCCTAGTTTTCTCTGGGATTCCAAAGTTGCAAAGTCTTTGATTCTAGGAGTAAACAGTTTTTTTTCTGAGTTAGCCGTGTTTGAAGGATGAGAAATTCTTTGAAATAGCCCAAAGGAACTCCTTTGAGGAGGAAGAATCCAGTGATGCTTCTGAGAGCTAGT
Source organism: Equus asinus (assembly GCF_041296235.1). NCBI lineage: Eukaryota > Metazoa > Chordata > Mammalia > Perissodactyla > Equidae > Equus > Equus asinus. The sequence goes on from NC_091802.1 coordinate 18,147,878, forward strand.
TTCTTGTGCTTGCCTCCCTCAAGGAATCGCTGGCGGAGCACACGACCGCCATCACTGAGTACCTACTGTGTGTCGTGATGTTCCAAGTGCTGCCTCACTTAATCCTCACACCCGCCTCTGTGGTGGGGGTTGTTATCACCCCTTTTTTGCAGACAATAAACAGAGCCTCAGAGAGGTTAAGGAGGTTACCCAAAGATCATTCCTATCGAGCGAAACTGCGTTCCTCTTAGGCTTCAACCGGTTGGAAATTATTCAATAGGCGTGTGCGCTGGGATGCTTGTCCTGGGAGATGCTCTGGGAGCAAAGGCTCCTGTGTCAGTGAGCTTGGCAAAGCTTCAGACTATCTCTGGGTCTGTGCGTACCAGCACATTGGAGAATCCTAGGAGGCAGGTGGCAAAGAAACCTGCCTGGTTTTGTTCAAACCCATCATTTTCCAAATGTATTTGTCTGGAGAACTTTTGTGGTGGTTCTTGTTAACATCCACAGAGCAAACTTTGTGAAAAGCTGTGCTCAGCACTGTTGTCATGAGCCGCCAGACTTCTTTGGGAGAGGTAACATGGGGAGCGGGGTGGAGATTGGTGTGGAACAAGGAGAGACGACAGGTAGAGAAACTGAGGCAAGAAGACCAGTGAGAGCAGTGTGGGGACTCTTCTACCATCAGACCTGAACAGAGCAACAGCCATGAGGGTGAAGGGGGGCGGGACACACTGGAGAGCGAACCAGGATGGAAAGGTGACAAGCTTGGTGGACCATCAGGTTGGGGGTATATGGGAGGGTGGTGGGCAATGAGAGTGGGAGGCGTGTAGAAAGGTTCCTGGGTTTTTGTCTGGAGCAACCAGGTAAACGATGGTTTTGTTCATTCATACCAACATGACGGGGAGCCAAGGAGAAGGGTTTTAATTTGGGTTGAGATGTCCACAGAACAGTCATCCAGAAGTTAGGAACACGGGTCTGAAACTCAGGAGAGAGCTTCAGCTGGAAATAGAGATTTGACATTTCAGGGGTTGGTGGAAGAAGGGGCGCTAACACAGGAGACGGAAGAGGAGTGGGACGAGACTCGAAAGAGAGGAGCACACAGGAAGCAGGAGCACTGTTTCCAGGAAGAGGGGGCGGTCAGCAGCTTCAGAGGCCACGAGTAGGGCAGGCATGGTGAGAACTGAAGGTGGACATTGTGGCAGCTAGTTAGGAGGTCATTGATGAGGGGTGTTTCAGGAGAGTGGAGAGAGGCTGATCCAGATGATTATGGGATGCATAAATGAGGGGGGAGTGAGGCAGGGAGGGGATTTCTGGGGTGAAGCAGGGTCAAGGCAAGATTTTCTTATATTCAGGACTGGACACTTGAACATTTCTGGTAGATAGTCTCCAAATTCTGTTGCAAACGATTCCTCTGATCTGCGGACACACATGTTGCTCCATCTATCAAGAAACGGAGTCTATTTTCCCTCCCTCTGAACCTGCAGTGGCCTCGACATTTGCTTTGACCAAGAGAGTAGGCAGAAGTGGTGTTCCGGGTCTTCCAAGCTCAGTCCTTAAGAGAACTGGCCGTTTCCTTTTGCTTCCTCTTAGAACCGGGAAGCCATGCTGTAAGGAAGCCCAAGTTCTCCTGCCGGGGAGATGCCCGGTGTGGAGAGGCCCTGGAGAAGGCGAGAGAGCCCTTCCTGGGCATTCCAGCTTCAGAGAAGCTCCCAGGTGAGTGAAGTCATGTCAGTGACCCTGCCTGACATCACAGAAGAACTGCCGAATCGACCCACAGAATCATGAGAAATAATACACTGGTGTTTCAAGCCCCCAGGTGGAGTGGTTTGTCACTCAGCAACAGATAACTGAAATAGCACCATATTTATGGGCCAAGGGGAAGGAACCAGGGGAGAGATGCTGATTCAAGACAGAGGAGGAATAACTGATGGAGTGAGTTTGTCCAGGAGGCTGAAGGGCTGGTCCTGAGCAGACAGATGGCTGCCTCATCCTCTGACACAAAAGCAAAGAAGAGTGTGGCCACAGAAGTGTCACAATGTGGGAAGGGAGACCAAAGCAGAGGATTACCTTCTGCTTTCTTTGTGGATAGAGAGGGTGGGGCCTTGCTAAGAATGAAGTGCCAGGATGAGGTGGGGGTGTAGGTGAGCCCTGGAGGGTTGGCTCTGTGATAAAACCCACCAACAAAAACATGAACCCACAGGACACATGGTACCTGGTGGGTCTCGGGTCAGCTGCTCTTTTTTTTTTTGTTTTTTGTTCTTGGAAGATTAGCCCTGAGCTAACATCGGCTGTCAATCCTCCTCTTTTTTGCTGAGGAAGACTGGCCCTGAGCTAACATCCATGCCCATCTTCCTCTACTTTATATGTGGGACACCTACCAATGCATGGCTTGCCAAGTGGTGCCATGTCTGCACCCAGGATCTGAACCGGCGAACCCTGGGCCACCGAAGTGGAACATGGGCACTTAACTGCTGTGCCACCGGCCAGCTCCTCAACTGCTCTTTGGGCAAAATGGTGCAGTGGACAGTGGGACACTGGGGAGTGGAAGATTCTGATTCAAGTCCTGGCTGGTCCTATGATTTTGGGTTCCCCTCTTGGGGGATTGGACTAGATTAGTGATTCTTAACCTTTTTTGGATTATGGATTCCCCTGACAACCATTTTTAGATACACAATATATATTGTATTTATTTGTCTGTCTCCACCCACTAGAGTGTAAGCTCCATGAGGACAGGTTTGTTGTGTGTTTTGTTTACTGCCATCTAGACTAGAACAGTGCCTGACCCATAGCAGATGTTCATAAATCCTGATGACGGATTCAGAAGGATTCAGTGGAATCTCCCCTCCCCCACCTGGAGTTAGCCGAGGTTCAGAATCCTGGAATAAGACCATCTCTTTCTGTCTCAAGATTCTTGGAGTCTATGCAATTCCATCCTGAGTCCTTCTCTTTTTTTTTTGGAAGAAGATTAGCCCTGAGCTAACATCTGCCAATCCTCCTCTTTTCGCTGAGGAAGACTGGCCCTGAGCTAACATCGTGCCCATCTTCCTCTACTTTATATGTGGGACGCCTGCCACAGCATGGCTTGCCAAGCGGTGCCATGTCCGCACTGGGATCTGAATCAGTGAACCCCAATGCACCAAAGCAGAACGTGCAAACTTAACCGCTGCCACTGGGCCGCCCCCCTGAGTCCTTCTGACACAGACTATATAGCTCACTCTAACAAAAACAAACAAACAAAATGCCAGCCCTGCACCCTGGGAGGAAATATTTGCTAGACAGCTCCTTTGTGCTAGGAGGCCAGTTGTTGCTTTAAATGCATTCCATATTTTACCTTATTTAACCTTCACACCACCCAATGAGGAGGATTTTATTATCCTAATGTTTTAAATGAGGAATCCAAGGCTCAGAGAGGTTAGGCAACTTACCTACAGTTACCCAGCTGATCACAGACAGACTCAGGATTTGAGCCTGAGTCTGTCTGGCTCAAAATCCATTGAAAGTCCTGGTGACCCTGAGGTAAGGGTTACACTTATTCCTTCCAGTGTAAGTATTGAGGGGAGCCCCAATACTCTCAGGAGCTGAAACACACCACAGTGGGAGTGTCAGGGGCCAGTATGAGCACAGGCCTCACATCCCACCAGAAGAGTGGCTGGAATGTCACGACTGGCTGTCAGGAATATTCCCAAGAGAGGGAGACCTGGTTACACCTGCCTGGGTGGCCTCCTCATGTGCTGACAGGCCCCGGAGGTCCAAGCCCCCTTCCTCACTGAAGCCCCCTTGAATCCCTGTGAAGACGGTGAACTCAGTCGCGCTCCCGTCGGTCCTCCCCCAACCCCACAACGAAAACCAATCCAGGTACCCGACCTCCCGCGAGCTGCTAAACCCTCTGTTTCCACATCCACGAAATGGGCATAAGCGAAGGGCTGTCCTCAAGCTGGAGGAGACCTCTGCAGCGCCTGGAGAACGCCGCTCCTTCCCCTCTCCCTGACCCACCCCAGATAGGTGCCCTGCCCCCGAAGCTTTGGAGCCCGGGCAAACTCGAGTCTTGGGGACTTCACTTTCTCATCTGAAAAACAGGCGACAGATACGAAAACCCTCCAGGATGCCGTGAAGAATCAGCGAGCTCGTGGAACCCCGGCTCAGAGCCCGGCCCTGGGAGACGGGGTGAGGGAGGCGCCCAGACCTGGGGGTCTGCAAGCCCCCAGCCTCTCCCGCCAGCCGGACTCGTGGCCCGACGTGCGCAGGGTCCACGCAGGTGACCGCCGGCCTCCCCGCCCCTGGGCGCCCCGCTCCCCGCGCCCCCCGACACGGGCGGGGCTCCGGGTCTTAGCTCGTAAATCTCCTTCACACACAGGGCGATAAATCAGCCGGCCGTGGGGACCCCCCAGCTCCCTGCGCCCTCGCTCCCCCTCTGCAGAGGGCGGGGGCGCAGGAAGCCCCTGGGACAGGGGGGCGGGGACGCCCCAGACCCGCCCACCGCGGCGCGTAGATTACAGGCCCGGCTCCGGGCCCTGATTTACTGCGGGGCGGGCCGCGTCCGGGTCGGCGGCGGGGGAGGGGCAGGGGGAGTGGGTGTTGGGGGGGCGGGGTGCAGGAGACCTGAGGGGCTCCCAAATTCTTGATAGCAATAAACTGTAATATATTTACATATAAATAAAATATAGTAACAGCAGTAGCTAACATTGAGAGACTGTGCACCAAGGAGGGGTAAACACTTTATTAATTCATTCATCAAATATCTATTGAGTGCCTATGTGGTGCCAGGAATCTTGCATATTTTATCTCAAGAACTTCTCCAAACAGCCCTGCAAGTTAGTCCTTATGGTTCCCATTTTGCAGATGGAGAAATTCAAGCACGAAGCAAATGACTTGTCCAAGGTCACCAGGCTAGTGAATAGTGGGTCCAGGGCTCGTACCTCTGGCTATCTGTCCCGAAGCTTAAAGGTTTTTGACCAGGTTATCCTGTCTCTTTGCTACCACGTGTCTCACTGTCTTCCTGCTCCATCCATGAGCTGTGTGACCCTGGGCAAATGCCTTCGCCTTGCTGAGTCTCAGTCCTCCTTACTGGCAAGAGAGGCACTTCTGCCCTACTCCCTCACAAGGAGTTAGGAGGATCAAATTAAACTGAAGCTTAGGGGTCACCCGGCTCCGTGGCTGAGTGGTTAAGTTCGCACTCTCCATTTCAGGGCCCAGGGTTTCGCCTGTTGGGATCCTGGGCGCAGACATGGCACCACTCATCAGGCCATGCTGAGGTGGCGTCCCACATGGCATGACTAGAAGGACCCACAACTAAAATATACAACTATGGGGGATTTGGGAGAGAAAAAGCATAAACTGAAGCTTATGGAAACACTTTTCAAAATACTCTGTAGACTAAAGCACCAGTAAGGAGAACAGATGTGAAGGAGACAGTGAGAAAGTCTATCCTATGTGTGACTGGGGAATCACAGACGAGGAAAAATGTGCAACAGAAGCAATATTTGAAAAGATGAAGGTGAGGAATCTTACCGCTTTGAGAAGACATAACAAACCACGAATTCGAGAAGCCCAACAAATTCTAGAAGATAATTTCTTTTAAACCCACACACTTAGGGGCCAGCCCGGTGGCGCAGCGGTTAAGTGTGCACATTCCATTTAGGTGGCCCGGGGTTCACTGGTTCGGATCCCGGGTGCAGACATGGCACCGCTTGGCACACCATGCTGTGGTAGGCGTCCCACATATAAAAAAAGTAGAGGAAGATGGGCACGGGTGTTAGCTCAGGGCCAGTCTTCCTCAGCAAAAAGAGGAGGATTGGCAGCAGATGTTAGCTCAGGGCTAATCTTCCTAAAAAAAAAAAACCAAAAAACCCCCACACACTTAAATGCGTCATAGTGAAATATCAAAAACCAAAAACAAGAGGTTTCAAAACCGATCTGAAAAAAAAATTATCTTCAAAGGAGCAACAGTTACTCTGAAGCTGACATCTCAACAACAATGAAAATAAGAAGACAGCATCATATCTTCAAAGAGATTTAAGAAAAATAACCCACACTTGTATGGGAGAACGAAAGGCGAGAACAGTCTGTCACTAGAGAAAATTCTAAAGAACATAATTCAGGCAGAAAAAACATGATCCCCCTTGGAATGTCTGAGATGCAGGAGGTAATGCAAAGCAAAGAAATTAGTAAATATATGAACAACTTTAAACATTGTATAGAAAACTTGTCTGTGAAGCCCTGTATGACAGTGTATCAGTTAGAGTGACGTTGGATGCTATAGTAGATAAAGCTACAAATCTCCGTGGCTTAAACATAGACGTTTATGTCTCGCTCGTGTCATCCTTCAGTTGGGTGTTCCTGGTCAAGCGGTTTTCCTGGGCCCCTCGCCTCCAAGCGTGATGGAGGGCCCAGGCTGCCTCTCTCTTTCGGCTCTGGCTTTTTTAGCTTGTGGTTCCCATGGCTGCGCTAGATCTTCAAGCCAGGTGGAAGCGGAAGGGGAAGGGAAGGGAGGCTGCATGTGGGAAGTTATTACGGGCAGGCCTGGAAGTGGCACACATCAGTTCTGCTCATCTTAACGGGAGAACTCAGCCAACGGCAGGAAAGGCTGGGAAATGGTGTAACGCCTGTATTCATTATCCGTTGCTGTATACCAAATGACCTCAAAACTTATTGGCTTAAACAACTATGAGCATCTGTTATTTCACAGTTCCTATGGGGTCAGGATTTCAGGAGCAGCCTACTTGGAGGTTCTCTTCCCCTTTTGTACATTATGGAGTATGCATGTGACTCCTAGAACTCCTGCAGCCATTTTGCCACCATGAGGAGAAGCCACCTTGAGAAAGAAACATACCTAGATGAGGTATGAAAGAATCACAGGAGAATAATCCCAGGGATGATTAAACTAAACAAAAGGATTCTAAAATTCCCATGGAAGTATAAAGGGCCAAGAAGGCCTGAGACAATTCTGAAAATCAACAAGGAGGCCAAGGGATCGTCAGATCAGACAGGCATTAAACGGAGATAGCTGGAGGTGGCATTACAGAGAGGCAGCATTACACATCGTTCAAGACAGAATAAACTATTCACCAATGGAGTTGCAAAAACTGGCGCCTGGATTCCAATAATAATAATAATTTAAAACTCCTATAATAATGAAAGCAGTAACAACAACAATAAAAATGGCTACCATTTATGACATCTAGAAAGTGCTAGAAATTTACATTTGACTTACCTAATTTTATCCTTGCACCAACTCTCTGAGGTGGGTATTATCATTTCTTATTCTCACTTGACAGATGAGAAAACTGAACCCCAGGAGGGCAGAGATGGTTCCTTGAGACCACACAAGGCTCTCAGCCTCCTGGGCACTGGGTGGGAGCCCTGATTCCCCTCCCCACAATAGCAGGGCTGCCTCTGCCAGGAGACAGGGAGACAGCCCTCCATCTACAGGAGCCAGGCCTCAGGCCCCAGAATTCCTGCTTTACCCTGCGTTGACCCCGGGGCAGATCTACCAGACCGGCTAGGACCACAGAGGCCTCTTTGTCATCGCTCTAATGAGAAGCCAATCACCAGGTCATTAGTGGGAGGAGGTGATGAGGAGTTTGGTACTGAGGTGGGTGGGAGGAGGATGCTCTTGGTTCCTGGATGATTTACAGCTGCGGTGGCCAGGCTGGCCGGGGAAGGGAACAGAGCAGCAGCAGGAGAGGAGAAGGTCAGTATTCACAGAGCACCTGAGAGGAGCCGGGCCCTGGGCTGAGAGCGTCACATGCTCTGATCTACTTAATCCTCACAAGAAATCGGATGAGGCAGGACTGTTGCACATCCCCATTTTACAGACAAGGACACAGACTCAGAGAGATTAACTAGGCATCTTGCCCAAGGCTATACAGCTAATCAATGCTGGTCTTATTCCAGAGCCCAACCAACCAACCACCCTTGCTGTTCAGCGTTATAGGCACAGCAGAGGGGAGTGTAGGTGAAGGGCCTACACAGAAATATTCTGGCTGTAGATGAACAAGGAACCAGCTGTCAGGAGCTGCTTGATGGAGGGCTGTGCGCTGGGAGGCGGGGAAGGGGAGGGGGCTGCATGTCTGCATGAGCCTGGAAGGAAGAACCCCCAGGTGCTGAGGGAGTCTGCCAGAAAGAGGAAAATAATAATAATTAACTATTAATAAGTGCCCACTACATGCCAGGACTGCACCAAGGGGTTTCTGTGCATGGAGTCTAATTCTCACAACCTGGTTAGAGGTAGTCACCAATCCATCTTATAGATGAGGAAACCGGGACTCAGAGAGGGTAAGTCACCTGCCCCAGGTCTCAAAGCTGGCAAATGGCAGGTACAGGGATTGGCTTGGGAGTAAGAGAGGAGAAACAGGATGGTTACCTACTCTCTGCCCTGTGTTGTCAGAGTTTCTGGTTGTAAGTAACAAAATCCAACTTGGTTCGCTTACACGGAAGAGGAAGTTATCGACTGCCGGGAGGTGGCGCACAAGATCACGGGGAAGAAAGGCTGGGATCAAGTTTGGGAAACTCATAGGAATTACAGGAAACTGAGTGGCTGGACCCACAGTCTAACCAGCATCCTCCTGTGGAGGCCCTCACAGGTCATTGGAGGCCGTTGGCCCTGGGAGTGGCAGAGCAGACGCCGGCTCCACACTCAAGTGAAGGAGTTGAGCACCCAGACTCCTGTCTGTCCTACTGCCGGGAATCTCCCCCCAGAGCCCCCAGGAGCGCCCCTCCCCCAGAGAGGGAGACTGTTCAAATGCTGCAAAGCAAACAACAGTCACAACAAAAACCTGTCACCACAAGCCCCTCGTGCCCCAGGTGCCCCAGCCCCCCAGGGAGAGAGGCCCCTCACACCCTCAGCTCTCCGCCCTTCCTGGCGTTCTCCCACGTGCACAGTTGGACCCCAGTTCAGGGAGCCCATCACTAGGGGCTGCTCAGGAATCTCAGGCCTTGGGTCCTTGCAGGAGGATGTGGAGATGATAAGACTTCCCTTTTCGTCATGTGCTCCATCCACTTGGTCACCCCCAGGTGCCGATTCTACTTTCCAAACAGCTGTTGACTCCGGCCCCACTCTCCCTTGACCACCGCATAGCTCAGGCCCCCCTCTCACCTGGGCCCTTGCAGCAGCCTCCTAACCGGGGCTTGTCTTAGAGCCGTCCTCCACGCCGTTCAAAGGACCTCCAGCTGTGATCCAAATAGGACTGTGCCACTCCTCAGCTTAACACCCTCTTGTGGGACCCAGTCACCTAAGGACAAAACCCAAGCCTTTTGGCATGATGCCCTGTGATCCCCAGCCTCATCTCCCATCACTCCCTGGTCTCATATATCGTGGTTTGGTAAAGTCAACTTACTATATTTTCCTCATCATACTATGGTGGCTTATACTTCCAGACCTTGGCACATGCTGTTCCCTCCATCTTCAATGCCCTTCCACCCCTTGTCTGTTTGGTAAACTCCTATTCATCCTTTGCAACCCAGTTCAGGCATCGCTTCCTCTATCAAAGATTTCCTGACCCCTCAGAGAAATGCACACTCCATCCTCTGCACCACTGCCAGACCTTGCACGTTCTTTTGTCCCACGCCGTTGAAAGAATCTGTTGACGAGGTGGCCTCCCTCACTAGATGGCAAGCTCCACGAGCACAGGAACCAGGTGGGTTTTGTTCATCATTGTTTCTTCAGTACCTAACCCAAGACCTGGCAAACAGTAGGTGCACAATAAATGCATGACTTACCTGACCAGGAAAGGCATGCTGAGATCATGGGGATGGATGAAAGAGAAGAGGGTCTCGATAGACTGGCGGCTGGGAGGGGGCAAGAGGCAGGCTTGGTTTATGAGGGGTGAGGATTGAGGCAGGAGACGAAAGGAAGGGGAGAAGGATTTGACTCCAGGATGTAGGGAAAGACTAAGTTGGAGAAAGCAGCCTGAGCACACTCGTGTTTCCGAGGAAGAAGCCAGTGGAGAGAGAGAGCCTTAATACCAAGGGAGGGGCCGCTGATGAGGCAAGGTCCCGGGCAGAGATGGCATGGAGGCAGGAGAGGGGAGAAGAGGACACGACCCCAGAGCACAGGCAGGGATACCTGCGGAGGGAGGAAGGACCCTAAGACAAAGAGATGGGTGCTGCCTCGAGAGGGTTGGGGTGGCGGGAGTGCTCATCCAGCAGTCAGAGAAAGAGAAAGCTAATGGGTTTTCTTTTGTTTTTAAAGATCCACGAAGTGAGGAGAGGAAATAAATATTTAATGGCTTCCCATCTCTTGCCAAGTAAAAGTAGAAGATATTGCAGATATTGCAGTAGCCTAAGCAACCACGTCACCAACTTGCGCTCACCTTTTACTCTGCCCCAGCCCCACTGGCCACCTTGTTGTTCCTGGAACTTGTAGATACCCTCCTGCCTCAGGGCCTTTGCACATGCTGTTCCCTCTGCCTGGAAGCTTTTCCCCAATGTGGTCACAATGCCTTGTCTCATTCAAGTTCTTACTCAGATGTCACCTTCTCAAGCGGTCTTTCCCTGACCCGTTCTCCCTCTACCCCATATGCACTTTCTCCACTTTATATGTTTTCTGGTGTTATCTTTTCTCTAGCATTTTTCACCTTCTAATATACTTCTAATGGTAATTACTGTATAAATTATTATTGTCCTTGTTATTTGCTCTCTTCACCAGAATGTGACTTCCATGAGGACAGGATTTTATCTGTTTTATTCACTACTCACACCAGAAACTAGAACAGTCGGCAGTCAATACATCTTTGTTGAACCAACGAATGAATGAATGAATGAAGGGGCAGAGCCTGAAACGGAGCCCACGTCTTCCAGATTCCCAACTTCCCTCCAATAAGCCTGTGTCTAAGTGCAGCTGCTGAGGGTCTGGGCCTGAGAGAGAAGGGAGGCTGCCGGCCTTCCTGGAGGCCAGCTCTCGGGGGATGCTCGCGCTCTCAGGACCGCACGGGCCCGGTGTCTCCGCAAAGCGTCGGCCCCCGGCTTCCTCTCCAACGCGGGCGTTCGGTCCTCCCTCGGGGGAGCGACGCCGGAACCGCCAGAGGACGAGCAGGAATTTCTGAAATCCGGGCCGGCGGAGCGCTAATAGGCACCTTCGCGCCGCCGGCGGCACCGCCCGGCCCTAAATCACGGCCGCCGCCCCTCCTCCCCGCGCGCTCCCGGGCGGGGGCGGGGGCGGAGCGCAGCGGGCGGGGCGGGCGCGCAGGTGCCGCGGAAGTGCCGGCCCGCGGGGGCCTTGGAAGCGGGCCCGCGCCCCTCGCGCCCCTCGCGCCCCCCGCGATCGCAGCCGAGATCCCACTGACACCCCTCGGATTCCCGGAATGCGCGGGAAGGGGCCTAGGGGGGCGGAGGGCGCTTCCCTCTGGGAGCACCCGCGATTTGTCAAAGAGTGTGGCCTCCGACTTATTAATTTGGGGCCGTGAGCCATTTCCCGACATGGGCGCGTAAGGGCGTGGGAGCCGGCCTGGAACAGTATGAAACGCGGGAAGGAAAAGCCAGAAGTGTTTGGGGTGATGGCAGGGGAGGGTAGGCCTCCTCCCAGCGGTAGGAAACTTGTGCTGTTTGGGCATTTTCCTTGCTTTTGCTAACCTCATTTTAACTTGAATTTGAGGGTTCGTGGTAGGGGGGCAGCAGAGAAAGCAGGGGTTCAATCTCATTTTTTTTCCCTTGCTGATTTTCTATGACTATTTTGTTCCTTTTGAGCCCCACAGTTGTCATCGCGATGAATTTTCCCCTCTTATCCAACATATGGGTAGTGATGTTCTAAAGTTAATGTGAGAGAAGAAAATTGTGTGCAGTCAAAATTATCCTTGAGTAAGATTTAAATTGCAGTATACAAGGCATTATGTATGTAACCCGGAGCAGTCATTCTTATGCAAGCTGAAATTTAATAACCACTGAGCTGGGCTCTGGAGGAACAAAGATACATCTTTCTGAACATTCGAACCACTTTGCTGTTAAGACTGAATTTTGAATTCGATAGACCTGGGTGGGGTCGGAGAAGTTTTAAAATGCCACTGCTGCCACTGCAACCACACTTTGAGAACAACACCTTTGACAACTGTCAAACCACCCCCCCCCCCCCACCCCGGGTGGCTGGGGTGGGTGGGGAATTCTGCAGATTTCTATTTGGCTGCAAGGTTTACTTCCTTCTATTTTAATATTGAAGCTCTGTAGACTTCACTTAATGCACGTGTTTGTGGCTGTTGACGCATGTGAAAGCCTATAGCACCGGGCCTGGTATTTAATAGATGATCAATATATGTTGACTGGATTTGAATATAGAGCTTATTTCATCAGACCGGTGTGGAACTTCCAGAATTTCATGAACGTCTTCACGTCAGGGATTGTGCCATTGATTCAACATTCAGCGAATATTTCCTTGTACCTACTGGGTACCAGGCACTGTGCTGGGAACCTCCCCTCCCGACCTCCCCCTGTCCAAGTTTTCCCGGTGTCAGCCAGGTTCTCTTTATTCTTCACACTCGGTTGAAACCATCTGAATATCTTACTGACTTTTGTATCAAAGGGCAGAGGCCAGGCTCTCAGACCCACAGGTGGCCAGTGGGGCTGTTGGTATTGGGGGGTGGGGGAGAGCCCGCTGAGTCGAGCATGCAAGCACAGCCCAGAGTTAAGAGCTTGGTGCTCTAACAGGAGCCACACCACCTGGTTTGAAATCCTGGCCCAGCAACAGCTCAGCCCTCTGACTTGGGGCAAGTTACTCAACTCTCCGAGTCTCGGTTTCCAGTCTGTAAAATGGGCATTATAATAGTGGGGCCTTCTGTATAGGATTGTTGGGAGGCTAAGATAATGTATGTTAACAAAAGCACTTAGCACCATGCCTGGCTTATAATAAGCACTCCATAGAAGCCAGTAGCAATAGCATTAAGATGATTTTTGTTATTATTACTAATTATGACCAAGCAGCATCCTGCCCATGGCGCGGACTGTGAGCCCTCACTACAGGAAGGAAAGGTGCTGGAAGCCGTTTAATCTTGTTAACACCCGACCAGCACCCTCCCCTCAGCTCCTGCTCTGCCCCAGGCAGATTCTCCCCTTTGTGAGGCTGCCTGGGGGTCAATGGGAAGGGAAGGCCTCCTTGGATGGGTCGTCTCCATCCTTCGTGGAGATGCAGGTGCTCTGGGCTTGCCCATCTATTTCCTCCGGATCATGGGTCGTGGACTTCCCGGGAACACCGCAGGGGAGGGAAAGCCTGTTAATAACCACACTCAAGTCGAGGTAACCCTTCAGAGAACCAGATGCAGTATTTCTTGAGGCCCACTCTGCACCAGGTTCCATTCCATTGTGTCCTCTGAGGCTGGCATCACTCCCATTTTGCAGGTAGACAACTGAGGTTCACAGCTTTTCCCAAGGTCTTCATGAAAGTGGCAAATATCAGAGGAGTTTAGATCCAAAGCTTCTGTTTGTGACCCTTGCACTGCTCTGTCCTACACTCAGGGCCAGCTTCACAGGTGTGGGACCTGTGCAGCAGCACAGGCCCCAAGCCTAGAAGGCCCCAAGCTCAGTTTGATGCTCTGCTGTCACCACCTTCAAATTCTTAATAATTTGGAGCGAAAAGCCCCACATTTTCGTTTTGCACCGGCTTCTGCAAATTATGTAGCCGGTCCTGCCTACTCTCTTTTGTATCGAGGATGTCTTCAGTGCAAAGGAAAGGAAACTGAAGTGCAGACAGAGGGACATGACTGGCACAAGGCCATGTAGCAAGCTGGTGGCAGAACTAGAACCAGGTCTCTTGAGCCCCTGTCCAGTAGAATTCTCTGGAAACACTCATGTGTCCAACTGTGCCCTCGATGGGGAAAGCTTCGGAAGGAGCCAGTGGCTGGGCATGGGTGGGGGTGGGGGTTGGGAAGAGCTCCCATCCACCAAACCACCTCTCCCCCGTGGCCGTTCTGGGACTGAAAGGTCCACCTGCTCCCTCCTGGTCTGCCCACCTTTGACCCCAGGGCCCGGCTTTCCTAAATGGCTGAGCGAGGCTGATGAGCAGGGCAGTGACTCAGTTCTCTCTAGCATGGCACTGAGGGGCTAAGTGACATGGGATGGGGTGGAAGCACAGGTGGCTGTGGACTGTGACACTCAGGAACTGGACTGTCTGCTCTTTGACCTAATTCCTTGCCCCTCGTCTGAGACCCAGTGAGACTGACATCCTGTAACTCGAGCTGGGTGGGTGGACATGAGCGCTCAGACATCTTGGCCCATGCTCTGTGTAGAATCCTGCTGGAGGCATGCAATCTGTGTGACTGTGTGTGTGTCTGTATGTTGTGGGGACGATGGAAAACGGATTGAGTAGAGAGAAAACATCCAGTCCTAGCTGCTTCCTTTCACTTTTTAATTTCCCAGATACTGCAGATTTGGGGACGAGAGCCCCAGAAATACAAATGTCCTTAGGATGCTTTACAGTCTAGTGGGCAAGACAGACAATAAAACAAATAATCACACAAATGAATACCTATATTTGTTTCCTAGTGCCCTGTTCTTTTTCTCCATGGAGCAGTTTATAGTTTGAAATAATGGGGTTATTTGTATACTCTTTGGCAAGATGGACACGAACTCCATACCCATCCCAGCGGACGCCCCAGCAGGCCTTGGCTGTTTGGAAGCATTCAGATTGTGGCTGGGAGTGAGACTGACGTCTGTGCTCCAAATAAGTCTCTGTGGATGCCTGAAGTTTCACTGGGGGGCTTTCTCTAGGATTAAGCAGTATTCCTTTTCTGAGACCCTGTTTAAAATTCAAATCCTTGTGGATGGGGATGGTGGGTGGGTTCACTGAGTTCATAACATGGCAGGGCTGTCTCATGAGACAGGGCTGCCCAAAGGTCTTGGACCCCAAAAGACACTCCTGATGGGTACCACGAGGGGAGCCAGAGGGCCACAAGATGATCTCCATCATCCTCTGCTGCTGACTCAGCCCAGCTCTGTCTGCAGAAAGAGGAGCCGGAGGGAGGTAGGGGAGAGGAAGGCCAAGTCAAAACCCAAACCCGGAATCCTAGCGGCCTTTCTGGTAGCTGACGAAGCTGAAGCTCCAGGTCTGTCTTACCTGCAGGGCCCTGCCTGTCACCTCTGCTCCTCCCTCATCCATCCTGCTTTCCTCAGTGACAGCTCTGTGGTTGCCCACAGGACTTGACAAGAACTTTCCAGGTTCTTGAAACTCAGCTACCATCTCCACAACCTTTCTGCGTGCCTATCAGCTCCCCTGCCCAGAGGCCAAACTCGGCAGTCTCTTTGGGGTTAGAGGAAGAATGTGGAACCCAGCCACCCCAGAGAGGCCTGGAGTAGGCAGAGCAAGTTCTGCCTGGCTGCTGGAGCACTGCCCCGGGCGTGGCCGGGCTGCCCGTCTGGTCCCCTCGCACAAGAATCTGCATGCTTCTTCCCTTCCCTGCTTCCTTCCTCTTGTTCCTCCCTCGCCAACCTACCTGGAGGCAGGTAATAAAGCAGGAGGAGGGAGATGGATGGATGGGGAGGGCAGAGAGCCACGTGGTGCCATAAAGCCCAGCTATTGAGGGGGCCGTCTGGGGAGTGTCCAGCCTGCAGGAGTCAACGCTCAGAAGGTGGACTGTCAGCCTTGTGAGCCGGAGCTGGAGCATCAAGGCCCGGGAGGAGGCCATGCACCGAGGCACACCAGGACCAGGCCTCAAAGGCCTGAAGGGGGCCGAAGGCTCCGCTGAGGACTTGGGGGACTCTTGCCTGGAGGCCGGGAGAGATTTCGGGGTGCTGAGAGAGAACGGCGCGCCCCGCGGCCTGGGCGAGGCAGAGGAGGTGGCGAGCAGCAGAAAGCGCGCGCGGCCGGTGCGGTCCAAGGCTCGGCGCATGGCGGCCAACGTGCGGGAGCGCAAGCGCATCCTGGACTATAACGAAGCTTTTAACGCGCTGCGCCGGGCGCTGCGGCACGACTTGGGCGGCAAGAGGCTCTCCAAGATCGCCACGCTGCGCAGGGCTATCCACCGCATCACGGCGCTCTCCCTCGTCCTGCGCGCCAGCCCCGCGCCCTGCTGGCCCTGCGGACACCTGGAGTGCCACAGCCAGGGCGCGCGCGCCGAGGGCGCGAGGGATGCGGGTTCCAGCTCGCCGCGGCCCATGCCGCTGCCCGCCGGGCCCAGCCTTGCGCGCCGGGACCCCTCCGGCCCCTTCGTGCCGCGCTGCGCCTCGTGCTCCCCGCACACGCTCCTGGGACGGCCCAGGGCGGTGGGCGAGGCGCAGGGCTTGGCCCAGACCTCCCCCGGAAATTGGCGCCGGTGTCCGGGGGCTCCCTGTGCCTGGCCGCGGGGATACCTGTGAGCAGGCCCTGGCCTGGGCTCCCAGCACTCCTGACCTGGCCACCGAGCGCACCCGCGAGCCTCGAGGGAGGCCGGCCTGGGAGGAGCCAATGGCAGGATGCCTACAAAAGAGAAGACTGCGGAAAAACGTCCCTAGCTGAGCAAAACTGAATGGGCTGAGGCCTGAGGGGGAAAGGAAGCAGCCTTGGCAGTAGGAAGGAACTCCGGAGCCAGGGGCAGCACTCCCTAGCCCCCCACAATCCGAAATAGAGGCGGCAGCTCCGAGAACGGAGCGGGACCCTCCTGGGCTTTCTTAGAATTGGACTTGATGAACGCTTCTTGGAAAGTGACCTTTGCATTCTTGCGCCTTTGAGTCCTATTTTCTCTTGCTGCTTTTTAGGAGAATGGGGGCTTTTGGACAGGGGGACTTGTGTGTATGGGAGTGTGGGTGGCCCCTGGTGCGGTGTGATGGCACAGTGTGGGGTCCCTGCCTGTGCTGATGCCCCAAGTCTGTGATTTGGGAGGGGCAATCAGAAGCAGCTAAAATAAAAAAGAAAACCTATCATCTCTCTCTGCTCCAAGGACTCCACCGGGCTCAGTGGCCCAGGGTGGCAAGAAGGTCTGCTGGGTTGGGGCCTGGGGCTCATCCTGAAAGGGTGGGCCCAGGCCTAGAGCCCACAGGTAGGTACTTGGGGGCTCTGGTTCATGGCAAGACCCCAGGTATGGCTGAGCACTGTGAGGGGCGCTGTGGGAGGGGACACTATTTGGAGAGGAAGTGCTGAGCCGGGAGACTAAGGATGTGGTCAGCCTCATCTCTAGACCCCCTGCAGAACTGCTGTCTGTGGTGAGCCACAGAGAGGGTGGCAATGAAAGCAGAGTCGGGGCTAGTCTCAGAGAAGGAAGCTGAGGGCAGGGCCAGAGTGGGGGCCAGTAATTCTTGCCTGTATCTCGAGTGATGGGTTCATGGAGCTCCTAGAGAAGAGTGGGCCACTGTAGCCAGGGTCTCTGTCATGACGGGCAGACTTGGAATCCAGGAAAGAGTGTGAAGAGGGGATTGAGGAAAGTGGGGCCTTGGGCCAAGGCTGCTGAGGAAGTGGGAGGCACAGCCAGCCCCCAGAGAAGTCTGGAGAGCTGCTCTGCATCGAAGATGAGCACGCCTGAGCTGGTGTCTGGCTTCACTCAGGCTGACCGGGCTGATGTTGTAGGTGCTGCTTTCTGGGGTGAGGACCCAGATGTGCCAGGAGAGGGCTGAGGGCTCTCTGATCTCCTTAGAGAGCTGCGCTCTTCACAGCTTGGGGAAAAGTTACACAGCTCAGAACAGAGGACCCCACAGAAGCTGGAGAGACACCCATAGACGCCCAGGAGAAGTGAGGGGTCCCCAGAACAGTCGAGGTGAGGCTCACCACCGTAATTAAAGATGTCTTTGCTTTCTGCAAGCAAGACACTGGCTGGCACACTTGGCATCCTGTCCCCAGCCCACAGGCCTTAGGGCTCCCCATTTCACAGGGCAGGTGGCTGTGACACAGATCACAGGAAAGCTTTGACTCTGGTGCAGTTGGGTCATTGGGTCCAGCCGGGAGCAAAACATGGGACTCTGGCCCCTGGCCTGCGCACTGAGCTCTCTTTCTCATGGAGAGGCAGTGCCACAATCTGACAGTGGAAAGGAAAGAGCTGGACCAGCCTGGGACCCAGTCTCTGTTCTGCCACTTACCACATGTGCGACCCATGGCGTCACTTAACCTCTCTAAGCCTGCAGTTCCTCACCTCTGACACAGACAATTCCACCTCAGGGTGGCTGTGAGCATTAAGATTCGTTCATAGTGTACAGTTTCCGGCAATTAGGTGTTCCACAAATTGTTACTCTTCCTATATTATTGTAATTTTATGACAGACCAGCCTGGACAGTGCTTCTGCCTTGCTTCAGCCTCAGGTTTTTATTCTCTGGAAACATGATAAAATGACCAGCAAGTCCTGCTTTCCTAAGTTCCAAGATGGAAAGAAACAGGATTCTTCCCGCCCAGTTGCGCGCCCTGCACAGGAGTGGTGAGGGTGCCCCCTGCAGGTGGAAGCGTGAGTGTGCAGGGCCTGCCAGGTCAGCTGGAGGGATGGGAGAGTATGTGTCCCCTCTCTTACCACCTAGGGAACCTTGGCAAATCTCCGAGCGGCTTTGAGCCTTGGTGTTCCCATCTGTAGAATGGGCTAAAATTAGTACTTACATCATGGGCTAGATGATGCATTTAAAGCGTAGTGCCTGGCTCACGCCAGCTCTCCCTAAGTGGAAGCTATTAAGACATATTCTAGTCGCAAGGTTGTCAGAAGGAGAGAATGCAAGGGAAGGTGTTTTATAAACCAAAGTCCACAACACATTTGTTATTATCATTGTTTTATCAGGGCTATTTGTTTGAGTGCACACGTCTGTATATTTGCATTATGATATGTATTTGTCCAGCATCCTGAGATTCTTTGGCATGCACGCATTGCACGCATACTTGCATAGATGTGCGAATGTGTGAATGTTTGTGGGTGCATACGTGTGTACATGCATGCGTGTAACAGGTACCCCTCCTCCTGCTGATTCTTTAGGTGAGCCTAGGCCAGAATACTTTTAATTATGTGCTTTCCAGTTTTCCTGGAATGCTTCCTTGACATTTTTATCTGCTTCTGAAGACCATACCTGTTCTCTAAGATGGCTGATTTGCAGTGGAGAAAAGATAAACCTGTGATTATTAAAGAAATGGAAGTTATCAACCGAGACCAGGTAGATTTGTCCAAATATAGAGAAAAGTAGTTGGTATAAGGATAAGTATTAAATGAATATAAAAAGGAAAGTACTAGAAAGAGAAAATACATATGTAAGGCAGAGCTGCTAAAACTTATGGCCAAAAGATACGAAGGACTGATACATATAAAGACGGAAATTATCTATCTATCGGGTTAGTACCAACAGTCCACTCACATAGTGTTCAAAGGAGAGAGAGAGTTAACATGTAAAGGGCAGGGAGCAGTAACGATCCCAGAACCTTTGCCCAGGGCTCTCCTACACTCGGCCTCTTGGCCTCTCTTAGGAAGTCTGTGCCTTCCCACTCCCCCCCTTGTTCTCTCTGCCTCCCCCACAGGGAACAGGACCTCACCTCTTTAGCAATGAATGAGACATACTAATAAATATAAAAACAAATAGCAACTGTAAGACCCAATGTCGTCAGGGATGTGGAGACAAGGGCACATCGACAGATTTCTGGTTGTACTGTGTACCTGTCCCTTTTTGGTAGAGAACAATTTGGCAAAATCACAATAAAAATATTCCAAGGGAGGAGTCCAAAAGGAAAAACAAATTTGCAAAAAGATGGTCCCAGCAGCACTGTACACAACAGTGAAAGATTTGAAACAGCACAAATGCCCAACCCCAGAGGCCTGGCAAAGCAAACTGTGGTATTCCAATGGAATGAAAATAATGGCGAGTTAGAAGAGCAGATCACAAAATGGTCTGCGCCCACTGATTCTAACCGTAGACAAACGTATGGGTGGGTGAACGGACCTACGGAGAATTGGAGGGATGTGAACAGGGTTAATATCTGTTAGGTTCTTCATAATTGTTTTTTAAAGGTGAAAGATTTGTCTCCTTAGGGCACCTTCAAAGATGAACAGGGAAATGTTTGAGCAAGGACAGCAAGGACCAAGCGTCTTGAGTGGATTCCTTTGGAGGGACCCCATCTCGCTGGATGTGAAACTAGGGTGCTTGCTGATGGGCACACGATCACATCGTTTCCCTCACACTTTGCACGTGTGTGTGTGTGTGTGTGTGTGTGCGCGCAGACACCTGAAGGCTGCTGTTACCCCTGGAGCAGGTGGGCCAGGCCCAGGAACGCCTCAGTGAGGAGAGGAATTTGCTTAATTACTCCTGCCTCGTTAGCCCCCGTAGGGTTTCCTGGCACCCTGACCCGGAAGGTAAAAGAGCTGTGGGGCATAAGGGGCTTGTTACCTGTCCCCCTTGGACTAGGCTCCAGTTTACCCACCCTTCTGAGGTTTGCTTCCCTGCCCACTCCACTCCTCAAAGGACACCCCCAGTACGCAGGTCCACTTTCCCCTCCACTGTTTACATCTCAGCATCCTTCGTGCTCAGGATGCGCTAAGGTTGGGGGCTGGCAGAGGTGGAATTAGCGTCGGTGTGGGCACACCCTGGGTGCTTGGTTGGTGCTTCATCTTCCTCTGTTTCATCCAGCCATTCTCAACCACCTGCCAGGCACTGGGCTAGGGAGCTGTGGGTACACCTGCCCCCTCCAGGACCTCACAGTCCAGTGGGGAAGGTGGAAAGAGAGGGGGTGACTTTCTTCGGTTCTCTGTGTCCACACCAGAGAGCAGCAAGGCCAGCCAGCTGTGGAACAGGAAGGCCAATCCATCTGTCTAGCTGCAGGGCCTCACGGCTCAGACCCCTGAGGCAGGCAGGCCCTGTGATGGTGGAAGAGGAGGCGGAGCTCAGCGACCCGCTCTAAAGGCTGCAGCTGGCCCAGCTGCTTGCTGCTCTGCGGAAAATGGGCCCAGGGTTCCCAGATCTTCATGTTAAATGTCTGAAACCCCAATTTTTATGTGAAATGGATTTCTAAAAAAATACGTGTTGGGTCAACCCTGTGCAGGCCAAACTCACTTTGTATGATGGGTATGGCCCACGGGCCTCCATTTAAGACCTCAAGTGGGGAGGCAGCACATGCAGGTTGGAGCAGAAGCAGCTGGCTGGGTAGGCTGAGCAGCCCTGGAGCCCAAACAGGATGCTTCTCCCCACCTCTCCCTGCTCCCGCAGTCCCCTCTCCCACTTCCGGTCATTCCCCTTATCACCATCAGCCGCTAGATGGCACTGTGAGCCCAACATCTTGCAGTGGCAGAGAAACCTAGATCCCAAGCGCCTGAACCCCAGCCCACCTGGTAACCTCACTGCCATGAGCCACCCTGAGGTCTTCTTTTTCTTTTCTCTTCGAGTTTTTATTAAGCCAAAAACGGTCCTTTATGTCAGGTTCATTCTGTCCTCTAGGCCAGTGCTGCCCAATAGGAGTATAATGCAAACCACCTTTTAAATTTTGTAATTTTCTAGTAAGCACATTTTTAAAAAGTAAAAAAGTAAAAAGTAAAAAAGACAGGTGACATTAAGTTTAATAATGTTTTATTTAGCCCAATGTATATAAAATATCATTTCTACATGTAATCAATATGCAATGTATTCACGAGATACTTTATATTCCTTTTTTTGCACTAAGTGTTTGAAATTCGGTGTGTTTTATACTCACCGCACATCTCAGTTTGGAATAGCCACATTTCAGGGGCTCAGTAGCCACAGTTGGCTAGAAACTATGGCATAGGGCTGGGCAGCTGCAGGCCCCATGGAAGGCCTGAGTGCCCCCACCCAGCGTCAGCTTCCAGGTTGTATCAGGGAATTCTGTCCATGCTGGGTACTGACTTTGAGAGCAAGGGTCTTGGGGACCCAACTTGCCACCCTCTGCATGAGGTCTCATATTTAACAAGGCATGAGCACATTTCTGGAAGTTCCTAGGCAGGGGAGCCCAGCTCACCCCCCCCACACCCTGGCCTGGGGTGGGCAAGAGCCTCCCTGAGGACAGAGCTGAGGGCAGAAGGCCTCAATCTCACTGCCCTGGAGGCCTGCATTCTGTGAATAACAGTGGGTTTCTTTTATTGAGCAAAAATTCTTGCTTTAAAATAGTCAAATGATCAAACCAGAAAATTTGCCCCAAAGCCACACTGTTTTACTATTTTGGAAACTTATTTCCCTCCAGGTGTCCTTTCAGCTCCCAGGTGCCCCCTGGGTCCCAGCCTGTGGCTCCTGCTGCTCTCCTTCCGTCTCCTTCCTTCCTCCCTCCGTGGCCAGTGCTTCTTCTCTTTGTCTGGTCTCACTGCCATCTCCGCCGTGGCGCTGCCCTTGCTAGAAGCAGCGTCTCTGAAGCCAGCTTGATACAACCCAAAGCCATTTCGTTCCACTAACATGGCTCATTTTGCTTCAAGCCAGCCCCCAAACCCGGACCAGGGGTTGAGGTCCGGTTGGGATACAGTTTGAGATGTGTCTCTCCATTTCCAGGCCTCGGTTTTCTCATCTGTGATATCAAAGGATTTGGACTCCATGCTCTCTGAGACTCCTTCCCACCTGTAACTTCCCGCCCCCCACCCCGTCGTGCATGACTCTAGGGTTTAAACTCTTTCCAGCACCCTCCTCCAAAACACACACACCCTGGTGGCTCCAAGTCCCCCTTGTAAAACAAGGAGAGAGAGAAAGGGATGCAAGGAATAGCAAAGGAGGCAGAAACCAAGGGAGGAGACATAAGAGGACAAAGACAGAGCAAGAATCAGAGAGGACAGGCAGCCAAACCGAGGCCCTTCAGATCTGGCAGCTGCCCGGAGGAGCTCCCAAACAGGAGGGATCTTGGCCAGCTCTTTAGCACAGCAGAAGAGCTCTAATGGGCTTGAGATGCGGCCAACGCTTCCTTCCTTCCGCCTACTCTGCCCCGCCCCTTGCTGAGCTGCTCAGAAACCCATTCAGAGGGCCCTCCTGGTCCAGACAGGATCCTCCAGGGGCCTCTCCCTCCCTTCTGGAGCCAGGAGCCAGGAGCCAGGGTCTGGCCCCCTGTGGGGGCGGGAGGTCAGGGTTGAGGTGGGATGCCATAGGTCCAGAGCCCAGCGTTTCCCCGACAGGTAGGAGGAAGCGCGAGCTGCTCCAGTAGAAGAGAGGCGGAGGGCTGTTTCCCAGGACAGTTGAAGACACACCCCTTAGTGACTCCCTTTGTCTTTTTCCCCATGCAGAGCCCCCAGACTAGAGCAGCAGGTCCTGGGACCACAATGGAACCAGAAGCAGCCCCGAGTCCCTCAGGGCTGGCCTGGGCTGGGCAGAGCTGGGCTGAGCTGGGCTGGGCACAGGGAGAACGCTGCTGGGCGGTTCTCAGAGGAGAGGGGAATTGAAAAGGAAAAGCATCTTTGAGGAGGGCAGGGGGAGGGAGGCTCTGTGGCGCACGCGCGCGCACACACACACACACACACACAGAGCCTCCCTGACTTAGCCTAAGCCTCACTTGGGAGAGGAGCATTCTTCTCTCTGCTCTTGGAGCTGCTTTCTGTTGCTTCCCCGCCCATCTGTGCTGTCAGCAGCACCAGCAAAGTTGGCCTCAAACTTGAACCAGGCTGAACTTGATTCCAGCTTCCAAGCTTCCAGCTTCCAGGAGCTCCGTGGGGGCAGCAGGCAGGCCCCAGCCTCCAAACTCAGCTGGCCTGGAGGAGCTGACCCTTGCTCCCCTAGGTGATACCTCTGCCCCTGACCTGTAGGCCCCTAGTCTGGGCTGAGGAATGGTGCGCTGAGGTCCTTCTGGAGCCCCTCGTGCCTACTTGGAGCTTGAGCAGCCCGAGGCTCAGGCCAACATGGCCAACCCTGTGCAGCCTCAGTTTCCCTCCGCACGGGAGCCAGGCACCACCTCACCCCTGGACCTGCAAGAGATGGAAAAGCTGCTCATCAAGGTGGACGACAAGGATGACAAGTCCCTGAAGCTGTCCAAGTCCCTCTCGGGGGCTCTGGACCTGGAGCAGAATGGCCATGGCCTGCCCTTCAAGGTGATATCCGAGGGGCACCGGGAGGTGACACTCCCCCGGTCACCCTCTAGGGCCAGCTCAAGGCGGGCATCTTCCATTGCCACCACCTCCTATGCCCAGGACCAAGAAGTCCCCAAAGATTATCTCATCCTTGCCATCGCCTCCTGCTTCTGCCCTGTCTGGCCTCTCAACCTCATCCCCCTCATCTTTTCTATCATGGTAAGTGGTTCACTTGGTTCCAGGGGCAGGGACGGGCCCAGGGGTCAGCAGGAACCCCACGCCCTGCCTGCGGTGTAGAGGAGGGAGAGCTGGGTGCCGGGGTCTGAGGAAGACCCCCTGCCTCAGCTGGCTACCACTCCCCCTTGGAGAGGGGGCCGGGGGCCAGGAGAGCTCCTTCATCTTTGCTCCTGGCCAACACAGCTTGACTTTGCACACATCCCTGCTGGGGAGGGGACCCCAGGGAACTGCCTAGAGCTAAATTCTGATTGCAGAAAGAGAGCCAAGTTGAGAGTCTTGCCTTTTGGGTGGGTAGGGTTGTCCCGAGGAGGCATTTCTGAGCGGGAGTGTGTATCAGCAGAAGTTGCAGCCGGCATGGGGTCCCAGGGCTCCGTGTTCTCAGGAGGGGAGCCAACCCCTCCTTCCCTGGGGCCACCTGGGCATTCTAACAGCCTCTGCCAGCTCTGGTTTCCAAGGGCCAGCAGTGGCTTCCCTCCCACGTACGGAGGGCCCCTGGGCCTGGCTCCCGGGAGGGGCTCACGGGGAGGGGTGTTCGCAGGCTGCTCCTCTGCGGGGGAGTTCCCACTGGGGCCTTCTGGGACTCGTGGTTGCCCTGATTTCAGCATTTGTCTGCAGGGTAGGAGAGGTTTGGATCAGGGGTAGAAAATGTGAGTGTGGGAGGCCATGGTTGGCCTTGCCAAGGAGGGGCATAGGGGCTAGTCTTTGCTCCTCACACTCTTGTACTGTAGGGTTTTGAGCAAATTGTCTTGGATTGTCCTCAAACCAAGCCATTTGGATAGAGCTATTTACAGAAGATCCACAGAAAATGTTGGTAGAGGTCAGCAAGTGACTTTTGAGGTCCAGGAAGGAGAGAGACTGGGCAGGCAATGACTTTCAGGATGAGGTTGGAGCAGGGGAAAGAAAATTGCCAGCCCCAGGACTGAGGACTGGGCAGAGAGGACCGTCTGCCTCCCTCTGGAGTGACTCCACCGCTGAGTCATCTGTCACCGAACCCCCAGGAGCTGTGGTCACTCCCGCTGCCCCCAGGCTGTGCTCTGAGAGACCCCCTATTTCCTCATACATGTCCGTCCACTCCACTGAGCCCAGTCTGCAGCCAGGGAAGGCTTTCCGACCCCCATCAAATCCAGGACCACCTACCGGGGCGTCGGGGGACACTGGCATCATTTCTGAGTCTGAGGGACTTGGCACGGGTGCAAGAGCCAGGGCTGGGCAGGACGCAGGGCGAGGCCTTTGAGGGACTCCTGTGCTGTCTGCTTCACTTGAGGATACCTGGGGCCAGAGCCAGACCCCAAGGGTGCAGCCAGTGGCTCTGGGCAGGGCCAACCTCTTGGTTACGGGGAGAAGACCCAGGAGGGGAGACAGGCTTTGGGGAGGGAAACCACACAAGAGCCCAGAAGAAAACAGTCACTAGAATCTGTCTCTTGGGGGTGGGGGGGTGGCAGGGGACAGGCTGCGTAGGGGCTGCCTTTGTCCAAAGAAACCTCGGCCCAAGGCTGTGAGACCACTGAACCCACCCCTAGGGCATTTCTACATCCTTTGCAGGTCCTTGAGTCAGGTCTCACGGTCACTGGGCCCTGGGTAGGGAGTACAGCACTAAACCAGACACCTTGGCCCGTTCCCAGGAGCCTCCAGTCCAGTGGGGAGAAACTCGTAAACAGATTCTGAGAACACGTGGCAGGAAGCGCCCATGCTAGTCAAAACCATAAGGTATTGTGTGGCCTCAGGCAAGTCACTCAACCCTCCCTTCTCCTCAGTATTCCCATCTGCAAAATGGGTGTCACCATAACCCCTACGTTATAGAGCTGTGTGAGGGCAAAATGAGATGAGCCACACAAAGTGCTGAGGAACGACACCCAGCACATAGTAAGCGCTGTTATACGGCAGGTCCCAGTGATGCAGTGGCAGCTGAGTGTCCCCCTGGTGGGGGAGGGGAAGCCATCACAGGTTTGTTGTTCTTTTTTAGAACTTTAGATATAGTTCACATATACAATTCACCCGTCTAAAGTGTACAATGCAATGGTTTTTAGTATATTCACAAAGTGCAACCATAACCACAGTCAACTTTAGAATATTTTCCTCACCTCCAAAAGAAACCCCGTATCTTTTTTCTATCATCCCCCTCTCTCCTTGTCCCTCCCAGACCTAAACAACCAAATCTTCTTTCTGTCTCTATGGACTTGCTTCTTCTGGACGTTTCATATACGTGGGATCGTACAACATGTGGTCCTTTGGGACTGGCTTCTTTCCCCGGGCAGCACGATTTCAAGCTTTGCCCCTGCTGCAGCGTGTACGTTGTAGGGTTTGGAGCCAGCGAGGGGCACAGTCAGATTTCCATCTTGGTGGATCAGTCTGGTGCAGGGTGAGAGGAGGGTCTGAAGGGGCCCCTCTGAGCCTGGCATTTGGGAGAGGGGACCTTTGCAGGAGCACAGGTGAGAGATGAAGAGGTCTGGACCATGGCCATGGCAAGGGACAGAGCAGGTTTCTGGAAACCTTCTAAGAGTTGGTAACACAGACATTCAGTCAGTCGACCATTCACTTGCTATTTTGCACGGAACTAAGTGGTAGAGGATGACTAGGCTTCCTCGTGAACGAATGTGCCTCTTTTATGAACCAGGCACCCTGCTAGGCATTTGGGGAGTGGACGGATAAGACCCAGTCTGTCTGGCATGGCAGAAGGATGTGGGACTGTGATGTAGGGGAGATGGGCAGGGGCCTGTTCTAGGAATCTAAGTTTTATCCTAGTGGCTCTGAGGAGCCCCTGGAAAATTTCAAGCAGAGGCATGATGTGGTCAGTTCACATTTTAAAATGAACACCCAAATGCATTGTGGCATATGAGCTAGAGCAGTTAGGACTGAGAGCAGGAAGACCCCACAGGAGGCTCTTGAGGTAGTCCAGGCAGGGGTGGTGGGGGCCTGGACCAAGGAGCGGCTTAGAAGGTAGGGCCCTGGTGAGAGAACTGTCAAGGAGGCAGGAGCGGTTCTTGCTCTAGACTCCTGGTTAGCCAACTCAGAAACAGCGGAGCTCTGGGGACTATGGCATTTAAGGGGTGAGAAGAGGAGAGAAAAGAGTTTTGAAAATAAGATTCCAGGAGGTGGGAGGAAAACTGGAAAAGAAAGACACCTAGGGAGGAGCGAGTTTGAAGGAGGGAGCAGTCAAATGCGGCAGAGAGATCAGGTTCAATAAGGATGGGACAGTCCACTGGCTTGGCCATTTACAGACCCCTGGTGACCCTGGTGATGGAGAGACTTAGGCCAAAAGGAGAGAGGTGATTGGGGAGGCCAGTTTCCTGAAGAGTGGAGAGATGCAATCTAGAAGAAGGACTCCTTCCCCGGGAGCCTGGAGGAGAGGCCGTGAGGAAAAAGCAGATAGAAATACTCAAAGGAAAGGGCGTAGTACATGCCGTTTGGGCTCCATGCCACCAGGGGCGTGGAGGGCAGGGTCATTGGCTGAGAAATAAGGGCTTGATGGGAGAGGAGAGGTGACTAGGGGCAGACAGGTCAATGGCTTGAAGGCTGTGCTGAGGCTGGAGACCAGGGTCTGAGTTGTTATCAGTCTGCATGGTGGTGTGGGTTTTTTCTAGCTATAGGTATAGAGTCACAGATGTGACATTGGGCCCACCCAAGGCTGGGGATGGCAGAGTTGCCATGAGGGCAGGGCCAGGTGGCACAGAAGATGCTGGCGAAGGTGGCTGAGATGATGCACCAAAGGATCAGTCTGGACTGGGAGGGAGTGAGGCTGGGAAGATGGCCATAGCCTTGGAGGAGACGGTCACAGGTCTCAGAGAAGTCAAAGGGCAGGTGCAGGGGATGAGAGAGATATTGGGGGTTTGAGATTTCAAAGGAGGAGCCAGGCGGGGTGATGGTGAGGGTGGAGTATAGTTGTGGAAATGAATTTCTAAAGGGAACTGTTAGGAGCCTGGGAGAAGGAACCTGAGAGAGCCCAGTGTTGAGGGATAATATTCCTACCATTCACTACATGCTTGCTAAATATTAGGAGCAGGTCCAAATTCTTTACATATATCATCTCATTTCATCCAGACTCTGAACCTATGAGGCCTAGGTATTGTTATTCTCATTTTACAGATGAGAAAATTGAAGCACAGAGATGTGAAATGACTGCTGGTAACTGGGAGCCCAGGATCAGACGCCTAGGACCAGAGTTCACGTTCCCACCCATTACACTAACCTGCCTCCTGGGAGTCGGGGAGCCCAAGTGGGGAGCCTTATTGGGTGTGCCCACAGCTGTCTCCCCTCTTCTGGGAGCCAGTCTAGTTCACAGGACCCTCCATTCCCCAAGGAAGGAAGGGGTCAGTTATTCATCTAGGGCTGAAACACTCGGTCCCATGCAGGGGTGAAGGGTGGACAGAGAGCATGGAAAGAGTAAGTCTCCTGTGCTGGTGTCTCCAGGTCCTGGGGACAGACTTCAGAACTCCTTATCTGAGGTCCCCCTGCCGGTTACCAAGTGAAGGGTCAGGCCCTTGACCCCAGAGTGGAAGGAGACCCACAGCCCTGACAGCCTCTCTAGAGCTTCCCGTCTGCAGAGCACGCCCTGATAGAGACTGGCAGAGTCTGGTTAATTGTTCCTATTTAACAAGCAAGGCAACTGAGGCATGCAGAACGGTGCCTTGCCCATGGTCACACAACTGGTGAGAGGCAGGTCAGCTGGATGCTCAGTTCATTGTTCTCTGCATGGCCCCACACTGCATCTGCCTCGAGGGGCAGGGATGGTGTGTCCCTCTCAGGAAAGCCAAACCTTTCAGGCACTTGTGCCGGGAGGGAAGAATTCCACTTCCTTCTCGTTTTCTCTCTCCCTCCACCCCCTGCCACCAACCGTTCCCTCTGCTCCACTAACTCTGACAGTGGAAGACTAGTGGACCAGTAGCATCCTTCCCACTGTGGCTTTGACAGGGGCCTCCTGTGAGCAGGGCTGGCCAACCAGGACCTCTACCTGAGGAGCTGTGATCACAGGTGTCCAGGCCCACCATAGCCTTCTGTGAGCCTCCTGGCATGGCCAGGGCAAGGCTGGCTTCATCCATTTTACTTCTGGGTCAGGCTGGGAAGTGGCCATGTTCCTCAATGCCAGCGAGGTCTCCTGTCAATGAGAAGAGCTGGACCCCAGGCGGTAGGCCTTCCGTAGAGGACAGTGATAAAACAAGCTTCAGACAGACCTGGGTGTGCATCCCAGCTCTATCCCTTGTAAGCCACGTGACTGTGTCCAAATCACTCAGCCTCCTTCTTTAGCCTCAGTTTCCTCATCTATAAAATAGGTGTAAGAAAACCATCGACCTCATTGGGCCATTGGGAGGATTAAATGAGCTGATGTGTGAAAGCACCTGGCATAGAGTAAATGCTCAATAAATGGAAGTGGTTGCTGTTATGATTAATGCTAAATGAAACCTGGCAATGTCAGAGGAAAGGGCAAATCTCCCATGGACAGGCAGTGCTGACTTCAATCAATTTTGGGTTAATGGAGTCTCACCCCTCGTTATACTCCCTGGGGGAGGTGGGCAGCCCTGTCTTTGGTTTTGGGGGAAGGCTCTGAGCAGTCCCTTCTCTGCAAGTTGTTCCTGCCCCACCTGGAGTGCCGCAGAGATCTAGAGCAGCTTCAGTGCTCCCTGTCTTAGGATTTTTGGTTACCTAATTATTTAACCGATGTGTTGCAGGCTGACTTTCAATCATTTGTGCATCTATCCATTCACTCAGTAAGAGTGCGGAGCCCCAATTGGGGTTGACGGTCAGCTGGTACACAGACATATGGCTTAAAATACTGACACACTGCTGAATTGGCTGCTAAATGGCTGTTATCTCAAGCCCCTAAGCATCCCCAATCCCTTGTATCCACCACTGCAGCTGCTCTGACTCCTTTCCTGTGACCCCGCACCAGGCCTCCCCAGTCTCCAGCAACTGGGGGGTTAACTTGTAGTCAGGGTATTCCAGAAACAATTGCAGTGTTGCAAAGAGAGGGATGTGAAGGGGCATGGGGAAGCACATCCCTTTGCTTTGACCTTCTGGGAGATGCTTGAGCTCTGTGGAAGGACTGGTCGCTGATCGGCCCTGGCACGTCTTGTCCCTTCTCCTCAGATCTGCTGGGCTTGGCTTGAAACTCGTGGGTGGAGGAAGCTCTTTCCTGAGAAGTTCTGTTGCCACTTTCCTCTGGCTGGTTTCAGCCTCGAGCAGCTCTCTCCAGCATCTTCCCCACCTCTCCCCCTCTTCCTACCCCCTCCCTGCTCTCAGACTTTTATCAATGTCTGTCAATGATCTATTAACCTGAATTCATTTTTTCCCCTCACCATTCCCACAGCCATTGCAATCAGAAGTGATCTATTAATTTACAGTCATTACAACCATTCCTGCAATTATTACTATTATGCTTTCAACTTGAGCCATTTTGTATAAGGGGAAGATGATGCCACTAAGTGGGGATGGGAGAGCAGCTGGTAATTTGCTCATAAAAAGAAGTGAAGGGTCTTTCATCCCTAGAGTCAAAGGATGGTTCTTTCATTTGGTAACTGATGAGGGGACTTCAGAAATGAGTGCCAGCTAGCAGCGAGGAACTTCTATGTCTAAAATTAGGGCTCTACTCTTAGAGACAGGGTACAGATTGTACTCCCTCCATTGTACAGATCAGAAGTTTACACTGCACAGTGTGTATAAAATGTCTGACACAAGAAAGCAGCCACAATCTGGTCTGCTCTGTTCCATCAGGCCATTTCCACTGCATCTCCTTCAACAGTGTCTCTTGGACTCGAAGGAACATGTGTGACCGGGATGCAGGACTGAGGGCTCTGTGGATAAAGAAGAGAGATTGGGCTTCGTGTGACTGGAAAAATTACCTCTCACTCTCACCTCCCCTACCCTGCTTCTCATGCCCAGGCAACCACTCGTGCGCCTCTCTCCATGGTCCTGAATCACTACTGCGTGCACAAGTATTTCTTTGGAAAGTGGGGGACAGGACTCATCCCAAACCCTGAGCCCTTCTGCCCGCATGCCATGCTTACATCTAATGAGTCCCTTGACTCACGGTAGACCCAGAATTTCTAAAGTCACACTTCCTAGAAATCCCTGAAACCTTTCAGTATGTTGCCCCCTCTTCCTTCAATGTTGCTTTGGTGTTGAATTCCTGAGTTCAGTGACCTGGGCTGGCCATGCAGAGAGCTGTAAGTGGCATGGGTTAGTGGGTGGGGCCAAAGCCCAGATACCAGTTACCTGTCCTATGGGACCTGTTGCCCTTATTTCTTTCATGAATCTTCTATTTTCATGAACCTCCTTTAACTTTGAGCATTCCACTGGCTAAGATCAGTGATTAGAAAACAGTCTCTCTTCTCATTCTTTTTCTCTCTTCTTTTAGTCTTTACTTCCTCAAACATTTACTGAATACCTATGGGGGCCTGTTCCTAGGTTACATAAGAGGGATACCAAGACTGAGGCTGCATGGTCCCTGACTTCAAGGAGCTTATAGTCCAGAGAAGGAGACTGACACAGCCACAAGAAATAATAACACAAGGTGGTAAGGGAGAAAAAGAGAGTAATGCAAGATCCTTGGAGCCCCAAGGAGGAGATGATTAATTGCTTGTGGGAACAAAGGAAAGTTTTACTAGAGGTGACTCTTGAAGGATGAGGAGGAGCTGTTGAAGTGGCAATATGGTAATGAGGAAAGGCATTCCAGCAGAGATATGGTACATGCAAAGACACTGAGACATAAAGATGTATCCCTTTTATGAGGAGTCACGTGACCAGGCTTGCATTTGAAAGACCTCACCTTGGCTGTTAAGAAGAGGTTGGATGGGGGCAAGGCTGGAGCAGAGAGACCAGTGAGGATGAGGCTGATGCAATCTCCAGAAGAAACAAATTGAGGGAGGTGGCTAGGGCAGTGTAGTTAGGGCTGGAGAGGTAGGGATGGACCTGAGGGACATCAGAAAGGTCAGAAATTCATACCTGATTGTATTTGATGGTAGGGAGAGACAGAGAGGAAGTCCAGGAGGAGAGATGCTAGGATTCCCTCCCGGAAATTGGAGCTGTAGGAAACAGCCCTGTGATGAGGCTTTGCTATTCATGGTGCACCCTGCCAGAGAGAGGAGCCTTGCACACTGCTGCATCCTGGGGACCTAGCACAGTGCCTGGCGTACATATCTGTGGAGTGACATGGTCGGGTGGGCAGTAGAATGGAGAGGAAGAGAGCTTAGAGGCAGGGGGATCCTCAGGAGGCTGTTGTCCCAGCTTAAGAGACAAATGGTGCCTGGAACTATTAGGGCAAGTGCCAGGGACCTAGAGAAGAGAGTTGCAATGGAATTGACAAGGAGAGGATACTGATGAGTTGGGTAGGATGGGAGAGGAGTTGTCACGGAGCGGGAGGACTCCAGGCTGTTGCCAATAATTGGCGCTCTGGCACGTGGAAGGAGGAGCACAAGGCCAGGAGCAGATCTGGGAAGTAGGAAGCTATGGTTTGGGGCAAAGCGAGTTTGATGCCATGCTGTGGCAGAGAGGTGGCACTGGTGGCAGAGAGATGGCACTGGCCTGGAAGGAGCTTGGAACAGGGAACCACGGGGTAGGGGTGGGGGATCAGTTAGAATTCTGAGAGGTAAAGAGGACAGGAGCCCGGCGAGGGGGACACCCCCATAAAGAGAACAGAGAAGAGAAGGGTCCCTTCTTTGGACTTTAGCTTCTTTAAAGGTGGGCAACACTGCCAACCTCATAGGCTGATTCTGACGTTAAATGAGATAATTTGAATACAGTCCTTAGAAAGCTGCCCGACACAAACTAAGGGCTCAGCGAATCATCGTCATCATCATCATCATCATCATCAAAGTCCTTCATTACATTTCCATGCTGAATCAGGAGCCTCAAAGGAAGTAAAATAACCAAATAAGTGGCCTGAGGCCTTAAAGCCCTTCAGTGGACTCCTGCCTGTGCCCGTTCTAGAAGTCCAAGAAGCATCAGGGAGTTCTACAGCGGGAGGAATCTGGAGGTCACGGGCCAGCCCTGGCCAGCAGGTGACACCTGAACCATCACAGGGGTGCCGGGCTTCAGATCCTTGGGACTTATCTCCTGCAGAGCCACCCCAGGCTCCTCTCTGTCCCCTCCCTCACCCACCCTGATTTCACCAAATTAAATAGGGCCAAGAAAAACCGAGCTCACTGAGAAGGAGCGAGTATCAAATAGGGCCCCTGCGAAGCCACATGTAGCTCCCCGCCCGCCCAGGCCCAGGCTTCCCCCTTCAAACCCCAAACACCTCGCCTTTCTGGTGTGATTCGACAGTGCGCTCGGTTGAATGAGGATGTGGTCCCTGATGGGAAACAGGGGGAGGGAGGAACACTGTGATTTTTTTTCTTTTGTGGCAAGAGGGAGCTCAGAGAGGAAAGGAGACAGGAACATCAGGCCATAGAAAAAGCCACAGGAGCTGCCTGAGGATCTCAGTGAGGCCGCAGCAGCGAGCCTCTGGGGCTGGCTTATCTGCTCCAGCCAGCTCAGCATGGCCTGGACCTGGTCCGTCCTCTCAGGCCCTCGGTCTCCACTGTACTACCCTGCCCCGTCACTGTCCTGAGACAATGCCCTGCATTGCTTGGTTCTGCATCCAGCTGTCCCCAGCCAGGGAGGGGCAGGCTTGGTTAGGGGTCCCCACAAGAGGTCTGGGCCACTGGAGTCCAAGCCACTTCTCCAAGAGGATCCCGCTTCCTCTCCCCGAGGGCGGATGCTGGAGTGTGGGCTGCAGTGGGGAGTGGGTGTGTTCCGGAGGCCCAGGCAAGGGACCCCCGTGGGGCTGCTGAGACACCTTCCTGAGGTCTCTGCCATCCTCTCTCTGCAGTCTCGAAGTAGCGTGCAACAGGGGGACCTGGACGGGGCCCGGAGGCTGGGCCGCCTGGCCCGGCTGCTCAGCATCACCTTCATCATCATGGGCATCATCATCATCATCGTGGCTGTGACTGTCAACTTCGCAGGTGAGGTCCAGCTGCACAGAATGGAGGGAGCCAGCTTGCTTGGTGTGAGGACTGTGGAATGGGGTAGCCCACCCCTGTGGGACAGGGGGCGGGGGAGGTAAAGTGAGTGGGGGCCACAGGCCGGCCTCTCGCTCTACAAAAGCAAGCCAGTCCCCGGCAGTCACCAGCTGCGTGGGACTGACTATCACACCTGGAGAGTAGGTCAGTAGGAACGGATGGGGGAAGAGCATGGGCCTAGGAGGCAGAGGCGAGGAGCTTGGCCGGCTCTGTGGCCCTGGGACCTGGGCCAGTGTCCGTCTGGCTGAGCCTCAGGGGTTTTCATGGCTACGGTGTAAGAGGAAACCTCCAGCACACAGGCTTTTGTGAGCCATCACCCAAGACAATGGATGTGACACTGTATAAACTGCACGCTGGCCACACAAGCTTCCCTGCCAAGACAGCCAGGACATGCCGGACGTGGTGTGTGTGGTGGCATGTGGTGGAAGTCAGGAAGTAAGACTTCTGTGAGCATCCAGAGGTGGCCTGGGGAAGTTATCCAAGCAGGGGAGCCATTTTCAAAGGTGCCTCTCAGCCACTCACAAGGCCCGTGCAGCTTCATGAGTTTCTGGGCTTGTTAGGTCAGGGTTGTCTGTCCCCCTGCCTCCACACACTCGCCTTGAGAGAGCCCCCCAGCATCTCTGCTCCTGCAGTGATCAATCTAGGCTTTTCCCCTAGAGACCTGCTCCTCCAAATGTGCCCCACGGACCAGCATCAGGGACAGCTGACACCAGGAACCAGAAACGCAGAATCTCAGGCCCCACCCAGACCCAGAGAAACAGAATCTGCATTTTCATAAGATTCCTGGCCCAATCATTAAAGTTTGGGAGACACTGACCTAAAACATGGGATGTTCAACTTGAGACAGAAAGCTGGGGACTCCGGGGTCACGGGCCACCTCGGCCACCTAGGAGAAGGAAGACTTCAGGTTTGTAACCAGCCTTCCTGGGTTCAAAATCCACGTCCTCCACTTTCTATCTGAACTGAAGCACGTTCCATAACCTGAGTCTGATAGACGTGCAGGCACGTGAGAGGCGGGAACCCACCAGCCCGGGGCATCCGCCTCACTCAGAACCTCCTGATGGTCCTGCTCTTCATCCTTTGAGCTGTGATTCTTTCGATGGCAAGTGACAACCGAACTCAAATTGGCAGAGGGAATTGTTTAGCTTTCACTAAAAAATGCAAGCATAGATGGTTCTGTGTTCAGGGGTCACATGCCCCGCTCTGAATCAATCAGCCAGGCTGTGGTCCTCACACTGGCAGGAGTTGAGTCCCACCAAGAGCCCAAACCAAATGATCCCCGTCACCTTTCCCCACTAGGAAACAGAAACCCAGGTCCATGAGGACTTGAAGACTCGTGTTCTGAGCTCGCTTCTGCCATAACTGTTCTTTCCTTTACAGTTCAGCAGAAGTAGAAGGAACCAGGGCACTGTGCTCACGGAGGCAGGCCCAGGCCAGCTGGAATGCTCCAAACCCACACACCCCACGCCCCACGGGAGGACAGGGCCGTGACCGCCAAGCACCCACCTATCCCCAAGCTCCAAAAGCACAAACTCGGAGGAAAACCCCCAAGTCACCCTACTGTCAGCCCACATCAGATAGGAAAAGTGAGAGGAAGAAAGGAAGGAAGGAAATTAAATTAACTGTGAAACCGATGAATAATGTGGCGTAATCTCATGGGCTCGTCCCCACAGTTTGACCCCAGTGTTCTGGCTTGTTCCTCATTCCCGTGATTTCCTGGGATCTACCAAGCAGCATCTACTGCCAGAATGAGAAGAAACTAGCCCCACAAAGGAGACGAAGCATGGTGGGGAGAGAAGCAGCACCCTCCCTGTGTGTCCGATGCCCGGGAGCAAAGACATGGGACATTATCTTTTGTATTTTTCTTGCGGGGATAAAAAAGACCGTTTGCACGCCCTGTGCCACATACCTGCTGCGTTCCCAGCCAGTGTCCAGAGCTCAGACGCTGAGCTGCCCCTCAGCACACACCCTGGACCCCCTCAGGCACATGGGATGTGCAGCTACCCCGGAAAGAGGTGACAGTGACATTCATCGCAGGGCGGAGGCACAGAGAGGGATGTTGGTGAAGACAAGAACAGGGTCAGCACGACCCTCGGATGCTTCCCAAACTTTTCAGCCTCGGAAATATCTCTGCTGAGAACTCTGGTCCTGGAGCGTCTCCCAGGATGACCTAGGCCTCCTCTTGCTCCTTACCTGTGTGTAGCCTGGGCCACCAACCAACCGCCCTGGCCTCACCCCGCCCCCTGCTCTGCCAGTGAGGAGGAGCCTGGGCGTGAGCTCTTGCTCTGCCATGGCCTCCCCCATGGTCTGGGGTACAAACTTGGGGCCCTATGCAGAATGGCTCAGGTCCCCATGCAGAGCGGCTGAGGGTCTCCATGCAGAGGCTCAGGCAGGGCCTGGGCTCCGGCTCCCAGCCCAGCTGCATTTGAAGCTTCGTGCCTCACCCTGTGCCTCTGGCCCTCCACACACAGCTGAGGCTTTCCGTGGAGGAGGCTTTGGGACAACCCCGGCGGGGACTTCCCACGGGCTCCCAGGCTCTTAGCAGTGTTTGTACTGCCCGCAGGGGAGTGGGCTGGAGAGTTTTTCTGGAAGTTTATTGTTTATTGGGTCCAGAGAGTTCCAAGACAGAGGGAAGAGCTTGGCCGAAGGGTCCTGTCTACAGGAGAGTGGGGAGCCCGGGGTTTGGGGATACACTCACATGCCCGGAGGCAGGGGCGGGACATATGGCCTCTGTCTCAGGACCTAATGGGACGCCTCAAAGGAGCTGAGCAAGAACCCTCGGGCTCCTGCCTGGTTTTCGGCCCCAAGATTCTCCCCGGACTTCTCCCTGGTGCAGGCTGTGCCCACGGGGCCCTCTCCTGCTCCGGCCTCCCCTGCTGGCTTCAGCTCCCAGACCCTCGGGGAGGGATGCTCCAGGTTTCCCGCCCTGGCAGGCCCCGCCCAGCAGCCGGGTTTACTGTGCATCGTGGGAGGGCAGGTTCTCAGCCACAGCCAGAGTGGCCTCAGGTTGGCAAGGAATGTTTCCCCTCACCCGTTCCGGACCCTTGTGCCTCCTCTCAGGTCCCCCGCCCATCTCCCCCCACTTCTCAGAGGCTCCTGGGAGGGAACCTGTTAGCACAGAGGCTCTGTCTGCCAGGAGGGGCTCTGAGTCCCGAGTGCAGCTCTAAGCCTTCTAGGAGGGGCTGCGTGACAGGGGAGGTCTGCAGGGCCCAGGGCCACTGGGTGGATCCCTCTTGGGCTGGTGGTCCTGTGTCAGTCCCCTACCTGGGGAATAAACTCCAACCGCTCCCAACCCTAAAGGAGGGGCTGGCTGGGTTTGCTTTATGGGGCCTTTGAGGCCTAAATAGACATGCCTCTCTTTGTCGGGGGAGGGAGGGAGTGAGCCCAAAATATTTGTGTCACTTTTGAGGTCAGGTCAGGCCAGGGGAGATGTGAGGTCTATGGAGCTGGTGGTTGTTCCCGGGCTCTGGAAGGAGGGATCATGAATTGGCAGTTTCCTGGCAGGCCCCAGGGTTTCCCAGCTTCAGCACCCCCGGGAGAAGAGAGAAACGAGCAGATGGGTTAAGCCTGGTCTCCTGTGAAATGTCGGCAGAGGTAGGACTGTGGCCTCTGAGTGCACAGGGCCTCTCACACACCCAGACCTGCCCCGCTCCCCCCAGGATCACACCCACACACACTTGTTCATACCCAAAACCCAGAAGAGTTGAGAAAGACAGAAGCCACCAGCAGAGCCGAAGAAACAGGCACAGCTGGGACATCCTTCCATTCAGGCAAGAACGACTTGAGAGTTTAGTACCAAGGATGGAGCTCAGAGGCCTCGAGGTGTGTGGAAGGAGTAGAGGCCCCAAGAGCCCGGCCCCTCTGGTAGAGAGGAGCACAAACCCCAGGACCAGAAACCCTTCAAAGATAAGCCTGGGAGGGAGGGCCCCGCCGCCCTGCCCACAGCAGCCTGGCTGCCCCAGGCCTCCTTGAAGCTGGAAGGAACAGTGGCCCTGCTGTCCCAACTCCATCTCAGTCCAGCCACTGGCTGCATGAGCACTACGGCCCAGCTTGGGGCGCTGACCCAGCCTCTCCAGTGTCCCACAGGGAGCAGCAAGCGCTGCCCCTCACCACCCCGGCACCGCCCTCACCAGTTCACTGCTCTGTAGTTCTTGGCATGGAAAGAAATAAAGCTGACCGTATGTGCACACTGTGGGCCTGTGTTTATGCTGCTGGGGTCAAGGGGTTCCAACAACTGGGGGGTGTCCACTCAGCCTGTCAGTCCCAGGGTCAGGCTGGGAGCTGGGCACTGGGAAGCCTGGAAACACTGGGGCCCCGTGGCCACCTCAAGGCTTTCCCCTGGGCAAGTCATTTGTTCTCTCTGTGCCTCAGTTTCTCCAGTGAGTAACGCCAGTCCCACCTCCCCTCAGTTGTTCTTTGGCATATGAACAAAGAATTTAAGAGCGGAGAGAAGAGGGCAGGAAACTGGCACTTGCTGACAGCCTGGAGCATGCTGGGCGTTTTACACACATTGGCAAATGCACACGGCACTCCTGGGGGTTACTAGTGTTGTCCCTGGGTTCAGATTGGTAAACTGAGGCCCAGAGAGGTTCAGGGACTTGCCCCAGGTCACACCATGCCTGGCACACAGAAGGTACTGAATGAATGTTGGTGAACTGACCCCCTCCCTAGGTCTGACCCCAGACTTGGCTTCTTGCTGCCAAGCTCTGCTGCCCAGAGAGGAAAGCCCTATGGGGCTGAAGCCCTGTGGAAGGCAGGGGAGAGTTTGTTGTGTTGGGGAGGGGGAGGTGAGGGGCAGGCTCCATTTCCCAGGCTGCAGGATGAAGCAGGTCGCTTGCTGTGGAAGGTGGCGGGGCCTCAGCAGGGCAGGCCAAGGGGGAGGCGCTGCGGGCAGAGCCATATCCTCCCCCACCTCTTTCATAAAGGCACTAATCCCACCCGTGAGACCTGTGCCCTCATGACCTAACCACCTCCCAAACGCCTCACCTCCTGATACCGTCTCCTTGAGGGTTAAGATTTCAACATACAAATCTGGGGGACACAACATTCAGACCACAGCGGCGTGTAAGGGCTTCAGTGGGCGCTCACCAGGGGAGCTGGAAGGCAGCAGCAAGCTTTGCCTGGGAGGGGGAGGGGAGGCGTCCCTGAGGGACCTGAGGCAGGGCCCCCTCCCTCTCTCCTTCCACAACCTTGTACTAAGCACCTACTATGTAAAGGCCCTGAACTGGACCCTGAGGACACAAAGATGAAAAAGGACAGGCTTCCTGGACCATGGGAACTTCAACCTGGAGGAAAAGCTCTGGAAGGAAGGGGGGAGTTGGTTGTTGGGGGCGGGGTGAGCAATGCACCCTGGGAAGATGGGGTAGCAGGGAGGGAAACTGGTGGTCCAGAGGGCTGCCCCACGAGGTTGGGGAGCCCAAAGCAGGAGGGCGGCCTCCACCGGAAGCCTCTCGTGATCTTTCCAAAGGCATTTAAAGCACCACTCGGGGGACCAAATTAAGATGAAATGCTGTCAGTGTAACGCTATCAATTTAATAACACTCAGGCGAATGGACACCTTGTCCACGTGGGCACTGTGAGTGCCAACCACTTTACCGCTTGGCTTGGTGGCCTGAAAATTTCTTTGGCATCATTTCTCAGACGCAACTCAATGTTAGAAACTTTAAAACGGGGGAGGGGAGGACACGTGTCAGAATCAGCAAGTGAAAAGTCGGAGTTTCCACAGTGCAGGAGGCCTCAAATGACAGACATCTGTGCCCTGGGACAAGGGGCCTGGCCTCTCTGAACCTCGACTCCTCATCTATAAACAGGGTGACAATCTGATCTTCACACCCACAGGCCTGTTGGAAGCCCGATGGCATTCCTGGTGAACCATGAGGGCTGCACACACGTTGGGGCACAGCCTGGCCCCAGCCTGGAGAACATCCCAGAATCTGGGTGGTTCTGGGCACCCGAGCCTGACGCTTGAGTGCCTGTTATCCTCTATCCCGAGACCTACCTGCCTCCTCCCACTCCCTGACACACGGCAGGAGACAACCCCGTGTGCCCAGGAAAGCTCTCTGGCTCAGGCCCCAAGCCTCTCACTCGTCGGCCGTGTCACCTTGCGCAGGCCCCGGCCTCTCTGGGCCTCAGTCTCCGCAGGTAAAGGAGTGAGCTGAGCTGGTCTAGAGCGGGCTTCTCAGTCCTGACTGCACATTGGAACAACCTGGAAGCTTTGGGAAATGCTGAGGCGTGGCTGCCACTCCTCGAGACTCTGGTTACCTGGGGTGTGGCTGGAGCATACGGATTTTTAAAAGCTTTCCAGGTGATGCCAATGGTCTTTCGAGGTTGGGAGCCACTGGGCTAGCCTCGAGAGCCCTGCTCCTCACAGTGTGGCCTCTGGATCATTAGCCTGGACATCACGTGGACTGGCAGAGATACAGAAACTCAGGCCACATCCTGACCTAATGACTCGGAATATCTGTCCTTTACCAGGATCTGCAGGTGGTTCCCATGCACTTTAACACTGGAGCAGCTCTGGGCAAGATGCCTGAAGCCGGAGTGGGCCAGTGGCCACAGCCTCACCTTGGGCGTACCTTCTCCAGTGGGCCTTTGATCTCCTTCTAAAAATAATCATCGTTGTCCTTTCTTACCTACTTACAAGGGTTTGTTGTAACAAACTGAGAAAATCTAGGCAATACTGAGAAGCAAAGAGAAGGACAAAGAGAGAAACCCCAGATTAGTTTGGGGGTGTCATAGCAGAAGAGGCCTGCACCCCACTTCCCAGAGTGTTCGCCAGTGAGGCTGCAGCCCTGTGTGGAGAAGGCAGCCCGCGTGTCGGTGGGGGGAGGTCGTGCACGTGGTGGGAGGCAGCCAGAGAGTCAGGGTGGGTGTGCCCCAAAAGCACAATTTCCAAGGAGGCACAGAGCTTCCCCCTTCCCCCAGCCTCT
The DNA here is from genome assembly GCF_041296235.1 of Equus asinus. Classification (NCBI taxonomy): domain Eukaryota; kingdom Metazoa; phylum Chordata; class Mammalia; order Perissodactyla; family Equidae; genus Equus; species Equus asinus. Next base: position 18,188,837 of record NC_091802.1, read on the forward strand.
GCCCCGCTACCCTGGACCTGCTGGAACCCGCTTGGGGATGCAGGAAAGTCAAGCAGGTGTCTTAAATTTGCTTGGATGGAAACTTCCACTCACCACCAAGATTAACACCCTCGTTCTCCTGGGCCTCCACCCCCCAGACCCTGGAGGAAAGCAAGGGAAGGGGCCTTGAGAAGCCTGATGTCTCTTGCACTCTTGTCCTGTGGTAGGAATTCCTGCTCCCAAGGTCGGCTCAGGTACACATAGTTCCTTTGTGCTAATGGCCAAACAGGCCCCTCCAGGCAGAGGAGGTATGGAAGCTGTAAAAGCTTCCTCTTCCTGGGTGTGTTTGCAGCCCCGCTCCCAGCCTGGTGCCCTGAGGACAGCCGACCCCTTTTGGGAGGGCTGCGGAGACTCCCTCCCTGGAGCCTGAGGCAGAGCCGGTCAGCGGGCAGCTGGTACCTGCCAGGGCTTCTGCCTCCTGCATTATCGATCTGCTGCCTGGCTGTGGAAGTGAATAATTCATCAGGGGAAGGAAGCAGCGCTGATCAGGGCTCCTCCCCACCTCGGTCGGACAGACCGATGAGCTCAGGGCTTACTCCTCTTTGCTTAATGGGCTTCTGGGGAGGCCCTGCTGAATCTCAAGTTTCTCCTCATGCCCACAGGCAGGCCCACGAAAGGCCTGGTAGGTTTGGGGTTGCAATGAACCCGGCCTCACCGGGCTGGAGCTGCCCGCAGCCCCAGGAACCGGGTACCCCATCCTTGCTCCACTTCTGCTCATTCAGGGCTCTGGAACCGCATGGCATGAGTTCACACGCTGAGCACTTCAACCTGTCCACTTGGGTGGATGGTGTTATGCGTGAGAAGGACCAAACAGCACCCTGACCTGCGGCATCTGCTCAGTAAACACAAGCCGTTATAGTTGCTGATGTCATTTATAATAAAGTGCACCCTCTGTCATTGTTGCCAAGGTCCTGGTGAAGGGCTGAGGGATCAGCTGGGAAGGGGGTAAGTGCTGGATGACCAACAAGTCTGCTTGTGGTGGGCCAGGTTACAGAGGCCCGGGAGCCCCCGCCTGTGGCCAGGACTCCATCCTTGGAGAAGTTTGTTTTGTCCGCTGCTCCTGTCATAAGCGGAGCCTGCCCCGACTACACCATCGCTGCAGAAGTAGGGCCTTACGTCTCACTGGGCCACCTACTCTTCAAGTTGCCATATCGGAAGGGGCTGTCTACTTCTTATTGCTTATTCATCTTCCTTACTAAAGAGCTAGATGAGTGACATGAAAACCAGCATTACTATGATTATTTCTACTTTTTTATTATTTGCAGTTAGTTTTCAGTAGCAATTGCTGAAGAGTACAAAGTTGCTTTTTTCTTGCTTTGAAAGAATATTTGCAATGTACTGTCAGACTTGATGCTTTTTTCCTTCTTTATTGCCGAAGGTGAAGTAATCATAAACAGAACTTTCTGAGAAATCCTCTAAACCAGGCATTGGCAAACTTGTTCTGTAAGAGGCCAGAGAGTAAATATTTCAGGCTTTGCAGGCCGTACAGTCTCTGTTGCAACTTCTTAACTCTGCCCCTGCAGCACAAAGCAGCCATAGACAAGATACACACGACCATGGCTGAGTTCCAATAAAACTGTATTTACGAAAACACGTGGCCTGTGGGCCATAGTTTGCTGACCCCTGCTCTAAACCCACTCAACATAGTGGTTTCTGTGGCAGGAACTAGCTGGCTTTTCTCTATATGCACTTTCCTTTTAATCTTGGGCACCGAGCTACGTTTCCCAGCTTCCTTTGCTGGTAGATGTGGCCATGTGACTGGATTTGGGGCAATTGAATGTGGGTAGAAAGTGATGTGTTTCACTTTAGGGCCTGGCCCTTAAAAACCTCTCCAAGAATCCTCCAGTCTCTCCCACCTGCCAGCTGGTTTTCAACTCCCAGGGCAGTCTCGGAAGCCACTTGTTGGGGACCGCAGAGATGCTGTTAACCTGGGTCCCTGGGTGACTACGTGGAACATCTTCCTAATCCCAAGCTGCTGATTGGATTTATGTGTGTTACGTCACTGAAGATTTCAGGATTTATCTGTAATGAATTTAATTTCCTTCCTTCCTTCTACCCATTTTACAGATGAGAAAATTAGATGAGCTAATTTAACATGTGAAATATCAAGATATTGTCTAAACAGTTTAAGAAGTGAAGTATCAAGTCACAGTTCATTCAGAAACAAACATTCGTTGGCCTACTATGCGCCACACACTGTGCTAAGTTTTGGGTATACTGTGGTGAACGGAACCAACTGGGTCTCTGCCCTCGAGGATTTTATAGCCTAGTGTCTAGAGAGGTGAAACAAATGAATACCCAATTAAAGTCTGTGATAGGAGGTAGGAAGTGTCTACGAAAGTTTGTGATGGAGGGACCTAATACACATAATGGAATCAGGGAAGCCCTCCCTGATGAAATGACATTTATACCAAGTCCTGAAGGAGTTGTCCAGGTGTGGAAGGGGTGAAGGGGTCGAGGCAGAGCCAGGCCAATGGCTGGCATGGGCCAAAGCCCAGGTGGGAAAGTGCTGGGCTCATCATACAGCAATGCCAGGAAAGCCAGCTAGTGCACCTGGCTCCTGCCCAGTCGGTGATTATTCTCTTGGATGGAGGTACAGGTAGATTAATGACAGGCGTGGGTTTGATGGATTGCTCATCCTATGATAATACCGAGGATAAACACCATTTAAAGAAGAAGGAAGGAGAAGTCAGATCATTAGTATCTAAATTGGAAACAAACATGGACTCTAATTCAGTTCACTCCCAAAGCTCTTACTGCAAACTCCCATGTGCCAGGCAGCGGGGGGATGTAGGAAATGCAGCCCCCAAGTCAAGCAGCTCCTTGGTCCTCCAGGGAGGTGTGGATGTCTCTGGGAGACACAGTGACCACCCAACAGGGAGACAACGAGCCAGGCAGGGTTGACATGCCTTGGCCCTGGGGTTTGGAAAGGGGGCCCTAGAGAAAAGGGCTCTGTCATCACGTAGATGGGGAAAACACTGAGTTAAATGAAGCTAAATACAGTTGCTAGCCTGTGAGGCTCACTAGAGGCTTTAATACACCAACGTGCAACATGAATCTCCAAGAGAGGATGGAGATGCAGCGTTTCTTAGACTTAATGTACTGCCAAGCCCTTTCTTTGAGGAGTTTTTTCTTGCAAACCTACTTTACATTTGCTGAGCCAAGCATTTCCCTATGTCATTAAAGACTCTTTGTGAACATCCTTTTTAATGGCTGTGTAATATGGATAAGCCATCATTTATTTACTTATCTTTTCTCTGATTGCTGGGCACTTAGGTGTCCAGTTTTTCTCTCTCCAATTTTTTTCCTGCCTATAATTTTAAAATAGGGCTTAAACAGTAGGGAAGCAAATTACAAAGGTGCTCTAGGAGCAGCTCTTGCTTTTAAGACCTCACTGGGTTCCACCGCTCTCTGCAGCCCAGGAGAAGAGCCCCGCCTCCACACAGGGGCACCTGACTAGTCATCATGGCAACTGCACGGTTGAAGAAGAGGAAAGATGCTGGTGGTGGGCCGAACAAGGAAGCCCACAGGGTCAGGGAGCCTGGAGCGCTGAGACTGACCGGACCTGAATGTTGGGGGACCTCCTGGGAAGGATGGATGGGTGTCTAAGCTGCCTGTAGGCTCGTCTCAGCTTCCAGTAGCACCAGGTGACCAGTACTTAGCCAGAAGCCTCCTTCTCCCCATGCATTTGCCTGTCAGGGCGAAGTGGGAGGCAGAGGTCAGGAGCTGGGCAGGTGGGTGGCTGGGGGCAGATGGGGCCTCATCTCTGCCTCCATTGGCTCCCATGTCTCCAAAATTTCTCCACTTGTTTTTCACCAGATGGAGAAGAATTTTCTTCTCCACTTTCTTCATTTGGTCTGAAGTCTAGGTTTCCCAAGGAAGTTTTAACAAGGATCCCCTTGTGCACAGTTGCCTGTCAGAGGAAGAGGTTTCTGGGTGAGAGGAGAGCTGGTCTTTTGGGCCTCTCTCAGGAATGCAGCGAGCAGGAGGACAATGGTGCAAGGCCCAGTGCCCCAGAGGCCTCCGTCAGATGCTGCAATGCTCGCCCTGACTCTCAGACAGGCCCCACAAATGTGGTAAGCAAGCCTCCTCGGCAAGAACTTTCTGCGCTCCCTGGCCCATGTGATATTCATTCTTTAAACTTTTTTTTTTTAAACATAAAAGCAATACGAGTTATGTACACCAAACTGATATCAGCAGTCACCATGGTGTGGGTGGGGGGGTGGCACTGGGGAGGTCATCAAGGCGGCCTTTCTGTTTTTATTCCATATACCTCATGTCATCACAATCTTACAACGACCATGTATTTCTGCATTACTTTTACAATTTAGAATTTGATGTTTTAAAATAGGGATGTATGAGGGATGGAAAATGTTCCCCATTATCCATCAGCCGAGTGAATCAATGTGAATATCTGAGCATTTTTCTTCCAGGCTTTTAACAAGGAGTTTGTCTTTGATCTACAGCAACAGTTGCTTTGTAATATAAGGACTCAACCAAGTGCTCTTTGCGTGGTAGCTGGACTCGGCAGAGCTGCGAAGCCAAGGCCCCTACCGTTTCTCTCAAACCTGCCTCCTCACACATGCTAGCCTCCCCTGACCGGAAGGACACACAAAAACGGGCACAAGGCGGGTGGGAGGGGGCAGGCGCTGTCAGAGGGGATGGAAGCCCGTGGAATCTCCCTCCTTCCTCTGACTGACCGGGCGGGTCTCCAGGAAAGCTTCTTCCCTCAGCATCACTTCCAGGGGCCCCCCCGAGGGCTCACTTCTGCCGACCTTTGCTTTGGATTCCATTCTTGCTCTTGGCCCTCGCCCTAGAACTGGATGCTCTGGTCGTCGGGCTCTGTCTCCAGACTCTCGCCCGGTCCCCCAGTTCCCTTTGCTGCAAGCCTGCCCGCCTCTGACACCGGCTGGAGGCTGGAGGCGGATGCCTCTGCTACCTCCTCCTTCCCCTACTGCAGCCAGAGCCCCTTTGCTATGTGCTACCCTTTCTGAGGGCCTGTGGCTGTAGCAAGATGTCTGTTTAAGGGTCAACTTGGATGCTGGAAAGTGCATGTAATGGGATTGAACTTGGATATAAGAATGGTCCTGTGTGACCTCTTTTCGCCCCTCAAACCACACCCCATAGCCCTCCCTAAACCCATCTGTCTGTTGAGGGCTTTGGGAAGCTGAGGGAGGTCCCAGGGCACAGAGGTCCCAGGCCAGGCTCCTTCTGGCTGGTTGGCCAGGAAAGACAGTCTTAGGACATTCTCCAGAGACGGGGACACACACGGAGCTCCAGGCAGGGTCGGACATCCCTCCCAGGGGAACGAGAGCGATGAACTCATGTTTGATCATGGCCTGTGGGAGCTGCTCTCAAGCTGGTTAAACAGGCAGGAGGTAAACACGCAGCGAGGAGACCCAGGAAGGCGGCTCCCTGCGCAGCAGGTCTAATTATAAGCTCAACATAATGACGACAGGACCGAAAGTGGGAAACAGAGGGAAAAACTCTCACCAGCCCCTGGTCTCTACATTTCTACTGCCAGGTGTGTTCGCTCTCCCTCTTGGTGACTTCCCTCGGAGTATACAGTGGTTTTTTTTCCCCTTTAATTTCTTTCTGATTCCAAAGTTAATAGAACTTTATTTTGGCAAACTTGGAAAACACCAAAAGTGTAATGAACAAAACAAAAATACCCCCAAATTGCATACTCCAGCCACTCTCTTCAACATCGTGGCCTTATTTTCAGTAGCGCACCTGCCGCTGTCTGAACTCATCTTGTCCATTTGTTTGCTTGTTTTCTGTCTGTTTCTCCCTCACCACAATCTCGTCTATCTTGTACACAGTTAATGCCCAGGGCCCAGAACAGCACTAGGCACACAGTAGGTGTTTTACAGCATGTCTGATGAAAGAATGAATCCAGGGCAATGGGTGTATTTTCACTCAGTTGCGATCACCCAGTTCATGCTATTTTGTATACTCATTTCTTCATGTTCTTCATGCCATGGGGGTGGTGTGGGGGATGGAGAGGGGGTGACCCTGGGCCCAGGCCTAGGCACTGGGGGAAGGCACAGAGAAGGCAGTCCAATGATGTGTTAGAGTCACACACCTGCCCCAGGCGGGGACAACATCTCATCTTTGGGGTTGTCTGTACAGAAATCCAAGAGGTTAATTAAACTTGCTGAAGGTCTCGCAGCTGGTCAGCAGTGGAGTTAGACTTGGAACTGAAGATACAAGAAAAGCTTCATCTTTTAGAAAAAAATATATCAAATCAGAAATACAGGTTACATTTTAAGAAGGCTTTTAATTAAAAAGAAGTTCTGAAGCCCATCTCAGGGATGTAAACGTCCTTTTCATTTGGATCCTGTTCTATCAAAAGCCTTAGTCTGTGCTGATAAGAAAAATGGATTTCACAAGATTGAGATCAACAAAGAGGCTTGGCAGCTGACTAATTAACTGAGGCAAAGGTCTTACAGGAGTTTAAAATTAGGTGACCCTTTGTTCTCATTCAATGCAAGAAGATAAAGATTTCCTTGCTGTCAAATTGGTTTAAAGTTAGAGTTTGCCTTTATCCATCTGAAAAGTAAAGCTCTATGTTTGTAAAACATATTTCAGATAATTGTGAAAAAATTGGGGTTAAGGTAGGAGATGGTAATAGTTCACCAATTGTATGTATTCATTGCTTCAAGTGAAACTAAATATCAGTTGTACTTGCTAATTAAAAAATAAAGTATCCCACCTCTCTGGGTCTTTGTTCTCTCCAAACTGAAAATATGCCAGAGTGGCTTTTGAGATGACTGTTGCAATTTGCTGTCTCCTGCCAGCAACAGTTTACAAATGTGATCAATCCAACAAAGAGCTTCTGACAGTTTCTCGGTTAAAATCCAGCTCAGGCCTTTCCATCCCCCAACCCAGGCTCCTTCTCAGCCGTCTCTTCTGATGCTGTGGGTCTTCTTTCTGGTCACCCACAGCCATCAGCACTTACCCAGCCAGAACTATATCTGGTATGGATTTAACTTCACAGGCCAAACCACCATTTTAATGAGAAGCCTCAGGGTTCTCATACCTGGGTGACTGCTCTTGTTTCTGAGGAGTCTGTTCTGAAAAGTTTCCTCCAGCTCAGTCCTGGCCCCAGTGGGAGCCCTGGTTGGTGCATTCACATGGAGGGCAAAGTCCTGCCTGCCCAAGGAGCCTCCTTGAGGAAGCCAGGCCCCAGCAGGCTGTACTATCAGAGAGCCCTCTGCCCCAGGATGCCTCCCTCGCTCAGAGGCGTCTCCCCAGGGCAGAGCAGGGGGGCAGGGAGGTGGAGGGTTGGGGAGCTGAGCCCTGGAGACTCGCTCTCAGGAGGACACTTGGTCCTGCAGGGCAGGAAAGCCACCTGTCCTGAGCTTCTTCCCGCTTGAAGGAGGGATTCAGTGACGCAGAAATTAAGAAAACTCTCCATTTGGGCACACGGGTATATGATTGCAGAGCAAACAGTCTGAAAAAGTCACCCCCTTGACAGATGCATAATGGAGGGCAGACAGGCAGAGCACAGATGAATTAAATCCAAAGTAAATTGCACAGTTTCGTTTTCACCAAAACCTTCAGTCTTATTCTTAATGCTAATTACCTGGGGGAAAAAATCATAAGATATTCTGTTCCACTCTCAGAAGCTCTATTTTATTTTACTTTTTGGTAGGTTTTTTTTTTTTAATATTTTTTTTTTACTTTTCCTTTTTCTCTCCAAATACCTCCAGTACATAGTTGTATATTTTTTAGTTGTGGGTCCTTCTAGTTGTGGCATGTGTGACGCCACCTCAACATGGCCTGATGAGCAGTGCCATGTCCACGCCCAGGATCCGAACCAGCGAAACCCTGGGCCGCCAAAGCGGAGCACGCGAACTTAACCACTGGGCCACGGGGCCGGCCCCTCAGAGGCTCTATTTCAGATTAACAAATTCACATTCAACCAACATTTCTTGAACATCTAATATGCACCACTTACTTTCACAAACGCCATCGCATTTGATCCTCATGACAACCTATTTTAAACAGGGATTAGTCTCCCCCTTTTACAGATGAGAACACAAAGGCTTGTAAACGTTGACGTTATTATCCAAGGCCATGCAGCCATGACCACTGGAGAATCTGACATCTTTGCCTTCCACCCTCACAGTAAAGAATCTCCTGCCTCAGTTTTAAGGCCACAGTTGTTTTGTTTTTTTAATTGTGGTAGAATACACATAACGTAAAATTTGCCATCTTACTCATTTCTAAGTTCACGGTTCAGTGGCATTAAGTACATTCACATTGTTGTGCAACCGTCACCACCATCCATCTCCACGATGCTTTTCATTTTGTAAAACTAAAGCTCTGTCCCAATTAAACACAATCTCCCTGTTCCCTCTGCCCCCAGTCCTTGGCAACCACCATTCTACTTCCTGTCTCTAAGAATTTGACTGCTCTAGGTACCTCATATAAGTGGAATCACACAGTATTTGTCTTTTTCTGACTGGCTTCTTTCCCTTAGCATAATGTCCTCAAGGTTCATCCATGTTGTAACATGTGGTAGAATTTCCTTCCTTTTTAGGGATGAATAATATTCCGTTGTACATACATATCACATTTGGTTGATCCATCTTCCAGCTTTTGGCTATTGTAAATACTGCAGCTATGAACATAGGTGTACAAGTATTTCTTAGAGACCCTGATTTCAATTCTTTTTGGGTATATACCCAGAAACGGAGTTGCTGGATCACATGGTAACTCTATTTTTAATTTTTTGAGGAACTGTCATACTGTTTCCATAGCAGCTGCACCATTTTACATTCCTATCACCAGTGCACAAGGGATCCAATTTCTCCACATCCTCACCACTGTTCTTTCCTCTCTTCTTCCTTCCTTCCTTTCTATCTTTCTTTTTAATAGTAACCATCCTAATGGGTGTGAGGTGTAAGCCCACAGTTTTACATCCTGCTCATTGTCCCCAATAACAGGGAGGATGTAAAGGGAAATGAGCTCTGTTCCTATGGGCAGTGATGAGACAGACATTAGGATCTGCCAGTGAAAGGCACTGAAATATTAACAAGGCATAAATAAATGGAGGAAAATACCATACACATGGATTGGAAGTTTCAGTATTGTAAAGATGTTAATTCTCTCTTAATTGAGCTATACAATTGGTGTAATCTCAGTGAAAATCCTGCAGGCTTTTCATGGAAGCTGACAAAGGGATTCTGAAATTTACATAAAAATGCAAAGGACCAAGAATAGCCAAGATAATCTTGAGGAAAAGAACAAATCTGCAGGATTTGTACTATCAGACTCATTATAAAGTTCAGTAATTAAGATAGAGTGGTATTGACCCAGGATAGAAAAATAGGCTAATGGAAAAGAATGAAGGATCCACACATACACAGTTACTTGATTTATGAGAAGTTGACACACCAGTGCAGTGAGGACAGGATGGCCTTTTCCATAAATAACGCTGGGTGAACTGCGTATCCATATGGAAAAATAAATATTGCCCTCTACTTCATATCATACAGAGAGATCAACTGCAGAATAACTATACTTCTAAATATGAAAAGTAAACCAGTACAGCTTCCAGAAAAAAATATTGGCGGATTTCTTCCTGGACTGGGGGTAGGCAAAGATTTCCTAACAGGATTAAAAAAACCAACTATAAAGCAAAAAAAAAAAAAAAAAAAATTGATAAATTGGGTTACATTAAAATTAAGAGCTTCTATTCAAGAAAATCATCATTAAGAAAGTGAAAAGACAAGCCACAGAATGGGAGGAAATATTTACAATATATTTATCCAATAATAGAAAATTTAATGGAAAAAGATAATTTAAGTAATACATGTGCAAAAACATGATATTATAAAAAGGATATCCTAATAGCAACTGAGCATTTAAAAATGCTCACCTCATGAGTCATCAGGGAACGCAAATTCAGACTGGCAACGTCAAGCGTCGGTGAGGATGTGGGGGAATTGGAATATTCACACATTGCCGGTGGGAATGGAAACTGGTACAATCACTTTGGAAAAATGTTTGAGAATATATCCTCAAGCTGCATATGTGCATAGCCTATAATCCAACAAGTCTTCTCCTAGGTACATATAACCAACAGACAAGTGTACATCTATGTCCTAAAACTATGTTCAAGAATGTTCAGAGCAGCACAATTTGTGATAGTTCCAAACTAAAAATAAAAATTATCCATCTACAATGGCTAAATAGAATGTGGCTATTCATACAATGGAATACTCTAGGAGCAGTGGTTCTCACATGTTAGTGTGTATCGGAATGACCTGGAAGGCTTGTTAAACTACTGATTGCTGGACCCCAACTGTCTGTCCCCTGGCACCACACGAAACATATCTTACATTTCTTCCCCTTAGCTGTCCTTATCAGAGTTGGAGATGACTGCCAGCCACCCCAAGGAGAGAGTGTTCTCTCCTCCCCTACATCAGCAAGGGAGGGGACTAAGGAGGCACAAGAGGCCTGGTTTCTGACCAGTAGTACAAACATAAAAATCTCTCTTCTTTCAAGTCAGTCCTGCACCCCTGACTTTGTTGATATGCTTATGAGCATTACCTCACATAACTCTGACAGGATAATTAGAGCACAATTATGACATACTTATGGCAGCCATCATTATCCCCATTTTATAGAGAAGGAATTGACCACTAGCTGGATTAATTGCAAGGTCATGCTTCTAGGCAAAAGTAGAGATGAGATTCAAACCCACATCTGACTCTGGGTCCAACACTCCTTCCTCCATAGCTGGCTGCCTCCCTGGAACGCCAGGCACGCTTCTCCCTCTTCTCTGTCCATCCAGGTGCTACCAAGTTCCAGGTCCAAGGCAAGGCCTACCTCCTCCAGGAAGCAAATACTGCAACTCAAAGCAAGATGCTTTTTCCTGATGTGAATATAATATTTTTTAGCTTATAGTAATGTGCTTCTGGGCATCAAAAGTTCAGGCCTGAAAGAGCTCCTTTAGACAGTGTCTGCTGTTTCTGTGGCTAATTGGCTGTCTGGGGAGGTGGATGCAGCTGCAGTGAAATGCTGATCTTTCAGCCTAATCACTTGGAGTGAGCTGGGATACAGTTTCCTCCGTACATCAGCATTTTTGAAACAGCTGCTTATGACTTTCGCAGAGCCCAGTGGGAAGTGGGGACTCCCTAAGAGCAGCCAGCGGCCTGAAGAGACTCAGCACCAAGGCCAGCGTCTCAAGCCCTGCAGGAGGCTAAGCCAAAGGGCAGAGGTGCTGAGCCCTGGCTGCAAGCGGGAATCACCTAGAGATTGTTCAAAAAATTTCAATGTCTGGGCTCCACCTCAGTCCAATCGAATTGAAACCTGTTGGGGCAGATCCAGCATATATATATTTTAAAGCTCTCTTTCCCAGGTGACTCTAATATGCAACAAGGATTGAGAATGACCATAGTAATGAACCAACAAATACGAGATGGAGTGTTCCAGAGAATACGCAGCACCATGGGACCATGAGACTTAGAGTTTTTGGGGTTTTTTTTGTGAGGAAGATTGGCCCTGAGCTAAGCTCTGTTGCCAATCATCCCCTTTTTGTTTCTCCCCAAAGCCCCAGTCCACACAGTTGTATATCCTAGCTGTAGGTCCTTCCAGCTCCTCCACTTAGTCCTCCCTCTCAGCCCTGCTTCCAGAAAAACTATTCCTGGCCCACTCTAAATGGGTGAGTGCCACTCTCCACTCTTGTGTCATTCTTCTTGGGCTCCCTTATTCTTATATCCACAAGAAATAGCCTACACATTCATCATGGCAAATTGGAGAGCTCAACTGGTTCCAACTCAAAAAGCAAACAGACAAACACACACACTCAGAAAGAAACCAAGAGGCTTCAGACATAACAATAGCCTAGGAGTTGGCAGAATACGTCCTGCTTTCAAGATTTTTAAAGAGAAAAATAAAGTTTTGCTTGGTTATTTACAATGGTATAAAAAATTGGAAACCAGCTCATAGTAAAAAACACAGGGTGTTGGTTATATTTGTACAATTAAGCAATCAGGAGTTGGGTGTCTGCATAATGAAACTCAATGCAGCCACAGCAAGGTATGCTGCATATGAAAATTTAATGACATGGGAAGCTGTACATGCTGCATTACATGAAAAAAATCTGATCATAAGACAATATGTACCATATGATCTCAATTTTGTAAAAAAATATGCATGTAAGTGTTCAGACATTTGGAAAATGAAAAATGTTCCAAGTGTTAACAGCCATTATCATAGAATGTTGGGGAAATAGATAATTTTTATTTTCCTTGTATTTTTCTATTTGATCCTTATGTCTACAATAAATACACATTAATTTTGTCAGGTAAAACAGCAATAAAAAAAGCTTAGATGCTGAACCAGTGAATTGATCCATAAGAATTTGTCATTTTCAACAGAGGGATGCAAGGAGTTTTAGCCTGAAATAAAATTTCATAGCATAATCAATGTTATTCAAATAATGACAATATAGATCCTTTCCTAGAATAAAGAATGTCTTTAAGGTAAATGTCCATGTTTCCTTGGAGTTAAATATTAATCTGATTGAACCCAGCCCAGCCTAGGATATGAATTTTAGTTTATGTGAAATTTTTATGAACTAATTAGTGGGTTGGATCAAAGAACAGGACCAGAATAGAGTCACAAAGAGGTCTTAGGAGATAAAGCATTTCTTGTTAATTCACCATTGCTTTCTTAAAAGGACAGGAATGTGGATGAGGCACTTAGCTACCCAGGGTCTAAACACAACACCTACCAACCTAAGTCATGTCCCAGGTGGGAAGCAGGGCTGGAAGCAGAAAGCAGGCTCTGAGAAGGAAAATTTCCCAAACCTTATCACAGACAAGCTGGGAGAGCCACTCCTGGGTTCTCTTTCCATAGGTCATGTTCAGCAGGGAAGAAGGAGGAAATTAAAAAGCTGGAACAGTATTCACTTATGTATAAATACCAAGTCTTGCTTGATGGGGTCTTAGAGGAGCCATGACAGACATCATTATTGCCACCTGTGCACCACTGTAAATAATTCAGTATGATATGATGTAAAATGCTCATGGTCCCATTCATGGATCAGTGCTCCAATTTCCTACCACTGTGGAGTTTCTGACATGCCCTTGGCCAAAAAGAAGAGTGTCCATCCATACATTAAAAAACATGCTTTCAATACTGACATTTTTCAAAGCAGCCTATTTCTCTTTTTAAAAGTATAATTTAAACAAAAAATGCAGTATATGCAGGATGAAAACTGAAGAGTCCTTCTCATCTATGACCTCCAGTCTGCTCATTCTGGTTGCCAGAGGCAACTGCTCATGCCATTTTCTTAGATATCTTTCCTAATATTCTACACATAAAACAAACAACTCATAAAAAACGTGCAAAATATTTGAACAGACATTTCACCAAAAAAGATATGTATGTGACAAACACATGAAAGACGCTCAGTAGCATTAGTTATTGGGGAATTGCAAAGTAAAACCACAATGAGACATCACTACACACCTATGAGAATGACTAACACTTGAAAGACCAAATGTTGGTGAGGATGCAGATGAACTGGAATTCTCATAAACTGGACTGTAAAATGTTACACTTTGGAAAACAACTTGGAAATTTTTTAAAAAGTTAAACACACACTTGGCAATTGATCTGGTCACTCCACTTCTAGGTATTTACCTAAGAGAAAAGGAAATATATGTCTGTACCCAGACATGTACATGACTGTTCATAGTAGCTTTATTTGTAATGGCCCCAAATGTCCAACAACAGATAAGTGGATGAGCAAATTGTGGTACATCCATACAATGGAATACTATTCAGAAATAAAAAAAGAGCGATTTCTTGGTATACCCAACAGCATGGATAGATCTTAAAAGAATTATGCCAAGTGAAAGAAGTCAGACCCCCTCCAAAAGAGTACATATTGTATGATGCCATTTATAAAACTCTAGAAAATGCAAACTAATCTATAGTGACAGAAAGCAAAGCAATGGTTACTTGGGGATGAGGGGGTGGGAATGTGTTAGAGGCAGGGATCTACAAAGGGGCACAAGGAAACCTTTGGGGATGATGGATATGTTCACTATATTGATTACAGTGATCAAATTGTTCACTTTAAATATTTGGAATTTATTGTATGTCAATTATACCTCAATAAAGCTGTTTAGAAAAAATATGTGTGTGTATGTGGAACGTGCATGTCATTTCCCCCACTTAACAACATATCTTGGAGATCATGCCATATCAATACATAGTAAGTTACTTTTCTTTTTAACAGCTGAATAGTATTCCATGATATGGATTTACATAATTTATTAAGCCATCCTCCTACTGACAGACATTGAGGTTATTTATAGTCTTTCTTTGAAAATCAATGCTGCTATGAACATCCTTATGTATACACTTTTTTGCACCTATAAGATAAATTCTTAGAAATGGAATCGTTCAGTCAAAGGTTATATGCATTTATGATTTTGGTAGATATTGTGAAAGTGCCCCATTTGTCTCAGTGGCTCCAGTCCTGCCTGCTCTGAAATGGAAGGGATGGTCCTCATCTGGATTCAAAGAGCCGCCAAGCAGCTGTCTGAGTGCCACGGAGCGAGAATTTCCTCGATGATCACGCTCCTATGAGCCGATTGTGCAGTCCTGGTTTGCAGTCATGCTCTGGTTCCAAGTCTTCTTTGCCGATAGGATTGTCTTGAAATAGTTGTGGGAAATCAGGCACCTCGTACCGTGGTGCCTATTTCACCCGACCGATCACAGGGAAAGCAAACTGAAGGGCTGGGCCGCTGTAAAACGGTGAGGCGGCAGTTAATGAAGAGGCGACTGTATCTGATGACATTCATTGCCAAGTCGAACAGCCACTGCACCTTAACGCAGGGCACCGGATCCTTCCATTGATCTCCCCCTTCTCTTTCTCTTTTTAGTATTTATTGAGCACCTATCATGTTCATTGATAGGGGTTTTTGGAGCACAAAGGAAAAGAGGATGCACAGAGTAGGGACAGGTCAGGAAGTCTTCCCAGAGGAAGAGCCATTTAAGTAGTTCTTTTTTTTTTTTTGAGGTGAAACTCACATAGCATAAAATCAATCATTTTAAAGTATACAATTCAGTGGCATTTAGTACAGTTACATCGTTGTGCAACCACCACCTCTATGTAGTTCCAAAATATTTCATCACTCAAAAGGAAACTTGATATTCATTAAGCAGTTACTCCCCATAGGGAGGGTTTTAAAACAAGGAGGAAGCGTTACACGGGCAAGCTTGGGAAGGAGGCCATTCTAAAAGGGGAACTTTACAAAGGGCTTGGGACATCAAGTCACTTGGGATGGTGCAAATGCGTGTGTTGTGGGGATGAAGAAGTGACGGGATGAGGCACAAAGGAAGGCAGGGCAAGGGCGGTGAATGTACAGGTGTCAGCTCTGTCCTACAAGCAGCTCGAGCTAACGAAGGGTGGTGGGGGAGTTGGTGATTACGGGACCCATCTGAGTAACCTTCATTCCTGAAGAGATAGTGTCAATGTTAATATGAATTCAGTTTCAGCCAAGGTTTCTCAACCTTGGCACTACTGACATTTTGAGTTGGATAATTCTTTGCCATGGGGGCTGCCCTGTGTGTTGTAGGATATTTAGCATCATCTCTGGCCTCTACCCACTACCTACCAGTAGCATCTATCCCACTGCACCCCAGTTGTGACATCTCCAGACATGTTGTCAAATGTCCCCTGGGAGAGGGGCAAAATTGCTCCCAGTTGAGACTGCTGGAAGGACTCTGACTCCGTACTCCACAATTCTGAGGAGCGGGTGAATGACACGGTGCTGTGGGAGGCACCCTCTCCGAGCTGTATGGAGACAGCAGGACACAGGGCAAGACCACTTCTGAGGACTGGGATTTGGGTCCTAAGCTTAGAAACACAAGCAAATTAGTGTTAAAACATTGTGGCATTTTAAAAAATTCCTTCCTCCATTTGTTCAACAAGCACTTAAAGCCTACTATGTGCCAGGTACTGAGGATACCACCCCTGGCATGAGTTGCTGAGGGATTTAGCATCTCTTTCACTTCCCCACAAAAGAAGACCTCTACATTTTGTAGAGAGTATTGGCTCATCCCAGAAGGGGCGGGGAAAGGAGCAAGGTTAGGCTGTGGGAGAGCGGTGGGAGACTGGCAAGTGGTGGTAGTGGTGGTGGGGTCACTGGGATCAGCTTGTGCCTTGCTCCCTGCCAGTGTCGCAGTCCCTCACAGTGCTCCTGGGAGTGGGAGCACCTCAGGGGAATGGCTGTGGGGTGGGGTGCCCCAGGCAGGCTGAACCCCAAGCCCAGGGGCTCCTTGACAAAGATCCATGTGCTCAAGGGTGACATAGAAGCAGAGCAGCTGGTGGCTTCAAGGAGGACTACATGGGCTCAGACAGTGAGCACATCCATGGGTCCAGTGTGGACTGGAGTGCCTGCCCCAAATGTTCTGGACTGCAAAAGACTCTTGGGAGCTTTGCACAACCAAAGAGACAAAGGGAAGGAGCTTCAATTATGACCAAGATTGATTTTTTGTTTGTTTTGCTAAGCTCAGTAGGATGGGGGCTCTGAGTCAGACATAATTGAATTTAGAAGAGTTATGTGGCAGTTTCTGCATAAAGTTCATAAACATTATATAAAGGTGAACAGACACTGCCCTAGCCTCCAGGGACTTGCCGTCTAATGGAAAACTCCTCCTGCCCCCACATTATTTTTTGAGAACATTCTGAGGAATTCTGTACCATTGTCATCTTTTATTTGATTCAATCTCTACAACTGCATAAAGTTGCCAGAGTCCATTTTGCAGACAAGAAAGCTGAACTTAGAGTGGTTTAGCGACTTGCCCATGGCCTGAAAATATCAGATGCAGTGCCAGAATACAGAACTTCTGACTGCAAGCCTCGTTCTGTCCACTGCCCCAACCAGCCCTTCTGATTATAGCTCACGAGCAATGAGGAAACTTGGCTTAGGCAAAGGCCAGCTGATGGCTATCGGGTCTACTCTGATCTCTTGGACTTCTTTCCTTATCTGTAAAAGGAGAACACTGCCTCACTAGGTGAACAGGATTTTGCCTGTATGTATGCATGAAGCAAAGTGCCGGGTGTACATTCCATGCGTTAACTCACTATAACACACTGGCACAGATAATAGTCTCGAGCTGCCAGACATTCTTGAATAGAGTGATGAGGGGTTGAAAGGTGTTTTGGGAGATAAACTAGGCAGGCTCTGTGCAGAGCAGGCTGAGAAGGGTAGGTGAGAGGCAGGGCCCCCAGCTCAGAGGGCAGCTAGTACATGGAGGTCAGTAACGTACAACAGGACCCAGGCTTGTGGGACATGCAACAGGAGACAGGAGAGGGAAATGGAGAGGACTGAGGACTCATTCCAGGGTGAAAAACACAAAATGTCATCTTCTCGGCATATTACCCATGATGAGAGGGAGAACCATCAGGATTAAGGGCCACATTCATTTAGAGATAACTTGTCACTTTGGAGGAAATGATGATGTTTAAACCATACTTTTTTGGCACTGAGTTAAAAGCAGCTGCGAACCATATTTGCCTGCTCGCCCTCAAGCTGTAAGTAATTTCATGAGTAAAAGGCTGATTGGATGTTCGAGAATATCTAAAAGTAATGTACTAATTAAGAGAAAAGCGACTGTTTCCTAAGAGCTTTATATCTCAAAGGAGGGAAACGGAATATCACAGGTCAGGATAACGAACTGAAAGAGAGTTGAAAGAGAGTTTTACGAGGGTGAGGAGAACACTGTCAAGTGATCTCCAGGATTCCTCTAAGCAGAAAGTTACAGACTTTTCAGCACCCAACCTCCTTAGCTTTTAAGTGTCTTCAGAGAATTGACAATAGAGTTTTGCAAGCAGAGCAGCTCTGCCGCGGCGGGGAAATCTTAGCCCAGCGGAGCGGAAGGCACCAGGCTAAAGTGTATTCCTGTCTGTTCCAACGCAGCCAGAAAATGTGTCTTCCAGAGGAGCAGACTTGTTTTCCTCCTGGCCTTTGCTTTAGAGAAACAAGAGAAAATGTCCTGCTAGCAAACATCTTCCATGAGATTCTCCTGCCACCTTTTTTTTTTTTTCTTCCAGGCATCTCTGATATCAGAGAAGGCATGCTGGGGCTGAGCCTCACACCCTTTCCCAAGGAAAGGCCAGGTTAAACAGGAGCAGCAGCCCGTCAAAGCCGTTCCACCTGGAAAGGAAACGCACCACGGCCCTGGTTCGGGTGGCACTAAGCACCTGTACTGAAGCGCTTTGTCAGGCTCGGCCTCGGCCCCCTCTAGGAAGAGCTCTCAGGTTCTCAACTAGAAGGTACGAAGAATTGGGCAGGAAGGTTGGTCCAAATTAAAGCTACTAAAAAACATTTTCTAAACTTCAATGTATTACTTCCTGTAAAGGAATAGTGATTTACAAACCACTCCTCTTTATTAAGCACTTGGCTAGTAGTTAGCATTCCTTGAAAATAATCAAGCCACAGGGCTTTAAGTAGATTCTAAACGTATCACCTTTAAACTCAAGCAAAATTGTTGGGCATCAAAGAATGCTCAAGGTTCAAATCCTTGCTTTGCTTTTCACTCTGATTTTGAGCAAATTACTTAATCCTTCTGGGCCTGTTTCCTTATCTGTAAAAGGGAAGGCTACCTCACTGAGTGGCATTGGATTTTACGTATGTCTATGCGGGGGTGTGCACATACAGGGCCGGGCACAGGTTAGGCAGTCAAAAAAGGTCAGGATCCCAAGGAAGAGGTGGCATTTTAGAGGCCATGTGAGTGGATGGGAGGGAAAAGCTGAGGTGGCCAAGAAAGGAAGAAGAGTACGGTCAGATAAAGAGGATAAAGGGTGTTGGGGTG